>NW_027464613.1:0-626333 GCF_043290135.1 Rhipicephalus microplus | reverse complement strand
AAACCCCACAACTAAAAACTCCACTACTAGAAACTCCACAACTAGAAACTCTACAACTAGAGACTCCGCAACTAGAAACTCCACAGCCAGAGACTCTGCAACTAGAAACTCTGCAGCTAGAAACTCCACAAACAGAAACTCCACAATTAGAAACTCCGCAGCTAGAAACTCCTCAACTAGACACTCCACAGCTAGAAACTCCACAACTAGAAACTCCACAAATAGAGACTCGGCAACTAGAAATTCCAAAAATACAAACTCGGCAACTAGAAATTCCACAACTAGAGACTCTGCAACTAGAAACTCCACAACTAGAGACTCGGCAACTAGAAATTCCACAAATAGAGACTCGGCAACTAGAAATTCTATATCTAGAAACTCCACAACTAGAAACTGCAAAACTAGAGACTTCACAACTAGAAACCAAACAACTAGAAACTCCACAAATAAAAACTCCACAACTGGAAACTCCACAACTTGAGACTGCGCAACATGAAACTTCACAAGTAGAAACTCCGCTATTAAATACTCCGCAACTAGAAACTCCGCAATTAGAAACTCCACAACTTAAAACTCCACAACTAGATACTCCACAACTGGAAACTCCACAACTAGATACTCCACAACTGGAAACTCCACAACTAGAAACTCCACAACTAGAGACTCCACAACTCGAAACTCAACAACTAGAAACTCCACAACCAGAGACTCCGCAACTCCACAACAAGAAACTCCACAACTGGAAACTCTACAACTAGATACTCCGCAACTAGTAACTCTACAACTAGAGACTCCACAACTTGAAACTCCACAACTTGAAACTCCACAACTTGAGACTCCACAACTAGAAACTCAACAAATGAAAACTCTTCAACTAGAAACTCCCAAACTTGAGACTCCACAACTAGAGAATCTACAAGTAGAGACTTCAAACTAGAAACTCAACAACTAAAAACTCCACAACTAAAAACTCAACAACTAGAAACTGCACAGCTTGATACTCCGCAACTTGAAACTCCACAACTTAAAACTCCACAACTAGAAACTCCGCAACTAGAAATTCCACAAATAGGGACTCGGCAACCAGAAATTCTATATCTAGAAACTCCACAACTAGAAACTGCAAAACTAGAGAATTCACAACTAGAAACTCAACAACTAGAAACTCCACAACTAAAAACTCCACAACTGGAAGCTCCACAACTTGAGACTCCGCAACTTGAAACTTCGCAAGTAGAAACTCTGCTATTAAATACTCCGCAACTAGAAACTCCGCAACTAGAAACTCCACAACTTAAAACTCCACAACTAGATACTCCACAACTGGAAACTCCACAACTAGATACTTCACAACTGTAAACTCCACAACTAGATACTCCACAACTGCAAACTCCACAAATAGAAACTCCACAACTAGAGACTCCACAACTCGAAACTCAACAACTAGAAACTCCACAACCAGAGACTCCGCAACTCCACAACAAGAAACTCCACAACTGGAAACTCCACAACTAGATACTCCGCAACTAGTAACTCTACAACTAGAGACTCCACAACTTGAAACTCCACAACTTGAAACTCCACAACTTTAAACTCCACAACTTGAGACTCCACAACTAGAAACTCAACAAATGAAAACTCCGCAACTAGAAACTCCGCAGCTAGAAACTACACAACTAGAGACTCCACAACTAGAAACTCCAAAACTCGAAACTTCACAACTGGAAACTCCACAACTAGACACTCCACAACTAAAAACTCTTCAACTAGAAACTCCTAAACTTGAGACTCCACAACTAGAGAATCTACAAGTAGAGACTTCAAACTAGAAACTCAACAACTAAAAACTCCACAACTAAAAACTCAACAACTAGAAACTGCACAGCTTGAGACTCCGCAACTTGAAACTCCACAACTTGAATCTCCACAACTAGAAACTCCGCAACTAGAAACTCCACAACTAGAAACTCCACAACTTGAAACTCCACAACTAGAAACTCCACAACCAGAAACTCTACAACTAGAAACTCCACAACTAGAAACTCCACAAAAAGAAACTTCGCAACTAGAGACTCCACAACAAAAAACTCCACAACTAGAAACTCCACAACAACAAACTCCACAAATAGAGACTCGGCAACTAGAAAAAAAATCCATATATAGAAACTTCACAACTAAAAACCCCACAACTAAAAACTCCACAACTAGAAACTCCACAACTAGAAACTCTACAACTAGAGACTCCGCAACTAGAAACTCCACAGCCAGAGACTCTGCAACTAGAAACTCTGCAGCTAGAAACTCCACAAACAGAAACTTCACAATTAAAAACTCCGCAGCTAGAAACTCCACAACTAGAGACTCCACAACTAGAAACTCCACAACTAGAAACTCCACAACTAGAAACTCCACAACTTGAAACCTCACAACCTTAAGTTCCGCAACTAGAAAATCCACAGCTAGAGATTCCGCAACTAGAAACTCCACAACTAGAAACTCCAGAACTCAAAACTCCACAACTCGAAACTCCACAACTGGAAACTCCACAACTGGAAACTCCACAACCAGACACTCCACAACTAAAAACTCTACAACCAGAAACTCCTAAACTAGAGACTCCACAACTAGAGACTGCAACTAGAGACTTCAAACTAGAAACTCAATAACTAGAAACTCCACAACTTGAAACTCCACAACTAGAAACTCCACAACTAGAAACTCAACAACTAGAGACTCTGCAACTAGAAACTCCGCAGCTAGAAACTCCACAAATAGAAACTCCGCAACTAGAAACTCCGCAGCTAGAAACTACACAACTAGAGACTCCACAACTAGAAACTCCACAACTAGAAACTCCACAACTTGAAACCTCACAACCTTAAGTTACGCAACTAGAAAATCCACAGCTAGAGATTCCGCAACTACAAACTCCACAACTAGAAACTCCACAACTAGAAACTCAACAACTAGAAACTCCGGAACTAGAGACTCCACAACTAGAAACTCAACAACTTGAAACTCCACAACTAGAAACTCCACAACTATAAACTCCACAAATAGAGACTCGGCAACTGGAAATTTCATATCTAGAAACTCCACAACTAAAAACTCCACAACTAGAGACTCCGCAACTACAAACTCCACAACCAGAGACTCTGCAACTAGAAACTCCGCAGCTAGAAACTCCACAAATAGAAACTCCGCAACTAGAAACTCCGCAGCTAGAAACTACACAACTGGAAACTCCACAACTAGATACTCCACAACTGGAAACTCCACAACTAGAAACTCCACAACTACAACTAAAGACTCCACAACTCGAAACTCCAAAACTAAAAACTCCACAACCAGAGACTCCGCAACTCCACAACTTGAAACGCCACAACTTGAAACTCCACAACTTGAGACTCCACAACTAGAAACTCCACAACTTGAAACTCCACAACTAGAAACTCCACAACCAGAAACTCCCCAACTAGAAACTCCACAACTAGAAACTCTGCAACTAGAGACTCCACAAATAGAAACTCCACAACTAGAAACTCCACAACTACAAACTCCACAACTAGAAAGTCCACAACTAGAAACTCCACAACTAGAAACTCCACAACTTGAAACCTCACAACCTTAAGTTACGCAACTAGAAAATCCACAGCTAGAGATTCCGCAACTAGAAACTCCACAACTAGAAACACCACAACTAGAAACTCAACAACTAGAAACTCCGCAACTAGAAACTCCACAACCAGAGACTCTGCAACTAGAAACTCCGCAGCTAGAAACTCCACAAATAGAAACTCCGCAACTAGAAACTGCGCAGCTAGAAACTACACAACTAGAGACTCCACAACTAGAAAATCCACAACTAGAAACTCCACAACTAGAAAATCCACAACTTGAAACCTGACAACCTTAAGTTACGCAACTAGAAAATCACCAGCTAGAGATTCCGCAACTAGAAACTCCACAACTTGAAACTCCGCAGCTAGAAACTCCACAAATAGAAACTCCGCAACTAGAAACTCCGCAGCTAGAAACTACACAACTAGAGACTCCACAACTAGAAACTCCACAACTAGAAACTCCACAACTTGAAACCTCGCAACCTTAAGTTACGCAACTAGAAAATCCACAGCTAGAGATTCCGCAACTACAAACTCCACAACTAGAAACTCCACAACTAGAAACTCAACAACTAGAAACTCCGGAACTAGAGACTCCACAACTAGAAACTCAACAACTTGAAACTCCACAACTAGAAACTCCACAACTACAAACTCCACAAATAGAGACTCGGCAACTGGAAATTTCATATCTAGAAACTCCACAACTAAAAACTCCACAACTAGAGACTCCGCAACTACAAACTCCACAACCAGAGACTCTGCAACTAGAAACTCCGCAGCTAGAAACTCCACAACTAGAGACTCCACAACTAGAAAATCCACAACTAGAAACTCCACAACTAGAAACTCCACAACTTGAAACTCCACAACTAGAAACTCCACAACTAGAAACTCCACAACTTGAAACCTCCCAACCTTAAGTTACGCAACTAGAGAATCCACAGCCAGAGATTCCGCAACTAGAAACTCCATAACTAGAAACTCCACAACTAGAAACTCCACAACTAGAAACTCCGCAGCTAGAGACTCCACAACTAGAAACTCCACAACTTGAAACTCCACAACTAGAAACTCCACAACTACAAACTCCAGAAATAGAGACTCGGCAACTAGAAATTCCATATCTAGAAACTCCACAACTAAAACTTTACAACTAGAATCTGCAAAACTAGAGACTTCACAACTAGAAACTCAACAACTAGAAACTCCACACTAAAAACGCCACAACTGGAAACTCCACAACTTGAGACTCCGCAACTTCAAACTCCACAACTAGAAAACTCAGCTATTGAAAACTCCGCAACTAGAAACTCCACAACTAGATACTCCAACTGGAAACTCCACAACTAGAAACTTCACAACCGGAAACTCAACAACTAGATACTCCACAACTGGAAACTCCACAAACAGAGACTCTGCAACTAGAAACTCCGCAACTCGAAACTCCACAACTAGAAACTCCACAACTAGAGACTCCGCATTTCCACAACTAGTAACTCCACAACTGGAAACTCCACAACTAGATACTCCACAACTAGAAACTCCACAACTAGAGACTCCCCAACTTGAAACTCCACAACTTGAAACTCCACAACTTGAAACTCCACAACTAGAAACTCCACAACCAGAAACTGTACAACTAGAAACTCCACAACTAGAAACTCCACAACTATAATCTCCGCAACTAGAAACTCCACAACAACAAACTCAACAAATATAGACTCGGCAACTAGAAATTCCATATCTAGAAACTCCTCAACTAAAAACCCCACAACTAAAAACTCCACTACTAGAAACTCCACAACTAGAAACTCTACAACTAGAGACTCCGCAACTAGAAACTCCACAGCCAGAGACTCTGCAACTAGAAACTCTGCAGCTAGAAACTCCACAAACAGAAACTCCACAATTAGAAACTCCGCAGCTAGAAACTCCTCAACTAGACACTCCACAGCTAGAAACTCCACAACTAGAAACTCCACAAATAGAGACTCGGCAACTAGAAATTCCAAAAATACAAACTCGGCAACTAGAATTTCCACAACTAGAGACTCTGCAACTAGAAACTCCACAACTAGAGACTCGGCAACTAGAAATTCCACAAATAGAGACTCGGCAACTAGAAATTCTATATCTAGAAACTCCACAACTAGAAACTGCAAAACTAGAGACTTCACAACTAGAAACTAAACAACTAGAAACTCCACAACTAAAAACTCCACAACTGGAAACTCCACAACTTGAGACTGCGCAACATGAAACTTCACAAGCAGAAACTCCGCTATTAAATACTCCGCAACTAGAAACTCCGCAATTAGAAACTCCACAACTTAAAACTCCACAACTAGATACTCCACAACTGGAAACTCCACAACTAGATACTCCACAACTGGAAACTCCACAACTAGAAACTCCACAACTAGAGACTCCACAACTCGAAACTCAACAACTAGAAACTCCACAACCAGAGACTCCGCAACTCCACAACAAGAAACTCCACAACTGGAAACTCCACAACTAGATACTCCGCAACTAGTAACTCTACAACTAGAGACTCCACAACTTGAAACTCCACAACTTGAGACTCCACAACTAGAAACTCAACAAATGAAAACTCTTCAACTAGAAACTCCTAAACTTGAGACTCCACAACTAGAGAATCTACAAGTAGAGACTTCAAACTAGAAACTCAACAACTAAAAACTCCACAACTAAAAACTCAACAACTAGAAACTGCACAGCTTGATACTCCGCAACTTGAAACTCCACAACTTAAAACTCCACAACTAGAAACTCCGCAACTAGAAATTCCACAAATAGGGACTCGGCAACTAGAAATTCTATATCTAGAAACTCCACAACTAGAAACTGCAAAACTAGAGAGTTCACAACTAGAAACTCAACAACTAGAAACTCCACAACTAAAAACTCCACAACTGGAAGCTCCACAACTTGAGACTCCGCAACTTGAAACTTCGCAAGTAGAAACTCTGCTATTAAATACTCCGCAACTAGAAACTCCGCAACTAGAAACTCCACAACTTAAAACTCCACAACTAGATACTCCACAACTGGAAACTCCACAACTAGATACTTCACAACTGTAAACTCCACAACTAGATACTCCACAACTGCAAACTCCACAAATAGAAACTCCACAACTAGAGACTCCACAACTCGAAACTCAACAACTACAAACTCCACAACCAGAGACTCCGCAACTCCACAACAAGAAACTCCACCACTGGAAACTCCACAACTAGATACTCCGCAACTAGTAACTCTACAACTAGAGACTTCACAACTTGAAACTCCACAACTTGAAACTCCACAACTTTAAACTCCACAACTTGAGACTCCACAACTAGAAACTCAACAAATGAAAACTCCGCAACTAGAAACTCCGCAGCTAGAAACTACACAACTAGAGACTCCACAACTAGAAACTCCAAAACTCGAAACTTCACAACTGGAAACTCCACAACTAGACACTCCACAACTAAAAACTCTTCAACTAGAAACTCCTAAACTTGAGACTCCACAACTAGAGAATCTACAAGTAGAGACTTCAAACTAGAAACTCAACAACTAAAAACTCCACAACTAAAAACTCAACAACTAGAAACTGCACAGCTTGAGACTCCGCAACTTGAAACTCCACAACTTGAATCTCCACAACTAGAAACTCCGCAACTAGAAACTCCACAACTAGAAACTCCACAACTTGAAACTCCACAACTAGAAACTCCACAACCAGAAACTCTACAACTAGAAACTCCACAACTAGAAACTCAACAAAAAGAAACTTCGCTACTAGAGACTCCACAACAAAAAACTCCACAACTAGAAACTCCACAACAACAAACTCCACAAATAGAGACTCGGCAACTAGAAAAAAAATCCATATATAGAAACTTCACAACTAAAAACCCCACAACTAAAAACTCCACAACTAGAAACTCCACAACTAGAAACTCTACAACTAGAGACTCCACAACTTGAAACCTCACAACCTTAAGTTCCGCAACTAGAAAATCCACAGCTAGAGATTCCGCAACTAGAAACTCCACAACTAGAAACTCCAGAACTCAAAACTCCACAACTCGAAACTCCACAACTGGAAACTCCACAACTGGAAACTCCACAACCAGACACTCCACAACTAAAAACTCTACAACCAGAAACTCCTAAACTAGAGACTCCACAACTAGAGACTGCAACTAGAGACTTCAAACTAGAAACTCAATAACTAGAAACTCCACAACTTGAAACTCCACAACTAGAAACTCCACAACTAGAAACTCAACAACTAGAGACTCTGCAACTAGAAACTCCGCAGCTAGAAACTCCACAAATAGAAACTCCGCAACTAGAAACTCCGCAGCTAGAAACTACACAACTAGAGACTCCACAACTAGAAACTCCACAACTAGAAACTCCACAACTTGAAACCTCACAACCTTAAGTTACGCAACTAGAAAATCCACAGCTAGAGATTCCGCAACTACAAACTCCACAACTAGAAACTCCACAACTAGAAACTCAACAACTAGAAACTCCGGAACTAGAGACTCCACAACTAGAAACTCAACAACTTGAAACTCCACAACTAGAAACTCCACAACTACAAACTCCACAAATAGAAACTCGGCAACTGGAAATTTCATATCTAGAAACTCCACAACTAAAAACTCCACAACTAGAGACTCCGCAACTACAAACTCCACAACCAGAGACTCTGCAACTAGAAACTCCGCAGCTAGAAACTCCACAAATAGAAACTCCGCAACTAGAAACTCCGCAGCTAGAAACTACACAACTGGAAACTCCACAACTAGATACTCCACAACTGGAAACTCCACAACTAGAAACTCCACAACTACAACTAAAGACTCCACAACTCGAAACTCCAAAACTAAAAACTCCACAACCAGAGACTCCGCAACTCCACAACTTGAAACGCCACAACTTGAAACTCCACAACTTGAGACTCCACAACTAGAAACTCCACAACTTGAAACTCCACAACTAGAAACTCCACAACCAGAAACTCCCCAACTAGAAACTCCACAACTAGAAACTCTGCAACTAGAGACTCCACAAATAGAAACTCCACAACTAGAAACTCCACAACTACAAACTCCACAACTAGAAAGTCCACAACTAGAAACTCCACAACTAGAAACTCCACAACTTGAAACCTCACAACCTTAAGTTACGCAACTAGAAAATCCACAGCTAGAGATTCCGCAACTAGAAACTCCACAACTAGAAACACCACAACTAGAAACTCAACAACTAGAAACTCCGCAACTAGAAACTCCACAACCAGAGACTCTGCAACTAGAAACTCCGCAGCTAGAAACTCCACAAATAGAAACTCCGCAACTAGAAACTGCGCAGCTAGAAACTACACAACTAGAGACTCCACAACTAGAAAATCCACAACTAGAAACTCCACAACTAGAAAATCCACAACTTGAAACCTGACAACCTTAAGTTACGCAACTAGAAAATCACCAGCTAGAGATTCCGCAACTAGAAACTCCACATTTTGAAACTCCACAAATAGAAACTCCACAACTACAAACTCCACAAATAGAGACTCGGCAACTAGAAATTCCATATCTAGAAACTCCACAACTAAAAACTCCACAACTAGAGACTCCGCAACTAGAAACTCCAAAACCAGAGACTCTGCAACTAGAAACTCCGCAGCTAGAAACTCCACAAATAGAAACTCCGCAACTAGAAACTCCGCAGCTAGAAACTACACAACTGAAAACTCCACAACTAGATACTCCACAACTGGAAACTCCACAACTAGAAACTCCACAACTACAACTAAAGACTCCACAACTCGAAACTCCAAAACTAGAAACTCCACAACCAGAGACTCCGCAACTCCACAACTAGAAACTCCACAACTGGAAACTCCACAACTAGATACTGCGCAACTAGAAAATCCACAACTTGAGACTCCACAACTTGAAACTCCACAACTTGAGACTCCACAACTAGAAACTCCACAACTTGAAACTCCACAAATAGAAACTCCACAACTAGAAACCCCACAACTAGAAACTCCACAACTAGAAACTCCACAACTTGAAACCTCACAACCTTAAGTTACACAACTAGAAAATCCACAGCTAGAGATACCGCAACTAGAAACTCCACAACTAGAAACTCCACAACTAGAAACTCAACAACTAGAAACTCCGCAACTAGAAACTCCACAACCAGAGACTCTGCAACTAGAAACTCCGCAGCTAGAAACTCCACAGATAGAAACTCCGCAACTAGGAACTGCGCAGCTAGGAACTACACAACTTGAAACTCAACAACTAGAAACTCCACAACTAAAAACTCCACAACTGGAAACTCCACAACTTGAGATTCCGCAACTTGAAACTTCACAACTAGAAACTCCGCTATTAAATACTCCGCAACTAGAAACTCCGCAAATAGAAACTCTACAACTTAAAACTCCACAACTAGATACTCCACAACTGGAAACTCCACAACTAGATACTTCACAACTGGAAACTCCACAACTAGATACTCCACAACTGGAAACTCGGCAACTAGAAACTCCACAACTAGAGACTCCACAACTCGAAACTCAACTACTAGAAACTCCACAACCAGAGACTCCGCAACTCCACAACAAGAAACTCCACAACTAGATAGTCCGCTACTAGTAACTCTACAACTAGAGACTCCACAACTTGAAACTCCACAACTTTAAACTCCACAACTTGAGACTCCACAACTAGAAACTCAACAAATGAAAACTCCACAACTAGAAACTCCGCAGCTAGAAACTCCAAAACTCGAAACTCCACAACTGGAAACTCCACAACTAGACACTCCACAACTAAAAACTCTTCAACTAGAAACTCCTAAACTTGAGACTCCACAACTAGAGAATCTACAAGTAGAGGCTTCAAACTAGAAACTCAACAACTAAAAACTCCACAACTAAAAACTCAACAACTAGAAACTGCACAGCTTTAGACTCCGCAACTTGAAACTCCACAACTTGAAACTCCACAACTAGAAACTCCGCAATTAGAAACTCCACAACTAGGGACTCCGCAACTAGAAACTCCACAACTAGAAACTCCACAACTGGAAACTCCACTACTAGATACGCCACAACTGGAAACTCGACAACTAGAAACTCCACATCTAGAGACTCCACAACTTGAAACTCCACAACTAGAAACTCTGCAAATAGAAACTCCACAACTTGAAACTCCACAACTACAAACTCCACAAATGGAGACTCGGCAACTAGAAATTCCACAAATAGAGACTCGGCAACAAGAAATTCCACAACTAGCGACTCTGCAACTAGAAACTCAACAACTAGAGACTCGGCAACTAGAAATTCCACAAATAGAGACTCGGCAACTAGAAATTCTATATCTAGAAACTCCACAACTAGAAACTGCAAAACTAGAGACTTCACAACTAAAAACTCAACAACTAGAAACTCCACAACTAAAAACTCCACAACTGGAAACGCCACAACTTGAGACTCCGCAACTTGAAACTTCACAAGTAGAAACTCCACTATTAAATACTCCGCAACTAGAAACTCCGCAACTAGAAACTCCACAACTTAAAACTCCACTACTAGATACTCCACAACTGGAAACTCCACAACTAGATACTTCACAACTGTAAACTCCCCAACTAGATACTCCACAACTGGAAACTCCACAACTAGAAACTCCACAACTAGAGACTCCACAACTCGAAACTCAACAACTAGAAACTCCACAACCAGAGACTCCGCCACTCCACAACAAGAAACTCCACAACTGGAAACTCCACAACTAGATACTTCGCAACTAGTAACTCTACAACTAGAGACTCCACAACTTGAAACTCCACAACTTTAAACTCCACAACTTGAGACTCCACAACTAGAAACTCAACAAATGAAAACTCCGCAACTAGAAACTCCGCAGCTAGAAACTACATAACTAGAGACTCCACAACTAGAAACTCCAAAACTCGAAACTCCACAACCAGAAACTCTACAACTAGAAAATCCACAACAAGAAACTCCACATCTAGAGACTCCACAACTAAAAACTCCACAACTAGAAACTCCACAACAACAAACTCTACAAATAGAGACTCGGCAACTAGAAAAAATTTCATATCTGGAAACTTCACAACTAAGAATCCCACAACTGAAAACTCCACAACTAGAAACTCCACAACTAGAAACTCTACAACTAGAGACTCCGCAACTAGAAACTCCACAGCCAGAGACTCTGCAACTAGAAACTCTGCAGCTAGAAACTCCACAAACAGAAACTCCACAATTAGAAACTCCGCAGCTAGAAACTCCACAACTAGAGACTCCACAACTAGAAACTCCACAACTAGAAACTCCACAACTTGAAACCTCACAACCATAAGTTCCGCAACTAGAAAATCCACAGCTAGAGATTCCGCAACTAGAAACTCCACAACTAGAAACTCCAGAACTCACTACTCCACAACTCGAAACTCCACAACTGGAAACTCCACAACTGGAAACTCCACAACTAGACACTCCACAACTAGAAACTCTACAACCAGAAACTCCTAAACTAGAGACTCCACAACTAGAGACTACAACTAGAGACTTCAAACTAGAAACTCAACAACTAGAAACTCCACAACTTGAAACTCCAAAACTAGAAACTCCACAACTAGAAACTCTACAACTAGAGACTCTTCAACTAGAGAATTCGCAACTAGAAACTTCAAAACTAGACACTCTCAACTAGAAACTCCACAGCTAGAAACTCCACGAGTAGAAACTCCACAACTTGAAACTCAACAACTACAAACTCCACAAATGGAGACTCGGCTACAAGAAATTTTATGTCTCGAAAGTCCACAACTAAAAACTCCACAACTGGAAACTCCACAACTAGAAACCCCACAACTAGAAATACCACAACTAGAGACTCCGCAACTAGAAACTCCACAACCAGAGACTCTGCAACTAGAAACTCCACAAATAGAAGCTCCGCAACTAGAAACTCCGCAGCTAGAAACTACACAACTAGAGACTCCACAACTAGAAACTCCACAACTAGAAACTCCACAACTTGAAACCTCACAACCTTAAATTACGCAACTAGAAAATCCACAGCTAGAGATTCCGCAACTAGAAACTCCACAACTAGAAACTCAACAACTAGAAACTCCGGAACTAGAGACTCCACAACTAGAAACTCCACAACCTGAAACTCCACAACGAGAAACTCCACAACTACAAACTCCACAAATAGAGACTCGGCAACTAGAAATTCCATATCTAGAAACTCCTCAACTAGAAACTCCACAACTAGAGACTCCGCAACTAGAAACTCCACAACCAGAGACTCTGCAACTAGAAACTCCGCAGCTAGAAACTCCACAAATAGAAACTCCGCAACTAGAAACTCCGCAGCTAGAAACTACACAACTGGAAACACCACAACTAGATACTCCACAACTAGAAACTCCACAACTACAACTAAAGACTCCACAACTCGAAACTCCAAAACTAGAAACTCCACAACCAGAGACTCCGCAACTCCACAACTAGAAACTCCACAACTGGAAACTCCACAACTAGATACTGTGCAACTAGAAACTCCACAACTAGAGACTCCACAACTTTAAACTCCACAACTTGAAACTCCACAACTTGAGACTCCACAACTAGAAACTCCACAACCAGAAACTCCACAACTAGAAACTCCACAACTAGAAAGTCTGCAACTAGAGACTCCACAAATAGAAACTCCACAACTAGAAACACCACAACTACAAACTCAACAACTAGAAACTCCACAACTAGAAACTCCACAACTAGAAACTCCACAACTTGAAACCTCACAACCTTAAGTTACGCAACTAGAAAATCCACAGCTAGAGATTCCGCAACTAGAAACTCCACAACTAGAAACTCAACAACTAGAAACTCCGCAACTAGAAACTACACAACCAGAGACTCTGCAACTAGAAACTCCACCGCTAGAAACTCCACAAATAGAAACTCCGCAACTAGAAACTGCGCAGCTAGAAACTACACAACTAGAGACTCCACAACTAGAAACTCCACAACTAGAAACTCCACAACTTGAAACCTCACAACCTTAAGTTACGCAACTAGAAAATCCACAGCTAGAGATTCCGCAACTAGCAACTCCACAACTAGAGACTCCGCAACTAGAAACTCCACAACCAGAGACTCTGCAACTAGAAACTCCGCAGCTAGAAACTCCACAAGTAGAAACTCCGCAACTAGAAACTCCGCAGCTAGAAACTACACAACTAGAGACTTCACAACTAGAAACTCCACAACTACAAACTCCACAACTAGAAACTCCACAACTAGAAACTCCACAACTTGAAACCTCCCAACCTTAAGTTACGCAACTAGAAAATCCACAGCCAGAGATTCCGCAACTACAAACTCCATAACTAGAAACTCCACAACTAGAAACTCCACAACTGGAAACTCCGCAGCTGGAGACTCCACAACTAGAAACTCCACAACTTGAAACTCCACAACTAGAAACTCCACAACTGGAAACTCCACAACTTGAGACTCCGCAACTTCAAACTCCACAACTAGAAAACCCAGCTATTAAAAACTCCGCAACTAGAAACTCCACAACTATATACTCCAACTGGAAACTCCACAACTAGAAACTTCACAACCGGAAACTCCACAACTAGATACTCCACAACTGGAAACTCCACAAACAGAGACTCTGCAACTGGAAACTCCGCAACTCGAAACTCCACAACTAGAAACTCCACAAGAAGAGACTCCGCATTTCCACAACTAGAAACTCCACAACTGGAAACTCCACAACTAGATACTCCACAACTAGAAACTCCACAACTAGAGACTCCCCAACTTGAAACTCCACAACTTTGAACTCCACAACTTGATACTCCACAACTAGAAACTCCACAACTTTAAACTTCACAACTAGAAACTCCACAACCAGAAAATCTACAACTAGAAACTCCGCAACTAGAAACTCCACAACCAGAGACTCTGCACCTAGAAACTCCACAACTCGAAACTCCACAACTAGAAACTCCACAACTAGAAACTCCACAACTAGAGACTCCGCAACTCCGCAAATAGAAACTCCACAACTGGAAACTCCACAACTAGATACTCCACAACTAGAAACTCCACAACTAGAGACTCCCCAACTTGAAACTCCACAACTTTAAACTTCACAGCTTGAGACTCCACAACTAGAAACTCCACAACTTGAAACTCCACAACTAGAAACTCCACAACCAGAAACTGTACAACTAGAAACTCCACAACTAGAAACTCCACAACTATAATCTCCGCAACTAGAGACTCCACAACTAAAAACTCTACAACTAGAAACTCCACAACAACAAACTCAACAAATATAGACTCGGCAACTAGAAATTCCATATCTAGAAACTCCTCAACTAAAAACCCCACAACTAAAAACTCCACAACTAGAAACTCCACAACTAGAAACTCTACAACTAGAGACTCCGCAACTAGAAACTCCACAGCCAGAGACTCTGCAACTAGAAACTCTGCAGCTAGAAACTCCACAACTAGAAACTCCACAAATAGAAACTCCACAACTAGAAACTGCGCAGCTAGAAACTACACAACTAGAGACTCCACAACTAGAAACTCCACAACTAGAAACTCCACAACTAGCAACTCCACAACTTGAAACCTCAAAACCTTAAGTTACGCAACTAGAAAATCCACAGCTAGAGATTCCGCAACTAGAAACTCCACAACTAGAAACTCCACAACTAGAAACTCCACAACTAGAAACTCCGCAACTAGAGACTCCACAACTAGAAACTCCACAACTTGAAACTCCACAATTAGAAATTCCACAACTACAAACTCCACAAATAGAGACTCGGCAACTAGATATTCCATATCTAGAAACTCCACAACTAAAAACTTTACAACTAGAATCTGCAAAACTAGAGACTTCACAACTAGAAACTCAACAACTAGAAACTCCACAACTAGATACTCCAACTGGAAACTCCACAACTAGAAACTTCACAACCGGAAACTCCACAACCAGATACTCCACAACTGGAAACTCCACAACCAGAGACTCTGCAACTAGAAACTCCGCAACTCGAAAATCCACAACTAGAAACTCCACAACTAGAATCTCCACAACTAGAGACTCCGCATTTCCACAACTAGAAACTCCACAACTCGAAACTCCACAACTAGAAACTCCACAACCAGAAAATCTACAACTAGAAACTCCGCAACTAGAAACTCCACAACCTGAGACTCTGCACCTAGAAACTCCACAACTCGAAACTCCACAACTAGAAACTCCACAACTTGAGACTCCGCAACTCCACAAATAGAAACTCCACAACTGGAAACTCCACAACTAGATACTCCACAATTAGAAACTCCACAACTTTAAACTCCACAACTTGAGACTCCACAACTAGAAACTCCACAACTTGAAACTCCACAGCTAGAAACTCCACAACCAGAAACTGTACAACTAGAAACTGCACAGCTTGAGATTCCGCAACTTGAAACTCCACAACTTGAAACTCCCCAACTAGAAACTCCGCAACTAGAAACTCCACAGCTAGGGACTCCGCAACTAGAAACTCCACAACTAGAATCTCCACAACTGGAAACTTCACTACTAGATACGCCACAACTGGAAACTCGACAACTAGAAACTTCACATCTAGAGACTCCACAACTTGAAACTCCACAACTAGAAACTCTGCAACTAGAAACTCCACAACTACAAACTCCACAACTAGAAACTCCACAACTACAAACTCCACAAATAGAGACTCGGCAACTAGAAATTCCACAAATAGAGACTCGCCAACTAGAAATTCTAAAACTAGAGACTCTGCAACTAGAAACTCCACAACTAGAGACTCGGCAACTAGAAATTCCACAAATAGGGACTCGGCAACTAGAAATTCTATATCTAGAAACTCCACAACTAGAAACTGCAAAACTAGAGAATTCACAACTAGAAACTCAACAACTAGAAACTCCACAACTAAAAACTCCACAACTGGAAGCTCCACAACTTGAGACTCCGCAACTTGAAACTTCGCAAGTAGAAACTCCGCTATTAATTACTCCGCAACTAGAAACTCCGCAACTAGAAACTCCACAACTTAAAACTCCACAACTAGATACTCCACAACTGGAAACTCCACAACTAGATACTTCACAACTGTAAACTCCACAACTAGATACTCCACAACTGGAAACTCCACAAATAGAAACTCCACAACTCGAAACTCAACAACTAGAAACTCCACAACCAGAGACTCCGCAACTCCACAACAAGAAACTCCAAAACTGGAAACTCCACAACTAGATACTCTGCAACTAGTAACTCTACAACTAGAGACTCCACAACTTGAAACTCCACAACTTGAAACTCCACAACTTTAAACTCCACAACTTGAGACTCCACAACTAGAAACTCAACAAATGAAAACTCCGCAACTAGAAACTCCGCAGCTAGAAACTACACAACTAGAGACTCCACAACTAGAAACTCCAAAACTCGAAACTTCACATCTGGAAACTCCACAACTAGACACTCCACAACTAAAAACTCTTCAACTAGAAACTCCTAAACTTGAGACTCCACAACTAGAGAATCTACAAGTAGAGACTTCAAACTAGAAACTCAACAACTAAAAACTCCACAACTAAAAACTCAACAACTAGAAACTGCACAGCTTGAGACTCCGCAACTTGAAACTCCACAACTTGAATCTCGACAACTAGAAACTCCGCAACTAGAAACTCCACAACTAGAAACTCCACAACTTGAAACTCCACAACTAGAAACTCCACAACCAGAAACTCCACAACAAAAAACTCCACAACTAGAAACTCCACAACAACAAACTCCACAAATCGAGACTCGGAAACTAGAAAAAAATCCATATATAGAAACTTCACAACTAAAAACCCCACAAATAAAAACTCCACAACTAGAAACTCCACAACTAGAAACTCTACAACTAGAGACTCCGCAACTAGAAACTCCACAGCCAGAGACTCTGCAACTAGAAACTCTGCAGCTAGAAACTCCACAAACAGAAACTCCACAATTAGAAACTCCGCAGCTAGAAACTCCACAACTAGAGACTCCACAACTAGAAACTCCACAACTAGAAACTCCACAACTAGAAACTCCACAACTTGAAACCTCACAACCTTAAGTTCCGCAACTAGAAAATCCACAGCTAGAGATTCCGCAACTAGAAACTCCACAACTAGAAACTCCAGAACTCAAAACTCCACAACTCGAAACTCCACAACTGGAAACTCCACAACTGTAAACTCCACAACCAGACACTCCACAACTAAAAACTCTACAACCAGAAACTCCTAAACTAGAGACTCCACAACTAGAGACTGCAACTAGAGACTTCAAACTAGAAACTCAATAACTAGAAACTCCACAACTTGAAACTCCACAACTAGAAACTCCACAACTAGAAACTCAACAACTAGAGACTCTGCAACTAGAAACTCCGCAGCTAGAAACTCCACAAATAGAAACTCCGCAACTAGAAACTCCGCAGCTAGAAACTACACAACTAGAGACTCCACAACTAGAAACTCCACAACTAGAAACTCCACAACTTGAAACCTCACAACCTTAAGTTACGCAACTAGAAAATCCACAGCTAGAGATTCCGCAACTACAAACTCCACAACTAGAAACTCCACAACTAGAAACTCAACAACTAGAAACTCCGGAACTAGAGACTCCACAACTAGAAACTCAACAACTTGAAACTCCACAACTAGAAACTGCACAACTACAAACTCCACAAATAGAGACTCGGCAACTGGAAATTTCATATCTAGAAACTCCACAACTAAAAACTCCACAACTAGAGACTCCGCAACTACAAACTCCACAACCAGAGACTCTGCAACTAGAAACTCCGCAGCTAGAAACTCCACAAATAGAAACTCCGCAACTAGAAACTCCGCAGCTAGAAACTACACAACTGGAAACTCCACAACTAGATACTCCACAACTGGAAACTCCAGAACTAGAAACTCCACAACTACAACTAAAGACTCCACAACTCGAAACTCCAAAACTAAAAACTCCACAACCAGAGACTCCGCAACTCCACAACTTGAAACTCCACAACTTGAGACTCCACAACTAGAAACTCCACAACTTGAAACTCCACAACTAGAAACTCCACAACCAGAAACTCCCCAACTAGAAACTCCACAACTAGAAACTCTGCAACTAGAGACTCCACAAATAGAAACTCCACAACTAGAAACTCCACAACTACAAACTCCACAACTAGAAAGTCCACAACTAGAAACTCCACAACTAGAAACTCCACAACTTGAAACCTCACAACCTTAAGTTACGCAACTAGAAAATCCACAGCTAGAGATTCCGCAACTAGAAACTCCACAACTAGAAACACCACAACTAGAAACTCAACAACTAGAAACTCCGCAACTAGAAACTCCACAACCAGAGACTCTGCAACTAGAAACTCCGCAGCTAGAAACTCCACAAATAGAAACTCCGCAACTAGAAACTGCGCAGCTAGAAACTACACAACTAGAGACTCCACAACTAGAAAATCCACAACTAGAAACTCCACAACTAGAAACTTCACAACTTGAAATATGACAACCTTAAGTTACGCAACTAGAAAATCCCCAGCTAGAGATTCCGCAACTAGAAACTCCACAACTTGAAACTCCACAAATAGAAACTCCACAACTACAAACTCCACAAATAGAGACTCGGCAACTAGAAATTCCATATCTAGAAACTCCACAACTAAAAACTCCACAACTAGAGACTCCGCAACTAGAAACTCCAAAACCAGAGACTCTACAACTAGAAACTCCGCAGCTAGAAACTCCACAAATAGAAACTCCGCAACTAGAAACTCCGCAGCTAGAAACTACACAACTGAAAACTCCACAACTAGATACTCCACAACTGGAAACTCCACAACTAGAAACTCCACAACTACAACTAAAGACTCCACAACTCGAAACTCCAAAACTAGAAACTCCACAACCAGAGACTCCGCAACTCCACAACTAGAAACTCCACCACTGGAAACTCCACAACTAGATACTGCGCAACTAGAAACTCCACAACTTGAGACTCCACAACTTGAAACTCCACAACTTGAGACTCCACAACTAGAAACTCCACAACTTGAAACTCCACAACTAGAAACTCTGCAACTAGAGACTCCACAAATGGAAACTCCACAACTAGAAATTCCACAACTAGAAACTCCACAACTTGAAACCTCACAACCTTAAGTTACGCAACTAGAAAATCCACAGCTAGAGATTCCGCAACTAGAAACTCCACAACTAGAAACTCCACAACTAGAAACTCAACAACTAGAAACTCCGCAACTAGAAACTCCACAACCAGAGACTCTGCAACTAGAAACTCCGCAGCTAGAAACTCCACAGATAGAAACTCCGCAACTAGGAACTGCGCAGCTAGGAACTACACAACTTGAAACTCAACAACTAGAAACTCCAAACCTAAAAACTCCACAACTGAAAACTCCACAACTCTAGACTCCGCAACTTGAAACTTCACAACTAGAAACTCCGCTATTAAATACTCCGCAACTAGAAACTCCGCAAATAGAAACTCTACAACTTAAAACTCCACAACTAGATACTCCACAACTGGAAACTCCACAACTAGATACTTCACAACTGGAAACTCCACAACTAGATACTCCACAACTGGAAACTCCGCAACTAGAAACTCCACAACTAGAGACTCCACAACTCGAAACTCAACTACTAGAAACTCCACAACCAGAGACTCCGCAACTCCACAACAAGAAACTCCACAACTAGATAGTCCGCTACTAGTAACTCTACAACTAGAGACTCCACAACTAGAAACTCCAAAACTCAAAACTCCACAACTGGAAACTCCACAACTAGACACCCCACAACTAAAAACTCTTTAACTAGAAACTCCTAAACTTGAGACTCCACAACTAGAGAATCTACAAGTAGAGACTTCAAACTAGAAACTCAACAACTAAAAACTCCACAACTAAAAAGTCAACAACTAGAAACTGCACAGCTTGAGACTCCGCAACTTGAAACTCCACAACTTGAAACTCCACAACTAGAAACTCCGCAATTAGAAACTCCACAACTAGGGACTCCGCAACTAGAAACTCCACAACTAGAAACTCCACAACTGGAAACTGCACTACTAGATACGCCACAACTGGAAACTCGACAACTAGAAACTCCACATCTAGAGACTCCACAACTTGAAACTCCACAACTAGAAACTCTGCAAATAGAAACTCCACAACTTGAAACTCCACAACTACAAACTCCACAAATGGAGACTCGGCAACTAGAAATTCCACAAATAGAGACTCGGCAACAAGAAATTCCACAACTAGCGACTCTGCAACTAGAAACTCCACAACTAGAAACTCCGCAACTAGAAACTCCGCAGCTAGAAACTACACAACTAGAGACTCCACAACTAGAAAATCCACAAATAGAAACTCCACAACTAGAAACTCCACAACTTTAAACATCCCAACCTTAAGTTACGCAACTAGAAAATCCACAGCTAGAGATTCCGCAACTAGAAACTCCATAACTAGAAACTCCACAACTAGAAACTCCACAACTAGAAACTCCGCAACTAGAGACTCCACAACTAGAAACTCCACAACTTGAAACTCCACAATTAGAAACTCCACAACTACAAACTCCACAAATAGAGACTCGGCAACTAGATATTCCATATCTAGAAACTCCACAACTAAAAACTTTACAACTAGAATCTGCAAAACTAGAAACTTCACAACTAGAAACTCAACAACTAGAAACTCCACAACTAGATACTCCAACTGGAAACTCCACAACTAGAAACTTCACAACCGGAAACTCGACAACCAGATACTCCACAACTGGAAACTCCACAACCAGAGACTCTGCAACTAGAAACTCCGCAACTCGAAAATCCACAACTAGAAACTCCACAACTAGAATCTCCACAACTAGAGACTCCCCAACTTGAAACTCCACAACTTTAAACTCCACAGCTTGAGACTCCACAACTAGAAACTCCACAACCTGAGACTCTGCACCTAGAAACTCCCCAACTCGAAACTCCACAACTAGAAACTCCACAACTTGAGACTCCGCAACTCCACAAATACAAACTCCACAACTGGAAACTCCACAACTAGATACTCCACAACTAGAAACTCCACAACTTTAAACTCCACAACTTGAGACTCCACAACTAGAAACTCCACAACTTGAAACTCCACAGCTGGAAACTCCACAACCAGAAACTGTACAACTAGAAACTGCACAGCTTGAGATTCCGCAACTTGAAACTCCACAACTTGAAACTCCCCAACTAGAAACTCCGCAACTAGAAACTCCACAACTAGGGACTCCGCAACTAGAAACTCCACAACTAGAATCTCCACAACTGGAAACTCCACTACTTGATACGCCACAACTGGAAACTCGACAACTAGAAACTTCACATCTAGAGACTCCACAACTTGAAACTCCACAACTAGAAACTCTGCAACTAGAAACTCCACAACTAGAAACTCCACAACTACAAACTCCACAAATAGAGACTCGGCAACTAGAAATTCCACAAATAGAGACTCGGCAACTAGAAATTCTACAACTAGAGACTCTGCAACTAGAAACTCCACAACTAGAGACTCGGCAACTAGAAATTCCACAAATAGAGACTCGGCAACTAGAAATTCTATATCTAGAAACTCCACAACTAGAAACTGCAAAACTAGAGACTTCACAACTAGAAACTCAACAACTAGAAACTCCACAACTAAAAACTCCACAACTGGAAACTCCACAACTTGAGACACCGCAACTTGAAACTTCACAAGTAGAAACTCCGCTATTAAATACTCCGCAATGAGAAACTTCGCAACTAGAAACTCCACATTTTAAAACTCCACAAGTGGAAACTCCACAACTAGATACTCCGCAACTAGTAACTCTACATCTAGAGACTCCACAACTTGAAACTCCACAACTTTAAACTCCACAACTTGAGACTCCACAACTAGAAACTCAACAAATGAACACTCCGCAACTAGAAACTACATAACTAGAGACTCCACAACTAGAAACTCCAAAACTCAAAACTCCACAACCAGAAACTCTACAACTAGAAAATCCACAACAAGAAACTCCACATCTAGAGACTCCACAACTAAAAACTCCACAACTAGAAACTCCACAACAACAAACTCTACAAATAGAGACTCGGCAACTAGAAAAAATTTCATATCTAGAAACTTCACAACTAAGAATCCCACAACTAAAAACTCCACAACTAGAAACTCCACAACTAGAAACTCTACAACTAGAGACTCCGCAACTAGAAACTCCACAGCCAGAGACTCTGCAACTAGAAACTCCGCAGCTAGAAACTCCACAAACAGAAACTCCACAATTAGAAACTCCGCAGCTAGAAACTCCACAACAAGAGACTCCACAACTAGAAACTCCACAACTAGAAACTCCACAACTTGAAACCTCACAACCATAAGTTCCGCAACTAGAAAATCCACAGCTAGAGATTCCGCAACTAGAAACTTCACAACTAGAAACTCCACAACTAGAAACTCAACAACTAGAAACTCCGGAACTAGAGACTCCACAACTATTAACTCCACAACCTGAAACTCCACAACGAGAAACTCCACAACTACAAACTCCACAAATAGAGACTCGGCAACTAGAAATTCCATATCTAGAAACTCCTCAACTAGAAACTCCGCAACTAAAAACTCCGCAGCTAGAAACTACACAAGTGGAAACACCACAACTAGATACTCCACAACTAGAAACTCCACAACTACAACTAAAGACTCCACAACTCGAAACTCCAAAACTAGAAACTCCACAACCAGAGACTCCGCAACTCCACAACTAGAAACTCCACAACTGGAAACTCCACAACTAGATACTGCGCAACTAGAAACTCCACAACTAGAGACTCCACAACTTTAAAGTCCACAACTTGAAACTCCACAACTTGAGACTCCACAACTAGAAACTCCACAACCAGAAACTCCACAACTACAAACTCAACAACTAGAAACTCCACAACTACAAACTCCACAACTAGAAACTCCACAACTTGAAACCTCACAACCTTAAGTTACGCAACTAGAAAATCCACAGCTAGAGATTCCGCAACTAGAAACTCCACAACTAGAAACTCAACAACTAGAAACTCCGCAACTAGAAACTACACAACCAGAGACTCTGCAACTAGAAACTCCACCGCTAGAAACTCCACAAATAGAAACTCCGCAACTAGAAACTGCGCAGCTAGAAACTACACAACTAGAGACTCCACAAATAGAAACTCCACAACTAGAAACACCACAACTACAAACTCAACAACTAGAAACTCCACAACTAGAAACTCCACAACTTGAAACCTCACAACCTTAAGTTACGCAACTAGAAAATCCACAGCTAGAGATTCCGCAACTAGAAACTCCACAACTAGAAACTCAACAACTAGAAACTCCGCAACGAGAAACTACACAACCAGAGACTCTGCAACTAGAAACTCCACCGCTAGAAACTCCACAAATAGAAACTCCGCAACTAGAAACTGCGCAGCTAGAAACTACACAACTAGAGACTCCACAACTAGAAACTCCACAACTAGAAACTCCACAACTAGAAACTCCACAACTTGAAACCTCACAACCTTAAGTTACGCAACTCGAAAATCCACAGCTAGAGATTCCGCAACTAGAAACTCCACAACTAGAAACTCCGCAACTAGAAACTCCACAACCAGAGACTCTGCAACTAGAAACTCCGCAGCTAGAAACTCCACAAGTAGAAACTCCGCAACTAGAAACTCCGCAGCTAGAAACTACACAACTAGAGACTCCACAACTAGAAACTCCACAACTAGAAACTCCACAACTAGAAACTCCACAACTTGAAACCTCCCAACCTTAAGTTACGCAACTAGAGAATCCACAGCCAGAGATTCCGCAACTAGAAACTCCATAACTAGAAACTCCACAACTAGAAACTCCACAACTAGAAACTCCGCAGCTAGAGACTCCACAACTAGAAACTCCACAACTTGAAACTCCACAACTAGAAACTCCACAACTACAAACTCCAGAAATAGAGACTCGGCAACTAGAAATTCCATATCTAGAAACTCCACAACTAAAAACTTTACAACTAGAATCTGCAAAACTAGAGACTTCACAACTAGAAACTCACCAACTAGAAACTCCACAACTAAAAACGCCACAACTGGAAACTCCACAACTTGAGACTCCGCAACTTCAAACTCCACAACTAGAAAACTCAGCTATTGAAAACTCCGCAACTACAAACTCCACAACTAGATACTCCAACTGGAAACTCCACAACTAGAAACTTCACAACCGGAAACTCAACAACTAGATACTCCACAACTGGAAACTTCACAAACAGAGACTCTGCAACTAGAAACTCCGCAACTCGAAACTCCACAACTAGAAACTCCACAACTAGAGACTCTGCATTTCCACAACTAGAAACTCCACAACTGGAAACTCCACAACTAGATACTCCACAACTAGAAACTCCACAACTAGAGACTCCCCAACTTGAAACTCCACAACTTTGAACTCCACAACTTGATACTCCACAACTAGAAACTCCACAACTTTAAACTTCACAACTAGAAACTCCACAACCAGAAAATCTACAACTAGAAACTCCGCAACTAGAAACTCCACAACCAGAGACTCTGCACCTAGAAACTCCACAACTCGAAACTCCACAACTAGAAACTCCACAACTAGAAACTCCACAACTAGAGACTCCGCAACTCCACAAATAGAAACTCCACAACTGGAAACTCCACAACTAGATACTCCACAACTAGAAACTCCACAACTAGAGACTCCCCAACTTGAAACTCCACAACTTGAAACTCCACAACTAGAAACTCCACAACCAGAAACTGTACAACTAGAAACTCCACAACTAGAAACTCCACAACTATAATCTCCGCAACTAGAAACTCCACAACAACAAACTCAACAAATATAGACTCGGCAACTAGAAATTCCATATCTAGAAACTCCTCAACTAAAAACCCCACAACTAAAAACTCCACTACTAGAAACTCCACAACTAGAAACTCTACAACTAGAGACTCCGCAACTAGAAACTCCACAGCCAGAGACTCTGCAACTAGAAACTCCACAACTCGAAACTCAACAACTAGAAACTCCACAACCAGAGACTTCGCCACTCCACAACAAGAAACTCCACAACTGGAAACTCCACAACTAGATACTTCGCAACTAGTAACTCTACAACTAGAGACTCCACAACTTGAAACTCCACAACTTTAAACTCCACAACTTGAGACTCCACAACTAGAAACTCAACAAATGAAAACTCCGCAACTAGAAACTCCGCAGCTAGAAACTACATAACTAGAGACTCCACAACTAGAAACTCCAAAACTCGAAACTCCACAACCAGAAACTCTACAACTAGAAAATCCACAACAAGAAACTCCACATCTAGAGACTCCACAACTAAAAACTCCACAACTAGAAACTCCACAACAACAAACTCTACAAATAGAGACTCGGCAACTAGAAAAAATTTCATATCTAGAAACTTCACAACTAAGAATCCCACAACTGAAAACTCCACAACTAGAAACTCCACAACTAGAAACTCTACAACTAGAGACTCCGCAACTAGAAACTCCACAGCCAGAGACTCTGCAACTAGAAACTCTGCAGCTAGAAACTCTACAAACAGAAACTCCACAATTAGAAACTCCGCAGCTAGAAACTCCACAACTAGAGACTCCACAACTAGAAACTCCACAACTAGAAACTCCACAACTAGAAACTCCACAACTTGAAACCTCACAACCTTAAGTTCCGCAACTAGAAAATCCACAGCTAGAGATTCCGCAACTAGAAACTCCACAACTAGAAACTCCAGAACTCAGAACTCCACAACTCGAAACTCCACAACTGGAAACTCCACAACTGGAAACTCCACAACCAGACACTCCACAACTAAAAACTCTACAACCAGAAACTCCTAAACTAGAGACTCCACAACTAGAGACTGCAACTAGAGACTTCAAACTAGAAACTCAATAACTAGAAACTCCACAACTTGAAACTCCACAACTAGAAACTCCACAACTAGAAACTCAACAACTAGAGACTCTGCAACTAGAAACTCCGCAGCTAGAAACTCCACAAATAGAAACTCCGCAACTAGAAACTCCGCAGCTAGAAACTACACAACTAGAGACTCCACAACTAGAAACTCCACAACTAGAAACTCCACAACTTGAAACCTCACAACCTTAAGTTACGCAACTAGAAAATCCACAGCTAGAGATTCCGCAACTACAAACTCCACAACTAGAAACTCCACAACTAGAAACTCCGGAACTAGAGACTCCACAACTAGAAACTCAACAACTTGAAACTCCACAACTAGAAACTCCACAACTACAAACTCCACAAATAGAGACTCGGCAACTGGAAATTTCATATCTAGAAACTCCACAACTAAAAACTCCACAACTAGATACTCCGCAACTACAAACTCCACAACCAGAGACTCTGCAACTAGAAACTCCGCAGCTAGAAACTCCACAAATAGAAACTCCGCAACTAGAAACTCCGCAGCTAGAAACTACACAACTGGAAACTCCACAACTAGATACTCCACAACTGGAAACTCCACAACTAGAAACTCCACAACTACAACTAAAGACTCCACAACTCGAAACTCCAAAACTAAAAACTCCACAACCAGAGACTCCGCAACTCCACAACTTGAAACGCCACAACTTGAAACTCCACAACTTGAGACTCCACAACTAGAAACTCCACAACTTGAAACTCCACAACTAGAAACTCCACAACCAGAAACTCCCCAACTAGAAACTCCACAACTAGAAACTCTGCAACTAGAGACTCCACAAATAGAAACTCCACAACTAGAAACTCCACAACTACAAACTCCACAACTAGAAAGTCCACAACTAGAAACTCCACAACCAGAGACTCCGCAACTCCACAACTTGAAACGCCACAACTTGAAACTCCACAACTTGAGACTCCACAACTAGAAACTCCACAACTGGAAACTCCACAACTAGATACTGCGCAACTAGAAACTCCACAACTTGAGACTCCACAACTTGAAACTCCACAACTTGAGACTCCACAACTAGAAACTCAAAAACTTGAAACTCCACAAATAGAAACTCCACAACTAGAAACCCCACAACTAGAAACTCCACAACTAGAAACTCCACAACTTGAAACCTCACAACCTTAAGTTACACAACTAGAAAATCCACAGCTAGAGATACCGCAACTAGAAACTCCACAACTAGAAACTCCACAACTAGAAACTCAACAACTAGAAACTCCGCAACTAGAAACTCCACAACCAGAGACTCTGCAACTAGAAACTCCGCAGCTAGAAACTCCACAGATAGAAACTCCGCAACTAGGAACTGCGCAGCTAGGAACTACACAACTTGAAACTCAACAACTAGAAACTCCACAACTAAAAACTCCACAACTGGAAACTCCACAACTTGAGATTCCGCAACTTGAAACTTCACAACTAGAAACTCCGCTATTAAATACTCCGCAACTAGAAACTCCGCAAATAGAAACTCTACAACTTAAAACTCCACAACTAGATACTCCACAACTGGAAACTCCACAACTAGATACTTCACAACTGGAAACTCCACAACTAGATACTCCACAACTGGAAACTCCGCAACTAGAAACTCCACAACTAGAGACTCCACAACTCGAAACTCAACTACTAGAAACTCCACAACTTGAGACTCCACAACTAGAAACTCAACAAATGAAAACTCCACAACTAGAAACTCCGCAGCTAGAAACTCCAAAACTCGAAACTCCACAACTGGAAACTCCACAACTAGACACTCCACAACTAAAAACTCTTCAACTAGAAACTCCTAAACTTGAGACTCCACAACTAGAGAATCTACAAGTAGAGGCTTCAAACTAGAAACTCAACAACTAAAAACTCCACAACTAAAAACTCAACAACTAGAAACTGCACAGCTTGAGACTCCGCAACTTGAAACTCCACAACTTGAAACTCCACAACTAGAAACTCCGCAATTAGAAACTCCACAACTAGGGACTCCGCAACTAGAAACTCCACAACTAGAAACTCCACAACTGGAAACTCCACTACTAGATACGCCACAACTGGAAACTCGACAACTAGAAACTCCACATCTAGAGACTCCACAACTTGAAACTCCACAACTAGAAACTCTGCAAATAGAAACTCCACAACTTGAAACTCCACAACTACAAACTCCACAAATGGAGACTCGGCAACTAGAAATTCCACAAATAGAGACTCGGCAACAAGAAATTCCACAACTAGCGACTCTGCAACTAGAAACTCAACAACTAGAGACTCGGCAACTAGAAATTCCACAAATAGAGACTCGGCAACTAGAAATTCTATATCTAGAAACTCCACAACTAGAAACTGCAAAACTAGAGACTTCACAACTAGAAACTCAACAACTAGAAACTCCACAACTAAAAACTCCACAACTGGAAACGCCACAACTTGAGACTCCGCAACTTGAAACTTCACAAGTAGAAACTCCACTATTAAATACTCCGCAACTAGAAACTCCGCAACTAGAAACTCCACAACTTAAAACTCCACTACTAGATACTCCACAACTGGAAACTCCACAACTAGATACTTCACAACTGTAAACTCCCCAACTAGATACTCCACAACTGGAAACTCCACAACTAGAAACTCCACAACCAGAAAATCTACAACTAGAAACTCCGCAACTAGAAACTCCACAACCAGAGACTCTGCACCTAGAAACTCCACAACTCGAAACTCCACAACTAGAAACTCCACAACTAGAAACTCCACAACTAGAGACTCCGCAACTCCACAAATAGAAACTCCACAACTGGAAACTCCACAACTAGATACTCCACAACTAGAAACTCCACAACTAGAGACTCCCCAACTTGAAACTCCACAACTTGAAACTCCACAACTAGAAACTCCACAACCAGAAACTGTACAACTAGAAACTCCACAACTAGAAACTCCACAACTATAATCTCCGCAACTAGAAACTCCACAACAACAAACTCAACAAATATAGACTCGGCAACTAGAAATTCCATATCTAGAAACTCCTCAACTAAAAACCCCACAACTAAAAACTCCACTACTAGAAACTCCACAACTAGAAACTCTACAACTAGAGACTCCGCAACTAGAAACTCCACAGCCAGAGACTCTGCAACTAGAAACTCCACAACTCGAAACTCAACAACTAGAAACTCCACAACCAGAGACTTCGCCACTCCACAACAAGAAACTCCACAACTGGAAACTCCACAACTAGATACTTCGCAACTAGTAACTCTACAACTAGAGACTCCACAACTTGAAACTCCACAACTTTAAACTCCACAACTTGAGACTCCACAACTAGAAACTCAACAAATGAAAACTCCGCAACTAGAAACTCCGCAGCTAGAAACTACATAACTAGAGACTCCACAACTAGAAACTCCAAAACTCGAAACTCCACAACCAGAAACTCTACAACTAGAAAATCCACAACAAGAAACTCCACATCTAGAGACTCCACAACTAAAAACTCCACAACTAGAAACTCCACAACAACAAACTCTACAAATAGAGACTCGGCAACTAGAAAAAATTTCATATCTAGAAACTTCACAACTAAGAATCCCACAACTGAAAACTCCACAACTAGAAACTCCACAACTAGAAACTCTACAACTAGAGACTCCGCAACTAGAAACTCCACAGCCAGAGACTCTGCAACTAGAAACTCTGCAGCTAGAAACTCTACAAACAGAAACTCCACAATTAGAAACTCCGCAGCTAGAAACTCCACAACTAGAGACTCCACAACTAGAAACTCCACAACTAGAAACTCCACAACTAGAAACTCCACAACTTGAAACCTCACAACCTTAAGTTCCGCAACTAGAAAATCCACAGCTAGAGATTCCGCAACTAGAAACTCCACAACTAGAAACTCCAGAACTCAGAACTCCACAACTCGAAACTCCACAACTGGAAACTCCACAACTGGAAACTCCACAACCAGACACTCCACAACTAAAAACTCTACAACCAGAAACTCCTAAACTAGAGACTCCACAACTAGAGACTGCAACTAGAGACTTCAAACTAGAAACTCAATAACTAGAAACTCCACAACTTGAAACTCCACAACTAGAAACTCCACAACTAGAAACTCAACAACTAGAGACTCTGCAACTAGAAACTCCGCAGCTAGAAACTCCACAAATAGAAACTCCGCAACTAGAAACTCCGCAGCTAGAAACTACACAACTAGAGACTCCACAACTAGAAACTCCACAACTAGAAACTCCACAACTTGAAACCTCACAACCTTAAGTTACGCAACTAGAAAATCCACAGCTAGAGATTCCGCAACTACAAACTCCACAACTAGAAACTCCACAACTAGAAACTCCGGAACTAGAGACTCCACAACTAGAAACTCAACAACTTGAAACTCCACAACTAGAAACTCCACAACTACAAACTCCACAAATAGAGACTCGGCAACTGGAAATTTCATATCTAGAAACTCCACAACTAAAAACTCCACAACTAGATACTCCGCAACTACAAACTCCACAACCAGAGACTCTGCAACTAGAAACTCCGCAGCTAGAAACTCCACAAATAGAAACTCCGCAACTAGAAACTCCGCAGCTAGAAACTACACAACTGGAAACTCCACAACTAGATACTCCACAACTGGAAACTCCACAACTAGAAACTCCACAACTACAACTAAAGACTCCACAACTCGAAACTCCAAAACTAAAAACTCCACAACCAGAGACTCCGCAACTCCACAACTTGAAACGCCACAACTTGAAACTCCACAACTTGAGACTCCACAACTAGAAACTCCACAACTTGAAACTCCACAACTAGAAACTCCACAACCAGAAACTCCCCAACTAGAAACTCCACAACTAGAAACTCTGCAACTAGAGACTCCACAAATAGAAACTCCACAACTAGAAACTCCACAACTACAAACTCCACAACTAGAAAGTCCACAACTAGAAACTCCACAACCAGAGACTCCGCAACTCCACAACTTGAAACGCCACAACTTGAAACTCCACAACTTGAGACTCCACAACTAGAAACTCCACAACTGGAAACTCCACAACTAGATACTGCGCAACTAGAAACTCCACAACTTGAGACTCCACAACTTGAAACTCCACAACTTGAGACTCCACAACTAGAAACTCAAAAACTTGAAACTCCACAAATAGAAACTCCACAACTAGAAACCCCACAACTAGAAACTCCACAACTAGAAACTCCACAACTTGAAACCTCACAACCTTAAGTTACACAACTAGAAAATCCACAGCTAGAGATACCGCAACTAGAAACTCCACAACTAGAAACTCCACAACTAGAAACTCAACAACTAGAAACTCCGCAACTAGAAACTCCACAACCAGAGACTCTGCAACTAGAAACTCCGCAGCTAGAAACTCCACAGATAGAAACTCCGCAACTAGGAACTGCGCAGCTAGGAACTACACAACTTGAAACTCAACAACTAGAAACTCCACAACTAAAAACTCCACAACTGGAAACTCCACAACTTGAGATTCCGCAACTTGAAACTTCACAACTAGAAACTCCGCTATTAAATACTCCGCAACTAGAAACTCCGCAAATAGAAACTCTACAACTTAAAACTCCACAACTAGATACTCCACAACTGGAAACTCCACAACTAGATACTTCACAACTGGAAACTCCACAACTAGATACTCCACAACTGGAAACTCCGCAACTAGAAACTCCACAACTAGAGACTCCACAACTCGAAACTCAACTACTAGAAACTCCACAACTTGAGACTCCACAACTAGAAACTCAACAAATGAAAACTCCACAACTAGAAACTCCGCAGCTAGAAACTCCAAAACTCGAAACTCCACAACTGGAAACTCCACAACTAGACACTCCACAACTAAAAACTCTTCAACTAGAAACTCCTAAACTTGAGACTCCACAACTAGAGAATCTACAAGTAGAGGCTTCAAACTAGAAACTCAACAACTAAAAACTCCACAACTAAAAACTCAACAACTAGAAACTGCACAGCTTGAGACTCCGCAACTTGAAACTCCACAACTTGAAACTCCACAACTAGAAACTCCGCAATTAGAAACTCCACAACTAGGGACTCCGCAACTAGAAACTCCACAACTAGAAACTCCACAACTGGAAACTCCACTACTAGATACGCCACAACTGGAAACTCGACAACTAGAAACTCCACATCTAGAGACTCCACAACTTGAAACTCCACAACTAGAAACTCTGCAAATAGAAACTCCACAACTTGAAACTCCACAACTACAAACTCCACAAATGGAGACTCGGCAACTAGAAATTCCACAAATAGAGACTCGGCAACAAGAAATTCCACAACTAGCGACTCTGCAACTAGAAACTCAACAACTAGAGACTCGGCAACTAGAAATTCCACAAATAGAGACTCGGCAACTAGAAATTCTATATCTAGAAACTCCACAACTAGAAACTGCAAAACTAGAGACTTCACAACTAGAAACTCAACAACTAGAAACTCCACAACTAAAAACTCCACAACTGGAAACGCCACAACTTGAGACTCCGCAACTTGAAACTTCACAAGTAGAAACTCCACTATTAAATACTCCGCAACTAGAAACTCCGCAACTAGAAACTCCACAACTTAAAACTCCACTACTAGATACTCCACAACTGGAAACTCCACAACTAGATACTTCACAACTGTAAACTCCCCAACTAGATACTCCACAACTGGAAACTCCACAACTAGAAACTCCACAACTAGAGACTCCACAACTCGAAACTCAACAACTAGAAACTCCACAACCAGAGACTCCGCCACTCCACAACAAGAAACTCCACAACTGGAAACTCCACAACTAGATACTTCGCAACTAGTAACTCTACAACTAGAGACTCCACAACTTGAAACTCCACAACTTTAAACTCCACAACTTGAGACTCCACAACTAGAAACTCAACAAATGAAAACTCCGCAACTAGAAACTCCGCAGCTAGAAACTACATAACTAGAGACTCCACAACTAGAAACTCCAAAACTCGAAACTCCACAACCAGAAACTCTACAACTAGAAAATCCACAACAAGAAACTCCACATCTAGAGACTCCACAACTAAAAACTCCACAACTAGAAACTCCACAACAACAAACTCTACAAATAGAGACTCGGCAACTAGAAAAAATTTCATATCTAGAAACTTCACAACTAAGAATCCCACAACTAAAAACTCCACAACTAGAAACTCCACAACTAGAAACTCTACAACTAGAGACTCCGCAACTAGAAACTCCACAGCCAGAGACTCTGCAACTAGAAACTCTGCAGCTAGAAACTCCACAAACAGAAACTCCACAATTAGAAACTCCGCAGCTAGACACTCCACAACTAGAGACTCCACAACTAGAAACTCCACAACTAGAAACTCCACAACTTGAAACCTCACAACCATAAGTTCCGCAACTAGAAAATCCACAGCTAGAGATTCCGCAACTAGAAACTCCACAACTAGAAACTCCAGAACTCACTACTCCACAACTCGAAACTCCACAACTGGAAACTCCACAACTGGAAACTCCACAACTAGACACTCCACAACTAAAAACTCTACAACCAGAAACTCCTAAACTAGAGACTCCACAACTAGAGACTACAACTAGAGACTTCAAACTAGAAACTCAACAACTAGAAACTCCACAACTTGAAACTCCAAAACTAGAAACTCCACAACTAGAAAATCTACAACTAGAGACTCTTCAACTAGAGAATTCGCAACTAGAAACTTCAAAACTAGACACTCTCAACTAGAAACTCCACAGCTAGAAACTCCACGAGTAGAAACTCCACAACTTGAAACTCAACAACTACAAACTCCACAAATGGAGACTCGGCTACAAGAAATTTTATGTCTCGAAAGTCCACAACTAAAAACTCCACAACTGGAAACTCCACAACTAGAAACCCCACAACTAGAAATACCACAACTAGAGACTCCGCAACTAGAAACTCCACAACCAGAGACTCTGCAACTAGAAACTCCACAAATAGAAACTCCACAACTAGAAACTCCGCAGCTAGAAACTACACAACTAGAGACTCCACAACTAGAAACTCCACAACTAGAAACTCCACAACTTGAAACCTCACAACCTTAAATTACGCAACTAGAAAATCCACAGCTAGAGATTCCGCAACTAGAAACTCCACAACTAGAAACTCAACAACTAGAAACTCCGGAACTAGAGACTCCACAACTAGAAACTCCACAACCTGAAACTCCACAACGAGAAACTCCACAACTACAAACTCCACAAATAGAGACTCGGCAACTAGAAATTCCATATCTAGAAACTCCACAACTAGAAACTCCACAACTAGAGACTCCGCAACTAGAAACTCCACAACCAGAGACTCTGCAACTAGAAACTCCGCAGCTAGAAACTCCACAAATAGAAACTCCGCAACTAGAAACTCCGCAGCTAGAAACTACACAACTGGAAACACCACAACTAGATACTCCACAACTAGAAACTCCACAACTACAACCAAAGACTCCACAACTCGAAACTCCAAAACTAGAAACTCCACAACCAGAGACTCCGCAACTCCACAACTAGAAACTCCACAACTGGAAACTCCACAACTAGATACTGCGCAACTAGAAACTCCACAACTAGAGACTCCACAACTTTAAACTCCACAACTTGAAACTCCACAACTTGAGACTCCACAACTAGAAACTCCACAACCAGAAACTCCACAACTAGAAACTCCACAACTAGAAAGTCTGCAACTAGAGACTCCACAAATAGAAACTCCACAACTAGAAACACCACAACTACAAACTCAACAACTAGAAACTCCACAACTAGAAACTCCACAACTAGAAACTCCACAACTTGAAACCTCACAACCTTAAGTTACGCAACTAGAAAATCCACAGCTAGAGATTCCGCAACTAGAAACTCCACAACTAGAAACTCAACAACTAGAAACTCCGCAACTAGAAACTACACAACCAGAGACTCTGCAACTAGAAACTCCACCGCTAGAAACTCCACAAATAGAAACTCCGCAACTAGAAACTGCGCAGCTAGAAACTACACAACTAGAGACTCCACAACTAGAAACTCCACAACTAGAAACTCCACAACTAGAAACTCCACAACTTGAAACCTCACAACCTTAAGTTACGCAACTAGAAAATCCACAGCTAGAGATTCCGCAACTAGCAACTCCACAACTAGAGACTCCGCAACTAGAAACTTCACAACCAGAGACTCTGCAACTAGAAACTCCGCAGCTAGAAACTCCACAAGTAGAAACTCCGCAACTAGAAACTCCGCAGCTAGAAACTACACAACTAGAGACTTCACAACTAGAAACTCCACAACTAGAAACTCCACAACTAGAAACTCCACAACTAGAAACTCCACAACTTGAAACCTCCCAACCTTAAGTTACGCAACTAGAAAATCCACAGCCAGAGATTCCGCAACTACAAACTCCATAACTAGAAACTCCACAACTAGAAACTCCACAACTAGAAACTCCGCAGCTAGAGACTCCACAACTAGAAACTCCACAACTTGAAACTCCACAACTAGAAACTCCACAACTGGAAACTCCACAACTTGAGACTCCGCAACTTCAAACTCCACAACTAGAAAACCCAGCTATTAAAAACTCCGCAACTAGAAACTCCACAACTAGATACTCCAACTGGAAACTCCACAACTAGAAACTTCACAACCGGAAACTCCACAACTAGATACTCCACAACTGCAAACTCCACAAACAGAGACTCTGCAACTAGAAACTCCGCAACTCGAAACTCCACAACTAGAAACTCCACAAGAAGAGACTCCGCATTTCCACAACTAGAAACTCCACAACTGGAAACTCCACAACTAGATACTCCACAACTAGAAACTCCACAACTAGAGACTCCCCAACTTGAAACTCCACAACTTTGAACTCCACAACTTGATACTCCACAACTAGAAACTCCACAACTTTAAACTTCACAACTAGAAACTCCACAACCAGAAAATCTACAACTAGAAACTCCGCAACTAGAAACTCCACAACCAGAGACTCTGCACCTAGAAACTCCACAACTCGAAACTCCACAACTAGAAACTCCACAACTAGAAACTCCACAACTAGAGACTCCGCAACTCCACAAATAGAAACTCCACAACTGGAAACTCCACAACTAGATACTCCACAACTAGAAACTCCACAACTAGAGACTCCCCAACTTGAAACTCCACAACTTTAAACTTCACAGCTTGAGACTCCACAACTAGAAACTCCACAACTTGAAACTCCACAACTAGAAACTCCACAACCAGAAACTGTAACTAGAAACTCCACAACTAGAAACTCCACAACTATAATCTCCGCAACTAGAGACTCCACAACTAAAAACTCTACAACTAGAAACTCCACAACAACAAACTCAACAAATATAGACTCGGCAACTAGAAATTCCATATCTAGAAACTCCTCAACTAAAAACCCCACAACTAAAAACTCCACAACTAGAAACTCCACAACTAGAAACTCTACAACTAGAGACTCCGCAACTAGAAACTCCACAGCCAGAGACTCTGCAACTAGAAACTCTGCAGCTAGAAACTCCACAACTAGAAACTCCACAAATAGAAACTCCACAACTACAAACTGCGCAGCTAGAAACTACACAACTAGAGACTCCACAACTAGAAACTCCACAACTAGAAACTCCACAACTAGCAACTCCACAACTTGAAACCTCAAAACCTTAAGTTACGCAACTAGAAAATCCACAGCTAAAGATTCCGCAACAAGAAACTCCACAACTAGAAACTCCACAACTAGAAACTCAACAACTAGAAACTCCGCAACTTGAGACTCCATAACTTCAAACTCCACAACTTGAAACTCCACAACTAGATACTCCACAACTACAAACTCCACAAATAGAGACTCGGCAACTAGAAATTCCATATCTCTAAACTTCACAACTAAAAACTCCACAACTAGAGACTCCGCAACTAGAAACTCCACAACCAGAGACTCTGCAACTAGAAACTCCGCAGCTAGAAACTCCACAACTAGAAACTCCGCAACTAGAAACTCCGCAGCTAGAAACTACACAACTAGAGACTCCACAACTAGAAAATCCACAAATAGAAACTCCACAACTAGAAACTCCACAACTTTAAACATCCCAACCTTAAGTTACGCAACTAGAAAATCCACAGCTAGAGATTCCGCAACTAGAAACTCCATAACTAGAAACTCCACAACTAGAAACTCCACAACTAGAAACTCCGCAACTAGAGACTCCACAACTAGAAACTCGACAACTTGAAACTCCACAATTAGAAATTCCACAACTACAAACTCCACAAATAGAGACTCGGCAACTAGATATTCCATATCTAGAAACTCCACAACTAAAAACTTTACAACTAGAATCTGCAAAACTAGAGACTTCACAACTAGAAACTCAACAACTAGAAACTCCACAACTAGATACTCCAACTGGAAACTCCACAACTAGAAACTTCACAACCGGAAACTCCACAACCAGATACTCCACAACTGGAAACTCCACAACCAGAGACTCTGCAACTAGAAACTCCGCAACTCGAAAATCCACAACTAGAAACTCCACAACTAGAATCTCCACAACTAGAGACTCCGCATTTCCACAACTAGAAACTCCACAACTCGGAACTCCACAACTAGAAACTCCACAACCAGAAAATCTACAACTAGAAACTCCGCAACTAGAAACTCCACAACCTGAGACTCTGCACCTAGAAACTCCACAACTCGAAACTCCACAACTAGAAACTCCACAACTTGAGACTCCGCAACTCCACAAATAGAAACTCCACAACTGGAAACTCCACAACTAGATACTCCACAACTAGAAACTCCACAACTTTAAACTCCACAACTTGAGACTCCACAACTAGAAACTCCACAACTTGAAACTCCACAGCTAGAAACTCCACAACCAGAAACTGTACAACTAGAAACTGCACAGCTTGAGATTCCGCAACTTGAAACTCCACAACTTGAAACTCCCCAACTAGAAACTCCGCAACTAGAAGCTCCACAGCTAGGGACTCCGCAACTAGAAACTCCACAACTAGAATCTCCACAACTGGAAACTCCACTACTAGATACGCCACATCTGGAAACTCGACAACTAGAAACTTCACATCTAGAGACTCCACAACTTGAAACTCCACAACTAGAAACTCTGCAACTAGAAACTCCACAACTACAAACTCCACAACTAGAAACTCCACAACTACAAACTCCACAAATAGAGACTCGGCAACTAGAAATTCCACAAATAGAGACTCGGCAACTAGAAATTCTACAACTAGAGACTCTGCAACTAGAAACTCTACAACTAGAGACTCGGCAACTAGAAATTCCACAAATAGGGACTCGGCAACTAGAAATTCTATATCTAGAAACTCCACAACTAGAAACTGCAAAACTAGAGAATTCACAACTAGAAACTCAACAACTAGAAACTCCACAACTAAAAACTCCACAACTGGAAGCTCCACAACTTGAGACTCCGCAACTTGAAACTTCGCAAGTAGAAACTCCGCTATTAATTACTCCGCAACTAGAAACTCCGCAACTAGAAACTCCACAACTTAAAACTCCACAACTAGATACTCCACAACTGGAAACTCCACAACTAGATACTTCACAACTGTAAACTCCACAACTAAATACTCCACAACTGGAAACTCCACAAATAGAAACTCCACAACTAGAGACTCCACAACTCGAAACTCAACAACTAGAAACTCCACAACCAGAGACTCCGCAACTCCACAACAAGAAACTCCAAAACTGGAAACTCCACAACTAGATACTCCGCAACTAGTAACTCTACAACTAGAGACTCCACAACTTGAAACTCCACAACTTGAAACTCCACAACTTTAAACTCCACAACTTGAGACTCCACAACTAGAAACTCAACAAATGAAAACTCCGCAACTAGAAACTCCGCAGCTAGAAACTACACAACTAGAGACTCAACAACTAGAAACTCCAAAACTCGAAACTTCACATCTGGAAACTCCACAACTAGACACTCCACAACTAAAAACTCTTCAACTAGAAACTCCTAAACTTGAGACTCCACAACTAGAGAATCTACAAGTAGAGACTTCAAACTAGAAACTCAACAACTAAAAACTCCACAACTAAAAACTCAACAACTAGAAACTGCACAGCTTGAGACTCCGCAACTTGAAACTCCACAACTTGAATCTCGACAACTAGAAACTCCGCAACTAGAAACTCCACAACTAGAAACTCCACAACTTGAAACTCCACAACTAGAAACTCCACAACCAGAAACTCCACAACAAAAAACTCCACAACTAGAAACTCCACAACAACAAACTCCACAAATAGAGACTCGGCAACTAGAAAAAAATCCATATATAGAAACTTCACAACTAAAAACCCCACAAATAAAAACTCCACAACTAGAAACTCCACAACTAGAAACTCTACAACTAGAGACTCCGCAACTAGAAACTCCACAGCCAGAGACTCTGCAACTAGAAACTCTGCAGCTAGAAACTCCACAAACAGAAACTCCACAATTAGAAACTCCGCAGCTAGAAACTCCACAACTAGAGACTCCACAACTAGAAACTCCACAACTAGAAACTCCACAACTAGAAACTCCACAACTTGAAACCTCACAACCTTAAGTTCCGCAACTAGAAAATCCACAGCTAGAGATTCCGCAACTAGAAACTCCACAACTAGAAACTCCAGAACTCAAAACTCCACAACTCGAAACTCCACAACTGGAAACTCCACAACTGGAAACTCCACAACCAGACACTCCACAACTAAAAACTCTACAACCAGAAACTCCTAAACTAGAGACTCCACAACTAGAGACTGCAACTAGAGACTTCAAACTAGAAACTCAATAACTAGAAACTCCACAACTTGAAACTCCACAACTAGAAACTCCACAACCAGAAAATCTACAACTAGAAACTCCGCAACTAGAAACTCCACAACCTGAGACTCTGCACCTAGAAACTCCACAACTCGAAACTCCACAACTAGAAACTCCACAACTTGAGACTCCGCAACTCCACAAATAGAAACTCCACAACTGGAAACTCCACAACTAGATACTCCACAACTAGAAACTCCACAACTTTAAACTCCACAACTTGAGACTCCACAACTAGAAACTCCACAACTTGAAACTCCACAGCTAGAAACTCCACAACCAGAAACTGTACAACTAGAAACTGCACAGCTTGAGATTCCGCAACTTGAAACTCCACAACTTGAAACTCCCCAACTAGAAACTCCGCAACTAGAAACTCCACAGCTAGGGACTCCGCAACTAGAAACTCCACAACTAGAATCTCCACAACTGGAAACTCCACTACTAGATACGCCACAACTGGAAACTCGACAACTAGAAACTTCACATCTAGAGACTCCACAACTTGAAACTCCACAACTAGAAACTCTGCAACTAGAAACTCCACAACTACAAACTCCACAACTAGAAACTCCACAACTACAAACTCCACAAATAGAGACTCGGCAACTAGAAATTCCACAAATAGAGACTCGGCAACTAGAAATTCTACAACTAGAGACTCTGCAACTAGAAACTCCACAACTAGAGACTCGGCAACTAGAAATTCCACAAATAGGGACTCGGCAACTAGAAATTCTATATCTAGAAACTCCACAACTAGAAACTGCAAAACTAGAGAATTCACAACTAGAAACTCAACAACTAGAAACTCCACAACTAAAAACTCCACAACTGGAAGCTCCACAAGTTGAGACTCCGCAACTTGAAACTTCGCAAGTAGAAACTCCGCTATTAATTACTCCGCAACTAGAAACTCCGCAACTAGAAACTCCACAACTTAAAAATCCACAACTAGATACTCCACAACTGGAAACTCCACAACTAGATACTTCACAACTGTAAACTCCACAACTAGATACTCCACAACTGGAAACTCCACAAATAGAAACCCCACAACTAGAGACTCCACAACTCGAAACTCAACAACTAGAAACTCCACAACCAGAGACTCCGCAACTCCACAACAAGAAACTCCAAAACTGGAAACTCCACAACTAGATACTCCGCAACTAGTAACTCTACAACTAGAGACTCTACAACTTGAAACTCCACAACTTGAAACTCCACAACTTTAAACTCCACAACTTGAGACTCCACAACTAGAAACTCAACAAATGAAAACTCCGCAACTAGAAACTCCGCAGCTAGAAACTACACAACTAGAGACTCCACAACTAGAAACTCCAAAACTCGAAACTTCACATCTGGAAACTCCACAACTAGACACTCCACAACTAAAAACTCTTCAACTAGAAACTCCTAAACTTGAGACTCCACAACTAGAGAATCTACAAGTAGAGACTTCAAACTAGAAACTCAACAACTAAAAACTCCACAACTAAAAACTCAACAACTAGAAACTGCACAGCTTGAGACTCCGCAACTTGAAACTCCACAACTTGAATCTCGACAACTAGAAACTCCGCAACTAGAAACTCCACAACTAGAAACTCCACAACTTGAAACTCCACAACTAGAAACTCCACAACCAGAAACTCCACAACAAAAAACTCCACAACTAGAAACTCCACAACAACAAACTCCACAAATAGAGACTCGGCAACTAGAAAAAAATCCATATATAGAAACTTCACAACTAAAAACCCCACAAATAAAAACTCCACAACTAGAAACTCCACAACTAGAAACTCTACAACTAGAGACTCCGCAACTAGAAACTCCACAGCCAGAGACTCTGCAACTAGAAACTCTGCAGCTAGAAACTCCACAAACAGAAACTCCACAATTAGAAACTCCGCAGCTAGAAACTCCACAACTAGAGACTCCACAACTAGAAACTCCACAACTAGAAACTCCACAACTAGAAACTCCACAACTTGAAACCTCACAACCTTAAGCTCCGCAACTAGAAAATCCACAGCTAGAGATTCCGCAACTAGAAACTCCACAACTAGAAACTCCAGAACTCAAAACTCCACAACTCGAAACTCCACAACTGGAAACTCCACAACTGGAAACTCCACAACCAGACACTCCACAACTAAAAACTCTACAACCAGAAACTCCTAAACTAGAGACTCCACAACTAGAGACTGCAACTAGAGACTTCAAACTAGAAACTCAATAACTGGAAACTCCACAACTTGAAACTCCACAACTAGAAACTCCACAACTAGAAACTCAACAACTAGAGACTCTGCAACTAGAAACTCCGCAGCTAGAAACTCCACAAATAGAAACTCCGCAACTAGAAACTCCGCAGCTAGAAACTACACAACTAGAGACTCCACAACTAGAAACTCCACAACTAGAAACTCCACAACTTGAAACCTCACAACCTTAAGTTACGCAACTAGAAAATCCACAGCTAGAGATTCCGCAACTACAAACTCCACAACTAGAAACTCCACAACTAGAAACTCAACAACTAGAAACTCCGGAACTAGAGACTCCACAACTAGAAACTCAACAACTTGAAACTCCACAACTAGAAACTCCACAACTACAAACTCCACAAATAGAGACTCGGCAACTAGAAATTTCATATCTAGAAACTCCACAACTAAAAACTCCACAACTAGAGACTCCGCAACTACAAACTCCACAACCAGAGACTCTGCAACTAGAAACTCCGCAGCTAGAAACTCCACAAATAGAAACTCCGCAACTAGAAACTCCGCAGCTAGAAACTACACAACTGGAAACTCCACAACTAGATACTCCACAACTGGAAACTCCAGAACTAGAAACTCCACAACTACAACTAAAGACTCCACAACTCGAAACTCCAAAACTAAAAACTCCACAACCTGAGACTCCGCAACTCCACAACTTGAAACTCCACAACTTGAGACTCCACAACTAGAAACTCCACAACTTGAAACTCCACAACTAGAAACTCCACAACCAGAAACTCCCCAACTAGAAACTCCACAACTAGAAACTCTGCAACTAGAGACTCCACAAATAGAAACTCCACAACTAGAAACTCCACAACTACAAACTCCACAACTAGAAAGTCCACAACTAGAAACTCCACAACTAGAAACTCCACAACTTGAAACCTCACAACCTTAAGTTACGCAACTAGAAAATCCACAGCTAGAGATTCCGCAACTAGAAACTCCACAACTAGAAACACCACAACTAGAAACTCAACAACTAGAAACTCCGCAACTAGAAACTCCACAACCAGAGACTCTGCAACTAGAAACTCCACAGCTAGAAACTCCACAAATAGAAACTCCGCAACTAGAAACTGCGCAGCTAGAAACTACACAACTAGAGACTCCACAACTAGAAAATCCACAACTAGAAACTCCACAACTAGAAACTCCACAACTTGAAACCTGACAACCTTAAGTTACGCAACTAGAAAATCCCCAGCTAGAGATTCCGCAACTAGAAACTCCACAACTTGAAACTCCACAAATAGAAACTCCACAACTACAAACTCCACAAATAGAGACTCGGCAACTAGAAACTCCAAAACCAGAGACTCTGCAACTAGAAACTCCGCAGCTAGAAACTCCACAAATAGAAACTCCGCAACTAGAAACTCCGCAGCTAGAAACTACACAACAGAAAACTCCACAACTAGATACTCCACAACTGGAAACTCCACAACTAGAAACTCCACAACTACAACTAAAGACTCCACAACTCGAAACTCCAAAACTAGAAACTCCACAACCAGAGACTCCGCAACTCCACAACTAGAAACTCCACCACTGGAAACTCCACAACTAGATACTGCGCAACTAGAAACTCCACAACTTGAGACTCCACAACTTGAAACTCCACAACTTGAGACTCCACAACTAGAAACTCCACAACTTGAAACTCCACAACTAGAAACTCCACAACTAGAAACTCCACAACTAGAAACTCCACAACTTGAAACCTCCCAACCTTAATTTACGCAACTAGAAAATCCACAGCCAGAGATTCCGCAACTAGAAACTCCATAACTAGAAACTCCACAACTAGAAACTCCACAACTAGAAACTCCGCAGCTAGAGACTCCACAACTAGAAACTCCACAACTTGAAACTCCACAACTACAAACTCCACAACTACAAACTCCAGAAATAGAGACTCGGCAACTAGAAATTCCATATCTAGAAACTCCACAACTAAAAACTTTACAACTAGAATCTGCAAAACTAGAGACTTCACAACTAGAAACTCAACAACTAGAAACTCCACAACTAAAAACGCCACAACTGGAAACTCCACAACTTGAGACTCCGCAACTTCAAACTCCACAACTAGAAAACTCAGCTATTAAAAACTCCGCAACTAGAAACTCCACAACTAGATACTCCAACTGGAAACTCCACAACTAGAAACTTCACAACCGGAAACTCCACAACTAGATACTCCACAACTACAAACTCCACAACTAGAGACTCCCCAACTTGAAACTCCACAACTTTAAACTCCACAGCTTGAGACTCCACAACTAGAAACTCCACAACTTGAAACTCCACAACTAGAAACACCACAACCAGAAACTGTACAACTAGAAACTCCACAACTAGAAACTCCACAACTATAATCTCCGCAACTAGAGACTCCACAACTAAAAACTCTACAACTAGAAACTCCACAACAACAAACTCAAGAAATATAGACTCGGCAACTAGAAATTCCATATCTAGAAACTCCTCAACTAAAAACCCCACAACTAAAAACTCCACAACTAGAAACTCCACAACTAGAAACTCTACAACTAGAGACTCCGCAACTAGAAACTCCACAGCCAGAGACTCTGCAACTAGAAACTCTGCAGCTAGAAACTCCACAAACAGAAACTCCAAAATTAGAAACTCCGCAGCTAGAAACTCCTCAACTAGACACTCCACAGCTAGAAACTCCACAACTAGAAACTCCACAACTAGAATCTCCACAACTAGAAACTCCACAACTAGAAACTCCACAACTAGAAACTCCACAACTAGAAACTCCACAACTTGAAACCTCACAACCTTAAGTTCCACAACTAGAAAATCCACAGCTAGAGATTCCGCAACTAGAAACTCCACAACTAGAAACTCCACAACTAGAAACTCAACAACTAGAAACTCCACAAATAGAAACTCCACAACTAGAAACTGCGCAGCTAGAAACTACACAACTAGAGACTCCACAACTAGAAACTCCACAACTAGAAACTCCACAACTAGAAACTCCACAACTAGCAACTCCACAACTTGTAACCTCAAAACCTTAAGTTACGCAACTAGAAAATCCACAGCTAGAGATTCCGCAACTAGAAACTTCACAACTAGAAACTCCACAACTAGAAACTCAACAACTAGAAACTCCGCAACTTGAGACTCCATAACTTCAAACTCCACATTTTGAAACTCCACAACTAGATACTCCACAACTACAAACTCCACAAATAGAGACTCGGCAACTAGAAATTCCATATCTCTAAACTTCACAACTAAAAACTCCACAACTAGAGACTCCGCAACTAGAAACTCCACAACCAGAGACTCTGCAACTAGAAACTCCGCAGCTAGAAACTCCACAACTAGAAACTCCGCAACTAGAAACTCCGCAGCTAGAAACTACACAACTAGAGACTCCACAACTAGAAAATCCACAAATAGAAACTCCACAACTAGAAACTCCACAACTTTAAACATCCCAACCTTAAGTTACGCAACTAGAAAATCCACAGCTAGAGATTCCGCAACTAGAAACTCCATAACTAGAAACTCCACAACTAGAAACTCCACAACTAGAAACTCCGCAACTAGAGACTCCACAACTAGAAACTCCACAACTTGAAACTCCACAATTAGAAATTCCACAACTACAAACTCCACAAATAGAGACTCGGCAACTAGATATTCCATATCTAGAAACTCCACAACTAAAAACTTTACAACTAGAAACTGCAAAACTAGAGACTTCACAACTAGAAACTCAACAACTAGAAACTCCACAACTAGATACTCCAACTGGAAACTCCACAACTAGAAACTTCACAACCGGAAACTCCACAACCAGATACTCCACAACTGGAAACTCCACAACCAGAGACTCTGCAACTAGAAACTCCGCAACTCGAAAATCCACAACTAGAAACTCCACAACTAGAATCTCCACAACTAGAGACTCCGCATTTCCACAACTAGAAACTCCACAACTCGAAACTCCACAACTAGAAACTCCACAACCAGAAAATCTACAACTAGAAACTCCGCAACTAGAAACTCCACAACCTGAGACTCTGCACCTAGAAACTCCACAACTCGAAACTCCACAACTAGAAACTCCACAACTTGAGACTCCGCAACTCCACAAATAGAAACTCCACAACTGGAAACTCCACAACTAGATACTCCACAACTAGAAACTCCACAACTTTAAACTCCACAACTTGAGACTCCACAACTAGAAACTCCACAACTTGAAACTCCACAGCTAGAAACTCCACAACCAGAAACTGTACAACTAGAAACTGCACAGCTTGAGATTCCGCAACTTGAAACTCCACAACTTGAAACTCCCCAACTAGAAACTCCGCAACTAGAAACTCCACAACTAGGGACTCCGCAACTAGAAACTCCACAACTAGAATCTCCACAACTGGAAACTCCACTACTAGATACGCCACAACTGGAAACTCGACAACTAGAAACTTCACATCTAGAGACTCCACAACTTGAAACTCCACAACTAGAAACTCTGCAACTAGAAACTCCACAACTAGAAACTCCACAACTAGAAACTCCACAACTACAAACTCCACAAATAGAGACTCGGCAACTAGAAATTCCACAAATAGAGACTCGGCAACTAGAAATTCTACAACTAGAGACTCTGCAACTAGAAACTCCACAACTAGAGACTCGGCAACTAGAAATTCCACAAATAGAGACTCGGCAACTAGAAATTCTATATCTAGAAACTCCACAACTAGAAACTGCAAAACTAGAGACTTCACAACCAGAAACTCAACAACTAGAAACTCCACAACTAAAAACTCCACAACTGGAAACTCCACAACTTGAGACACCGCAACTTGAAACTTCACAAGTAGAAACTCCGCTATTAAATACTCCGCAATGAGAAACTTCGCAACTAGAAACTCCACAACTTAAAACTCCACAACTAGATACTCCACAACTGGAAACTCCACAACTAGAAACTCCACAACTAGAGACTCCACAACTCGAAACTCAACAACTAGAAACTCTACAACCAGAGACTCCGCAACTCCACAACAAGAAACTCCACAACTGGAAACTCCACAACTAGATACTCCGCAACTAGTAACTCTACAACTAGAGACTCCACAACTTGAAACTCCACAACTTTAAACTCTACAACTTGAGACTCCACAACTAGAAACTCAACAAATGAACACTCCGCAACTAGAAACTCCGCAGCTAGAAGCTACATAACTAGAGACTCCACAACTAGAAACTCCAAAACTCGAAACTCCACAACCAGAAACTCTACAACTAGAAAATCCACAACAAGAAACTCCACATCTAGAGACTCCACAACTAAAAACTCCACAACTAGAAACTCCACAACAACAAACTCTACAAATAGAGACTCGGCAACTAGAAAAAATTTCATATCTAGAAACTTCACAACTAAGAATCCCACAACTAAAAACTCCACAACTAGAAACTCTACAACTAGAGACTCCGCAACTAGAAACTCCACAGCCAGAGACTCTGCAACTAGAAACTCCGCAGCTAGAAACTCCACAAACAGAAACTCCACAATTAGAAACTCCGCAGCTAGGAACTCCACAACTTGAAACCTCACAACCATAAGTTCCGCAACTAGAAAATCCACAGCTAGAGATTCCGCAACTAGAAACTTCACAACTAGAAACTCCAGAACTCATTACTCCACAACTCGAAACTCCACAACTGGAAACTCCACAACAGGAAACTCCACAACTAGACAATCCACAACTAAAAACTCTACAACCAGAAACTCCTAAACTAGAGACTCCACAACTAGAGACTACAACTAGAGACTTCAAACTAGAAACTCAACAACTAGAAACTCCACAACTTGAAACTCCAAAACTAGAAACTCCACAACTAGAAACTCTACAACTAGAGACTCTTCAACTAGAGAATTCGCAACTAGAAACTCCAAAACTAGAGACTCTGAACTAGAAACTCCACAGCTAGAAACTCCACGAGTAGAAACTCCACAACTTGAAACTCAACAACTACAAACTCCACAAATGGAGACTCGGCTACAAGAAATTTCATGTCTCGAAAGTCCACAACTAAAAACTCCACAACTGGAAACTCCACAACTAGAAACCCCACAACTAGAAATACCACAACTAGAGACTCCGCAACTAGAAACTCCACAACCAGAGACTCTGCAACTAGAAACTCCACAAATAGAAACTCCGCAACTAGAAACTCCGCAGCTAGAAACTACACAACTAGAGACTCCACAACTAGAAACTCCACAACTAGAAACTCCACAACTTGAAACCTCAAAACCTTAAATTACGCAACTAGAAAATCCACAGCTAGAGATTCCGCAACTAGAAACTCCACAACTAGAAACTCCACAACTAGAAACTCAACAACTAGAAACTCCGGAACTAGAGACTCCACAACTATTAACTCCACAACCTGAAACTCCACAACGAGAAACTCCACAACTACAAACTCCACATATAGAGACTCGGCAACTAGAAATTCCATATCTAGAAACTCCACAACTAGAAACTCCACAACTAGAGACTCCGCAACTAGAAACTCCACAACCAGAGACTCTGCAACTAGAAACTCTGCAGCTAGAAACTCCACAAATAGAAACTCCGCAACTAGAAACTCCGCAGCTAGAAACTACACAAGTGGAAACACCACAACTAGATACTCCACAACTAGAAACTCCACAACTAGAAACTCCACAACTACAACTAAAGACTCCACAACTCGAAACTCCAAAACTAGAAACTCCACAACCAGAGACTCCGAAACTCCACAACTGGAAACTCCACAACTGGAAACTCCACAACTAGATACTGCGCAACTAGAAACTCCACAACTAGAGACTCCACAACTTTAAAGTCCACAACTTGAAACTCCACAACTTGAGACTCCACAACTAGAAACTCCACAACCAGAAACTCCACAACTACAAACTCAACAACTAGAAACTCCACAACTAGAAACTCCACAACTAGAAACTCCACAACTTGAAACCTCACAACCTTAAGTTACGCAACTAGAAAATCCACAGCTAGAGATTCCGCAACTAGAAACTCCACAACTAGAAACTCAACAACTAGAAACTCCGCAACTAGAAACTACACAACCAGAGACTCTGCAACTAGAAACTCCACCGCTAGAAACTCCACAAATAGAAACTCCGCAACTAGAAACTGCGCAGCTAGAAACTACACAACTAGAGACTCAACAAATAGAAACTCCACAACTAGAAACACCACAACTACAAACTCAACAACTAGAAACTCCACAACTAGAAACTCCACAACTTGAAACCTCACAACCTTAAGTTACGCAACTAGAAAATCCACAGCTAGAGATTCCGCAACTAGAAACTCCACAACTAGAAACTCAACAACTAGAAACTCCGCAACTAGAAACTACACAACCAGAGACTCTGCAACTAGAAACTCCACCGCTAGAAACTCCACAAATAGAAACTCCGCAACTAGAAACTGCGCAGCTAGAAACTACACAACTAGAGACTCCACAACTAGAAACTCCACAACTAGAAACTCCACAACTTGAAACCTCACAACCTTAAGTTACGCAACTAGAAAATCCACAGCTAGAGATTCCGCAACTAGAAACTCCACAACTAGAAACTCCGCAACTAGAAACTCCACAACCAGAGACTCTGCAACTAGAAACTCCACAGCTAGAAACTCCACAAGTAGAAACTCCGCAACTAGAAACTCCGCAGCTAGAAACTACACAACTAGAGACTCCACAACTAGAAACTCCACAACTAGAAACTCCACAACTAGAAACTCCACAACTTGAAACCTTCCAACCTTAAGTTACGCAACTAGAAAATCCACAGCCAGAGATTCCGCAACTAGAAACTCCATAACTAGAAACTCCACAACTAGAAACTCCACAACTAGAAACTCCGCAGCTAGAGACTCCACAACTAGAAACTCCACAACTTGAAACTCCACAACTAGAAACTCCACAACTACAAACTCCAGAAATAGAGACTCGGCAACTATAAATTCCATATCTAGAAACTCCACAACTAAAAACTTTACAACTAGAATCTGCAAAACTAGAGACTTCACAACTAGAAACTCAACAACTAGAAACTCCACAACTAAAAACGCCACAACTGGAAACTCCACAACTTGAGACTCCGCAACTTCAAACTCCACAACTAGAAAACTCAGCTATTAAAAACTCCGCAACTAGAAACTCCACAACTAGATACTCCAACTGGAAACTCCACAACTAGAAACTTCACAACCGGAAACTCCACAACTAGATACTCCACAACTAGAAACTCCACAACTAGAGACTCCCCAACTTGAAACTCCACAACTTTAAACTCCACAGCTTGAGACTCCACAACTAGAAACTCCACAACTTGAAACTCCACAACTAGAAACTCCACAACCAGAAACTGTACAACTAGAAACTCCACAACTAGAAACTCCACAACTATAATCTCCGCAACTAGAGACTCCACAACTAAAAACTCTACAACTAGAAACTCCACAACAACAAACTCAACAAATATAGACTCGGCAACGAGAAATTCCATATCTAGAAACTCCTCAACTAAAAACCCCACAACTAAAAACTCCACAACTAGAAACTCCACAACTAGAAACTCTACAACTAGAGACTCCGCAACTAGAAACTCCACAGCCAGAGACTCTGCAACTAGAAACTCTGCAGCTAGAAACTCCACAAACAGAAACTCCAAAATTAGAAACTCCGCAGCTAGAAACTCCTCAACTAGACACTCCACAGCTAGAAACTCCACAACTAGAAACTCCACAACTAGAATCTCCACAACTAGAAACTCCAAAACTAGAAACTCCACAACTAGAAACTCCACAACTAGAAACTCCACAACTTGAAACCTCACAACCTTAAGTTCCACAACTAGAAAATCCACAGCTAGAGATTCCGCAACTAGAAACTCCACAACTAGAAACTCCACAACTAGAAACTCAACAACTAGAAACTCCACAAATAGAAACTCCACAACTAGAAACTGCGCAGCTAGAAACTACACAACTAGAGACTCCACAACTAGAAACTCCACAACTAGAAACTCCACAACTAGAAACTCCACAACTAGAAACTCCACAACCAGCAACTCCACAACTTGAAACCTCAAAACCTTAAGTTACGCAACTAGAAAATCCACAGCTAGAGATTCCGCAACTAGAAACTCCACAACTAGAAACTCCACAACTAGAAACTCAATAACTAGAAACTCCGCAACTTGAGACTCCATAACTTCAAACTCCACAACTTGAAACTCCACAACTAGATACTCCACAACTACAAACTCCACAAATAGAGACTCGGCAACTAGAAATTCCATATCTCTAAACTTCACAACTAAAAACTCCACAACTAGAGACTCCGCAACTAGAAACTCCACAACCAGAGACTCTGCAACTAGAAACTCCGCAGCTAGAAACTCCACAACTAGAAACTCCGCAACTAGAAACTCCGCAGCTAGAAACTACACAACTAGAGACTCCACAACTAGAAAATCCACAAATAGAAACTCCACAACTAGAAACTCCACAACTTTAAACATCCCAACCTTAAGTTACGCAACTAGAAAATCCACAGCTAGAGATTCCGCAACTAGAAACTCCATAACTAGAAACTCCACAACTAGAAACTCCACAACTAGAAACTCCGCAACTAGAGACTCCACAACTAGAAACTCCACAACTTGAAACTCCACAATTAGAAATTCCACAACTACAAACTCCACAAATAGAGACTCGGCAACTAGATATTCCATATCTAGAAACTCCACAACTAAAAACTTTACAACTAGAATCTGCAAAACTAGAGACTTCACAACTAGAAACTCAACAACTAGAAACTCCACAACTAGATACTCCAACTGGAAACTCCACAACTAGAAGCTTCACAACCGGAAACTCCACAACTAGATACTCCACAACTGGAAACTCCACAACCAGAGACTCTGCAACTAGAAACTCCGCAACTCGAAAATCCACAACTAGAAACTCCACAACTAGAATCTCCACAACTAGAGACTCCGCATTTCCACAACTAGAAACTCCACAACTCGAAACTCCACAACTAGAAACTCCACAACCAGAAAATCTACAACTAGAAACTCCGCAACTAGAAACTACACAACCTGAGACTCTGCACCTAGAAACTCCACAACTCGAAACTCCACAACTAGAAACTCCACAACTTGAGACTCCGCAACTCCACAAATAGAAACTCCACAACTGGAAACTCCACAACTAGATACTCCACAACTTGAAACTCCACAACTTTAAACTCCACAACTTGAGACTCCACAACTAGAAACTCCACAACTTGAAACTCCACAGCTAGAAACTCCACAACCAGAAACTGTACAACTAGAAACTGCACAGCTTGAGATTCCGCAACTTGAAACTCCACAACTTGAAACTCCCCAACTAGAAACTCCGCAACTAGAAACTCCACAACTAGGGACTCCGCAACTAGAAACTCCACAACTAGAATCTCCACAACTGGAAACTCCACTACTAGATACGCCACAACTGGAAACTCGACAACTAGAAACTTCACATCTAGAGACTCCACAACTTGAAACTCCACAACTAGAAACTCTGCAACTAGAAACTCCACAACTAGAAACTCCACAACTAGAAACTCCACAACTACAAACTCCACAAATAGAGACTCGGCAACTAGAAACTCCACAACTAGAGACTCGGCAACTAGAAATTCCACAAATAGGGACTCGGCAACTAGAAATTCTATATCTAGAAACTCCACAACTAGAAACTGCAAAACTAGAGAGTTCACAACTAGAAACTCAACAACTAGAAACTCCACAACTAAAAACTCCACAACTGGAAGCTCCACAACTTGAGACTCCGCAACTTGAAACTTCGCAAGTAGAAACTCCGCTATTAAATACTCCGCAACTAGAAACTCCACAACTAGAAACTCCACAACTTAAAACTCCACAACTAGATACTCCACAACTGGAAACTCCACAACTAGATACTTCAGAACTGTAAACTCCACAACTAGATACTCCACAACTGGAAACTCCACAAATAGAAACTCCACAACTAGAGACTCCACAACTCGAAACTCAACAGCTAGAAACTCCACAACCAGAGACTCCGCAACTCCACAACAAGAAACTCCACAACTGGAAACTCCACAACTAGATACTCCGCAACTTTAAACTCCACAACTTGAGACTCCACAACTAGAAACTCAACAAATGAAAACTCCGCAACTAGAAACTCAGCAGCTAGAAACTACACAACTAGAGACTCCACAACTAAAAACTCTTCAACTAGAAACTCCTAAACTTGAGACTCCACAACTAGAGAATCTACAAGTAGAGACTTCAAACTAGAAACTCAACAACTAAAAACTCCACAACTAAAAACTCAACAACTAGAAACTGCACAGCTTGAGACTCCGCAACTTGAAACTCCACAACTTGAATCTCCACAACTAGAAACTCCGCAACTAGAAACTCCACAACTAGAAACTCCACAACTTGAAACTCCACAACTAGAAACTCCACAACCAGAAACTCTACAACTAGAAACTCCACAACTAGAAACTCCACAAAAAGAAACTTCGCAACTCGAGACTCCACAACAAAAAACTCCACAACTAGAAACTCCACAACAACAAACTCCACAAATAGAGACTCGGCAACTAGAAAAAAAATCCATATATAGAAACTTCACAACTAAAAACCCCTCAACTAAAAACTCCACAACTAGAAACTCCACAACTAGAAACTCTACAACTAGAGACTCCGCAACTAGAAACTCCACAGCCAGAGACTCTGCAACTAGAAACTCTGCAGCTAGAAACTCCACAAAAAGAAACTCCACAATTAGAAACTCCGCAGCTAGAAACTCCACAACTAGAGACTCCACAACTAGAAACTCCACAACGAGAAACTCCACAACTTGAAACCTCACAACCTTAAGTTCCGCAACTAGAAAATCCACAGCTAGAGATTCCGCAACTAGAAACTCCACAACTAGAAACTCCAGAACTCAAAACTCCACAACTCGAAACTCCACAACTGGAAACTCCACAACTGGAAACTCCACAACCAGACACTCCACAACTAAAAACTCTACAACCAGAAACTCCTAAACTAGAGACTCCACAACTAGAGACTGCAACTAGAGACTTCAAACTAGAAACTCAATAACTAGAAACTCCACAACTTGAAACTCCACAACTAGAAACTCCACAACTAGAAACTCAACAACTAGAGACTCTGCAACTAGAAACTCAGCAGCTAGAAACTCCGCAGCTAGAAACTACACAACTAGAGACTCCACAACTAGAAACTCCACAACTAGAAACTCCACAACTTGAAACCTCACAACCTTAAGTTACGCAACTAGAATATCCACAGCTAGAGATTCCGCAACTACAAACTCCACAACTAGAAACTCCACAACTAGAAACTCAACAACTAGAAACTCCGGAACTAGAGACTCCACAACTAGAAACTCAACAACTTGAAACTCCACAACTACAAACTCCACAAATAGAGACTCGGCAACTGGAAATTTCATATCTAGAAACTCCACAACTAAAAACTCCACAACTAGAGACTCCGCAACTACAAACTCCACAACCAGAGACTCTGCAACTAGAAACTCCGCAGCTAGAAACTCCACAAATAGAAACTCCGCAACTAGAAACTCTGCAGCTAGAAACTACACAACTGGAAACTCCACAACTAGATACTCCACAACTGGAAACTCCACAACTAGAAACTCCACAACTACAACTAAAGACTCCACAACTCGAAACTCCAAAACTAAAAACTCCACAACCAGAGACTCCGCAACTCCACAACTAGAAACTCCACAACTTGAAACTCCACAACTTGAGACTCCACAACTAGAAACTCCACAACTTGAAACTCCACAACTAGAAACTCCACAACCAGAAACTCCCCAACTAGAAACTCCACAACTAGAAACTCTGCAACTAGAGACTCCACAAATAGAAACTCCACAACTAGAAACTCCACAACTACAAACTCCACAACTAGAAAGTCCACAACTAGAAACTCCACAACTAGAAACTCGACAACTTGAAACCTCACAACCTTAAGTTACGCAACTAGAAAATCCACAGCTAGAGATTCCGCAACTAGAAACTCCACAACTAGAAACACCACAACTAGAAACTCAACAACTAGAAACTCCGCAACTAGAAACTCCACAACCAGAGACTCTGCAACTAGAAACTCCGCAGCTAGAAACTCCACAAATAGAAACTCCGCAACTAGAAACTGCGCAGCTAGAAACTACACAACTAGAGACTCCACAACTAGAAAATCCACAACTAGAAACTCCACAACTAGAAACTCCACAACTTGAAACCTGACAACCTTAAGTTAGGCAACTAGAAAATCCCCAGCTAGAGATTCCGCAACTAGAAACTCCACAACTTGAAACTCCACAAATAGAAACTCCACAACTACAAACTCCACAAATAGAGACTCGGCAACTAGAAATTCCATATCTAGAAACTCCACAACTAAAAACACCACAACTAGAGACTCCGCAACTAGAAACTCCAAAACCAGAGACTCTGCAACTAGAAGCTCCGCAGCTAGAAACTCCACAAATAGAAACTCCGCAACTAGAAACTCCGCAGCTAGAAACTACACAACTGAAAACTCCACAACTAGATACTCCACAACTGGAAACTCCACAACTAGAAACTCCACAACTACAACTAAAGACTCCACAACTCGAAACTCCAAAACTAGAAACTCCACAACCAGAGACTCCGCAACTCCACAACTAGAAACTCCACCACTGGAAACTCCACAACTAGATACTGCGCAACTAGAAACTCCACAACTTGAGACTCCACAACTTGAAACTCCACAACTTGAGACTCCACAACTAGAAACTCCACAACTTGAAACTCCACAACTAGAAAGTCTGCAACTAGAGACTCCACAAATAGAAACTCCACAACTAGAAACTCCACAACTAGAAACTCCACAACTAGAAACTCCACAACTTGAAACCTCACAACCTTAAGTTACGCAACTAGAAAATCCACAGCTAGAGATTCCGCAACTAGAAACTCCACAACTAGAAACTCCACAACTAGAAACTCAACAACTAGAAACTCCGCAACTAGAAACTCCACAACCAGAGACTCTGCAACTAGAAACTCCGCAGCTAGAAACTCCACAGATAGAAACTCCGCAACTAGGAACTGCGCAGCTAGGAACTACACAACTTGAAACTCAACAACTAGAAACTCCCCAACTAGAAACTCCGCAACTAGAAACTCCACAACTAGGGACTCCGCAACTAGAAACTCCACAACTAGAATCTCCACAACTGGAAACTCCACTACTAGATACGCCACAACTGGAAACTCGACAACTAGAAACTTCACATCTAGAGACTCCACAACTTGAAACTCCACAACTAGAAACTCTGCAACTAGAAACTCCACAACTAGAAACTCCACAACTAGAAACTCCACAACTACAAACTCCACAAATAGAGACTCGGCAACTAGAAATTCCACAAATAGAGACTCGGCAACTAGAAATTCTACAACTAGAGGCTCTGCAACTAGAAACTCCACAACTAGAGACTCGGCAACTAGAAATTCCACAAATAGAGACTCGGCAACTAGAAATTCTATATCTAGAAACTCCACAACTAGAAACTGCAAAACTAGAGACTTCACAACTAGAAACTCAACAACTAGAAACTCCACAACTAAAAACTCCACAACTGGAAACTCCACAACTTGAGACTCCGCAACTTGAAACTTCACAAGTAGAAACTCCGCTATTAAATACTCCGCAATTAGAAACTTCGCAACTAGAAACTCCACAACTTAAAACTCCACAACTAGATACTCCACAACTGGAAACTCCACAACTAGAAACTCCACAACTAGAGACTCCACAACTCGAAACTCAACAACTAGAAACTCTACAACCAGAGACTCCGCAACTCCACAACAAGAAACTCCACAACTGGAAACTCCACAACTAGATACTCCGCAACTAGTAACTCTACAACTAGAGACTCCACAACTTGAAACTCCACAACTTTAAACTCCACAACTTGAGACTCCACAACTAGAAACTCAACAAATGAACACTCCGCAACTAGAAACTCCGCAGCTAGAAACTACATAACTAGAGACTCCACAACTAGAAACTCCAAAACTCGAAACTCCACAACCAGAAACTCTACAACTAGAAAATCCACAACAAGAAACTCCACATCTAGAGACTCCACAACTAAAAACTCCACAACTAGAAACTCCACAACAACAAACTCTACCAATAGAGACTCGGCAACTAGAAAAAAATTTCATATCTAGAAACTTCACAACTAAGAATCCCACAACTAAAAACTCCACAACTAGAAACTCCACAACTAGAAACTCTACAACTAGAGACTCCGCAACTAGAAACTCCACAGCCAGAGACTCTGCAACTAGAAACTCTGCAGCTAGAAACTCCACAAACAGAAACTCCACAATTAGAAACTCCGCAGCTAGAAACTCCACAACTAGAGACTCCACAACTAGAAACTCCACAACTAGAAACTCCACAACTTGAAACCTCACAACCATAAGTTCCGCAACTAGAAAATCCACAGCTAGAGATTCCGCAACTAGAAACTTCACAACTAGAAACTCCAGAACTCATTACTCCACAACTCGAAACTCCACAACTGGAAACTCCACAACAGGAAACTCCACAACTAGACACTCCACAACTAAAAACTCTACAACCAGACACTCCTAAACTAAAGACTCCACAACTAAAGACTACAACTAGAGACTTCAAACTAGAAACTCAACAACTAGAAACTCCACAACTTGAAACTCCAAAACTAGAAACTCCACAACTAGAAACTCTACAACTAGAGACTCTTCAACTAGAGAATTCGCAACTAGAAACTCCAAAACTAGAGACTCTGAACTAGAAACTCCACAGCTAGAAACTCCACGAGTAGAAACTCCACAACTTGAAACTCAACAACTACAAACTCCACAAATGGAGACTCGGCTACAAGTAATTTCATGTCTCGAAAGTCCACAACTAAAAACTCCACAACTGGAAACTCCACAACTAGAAACCCCACAACTAGAAATACCACAACTAGAGACTCCGCAACTAGAAACTCCACAACCAGAGACTCTGCAACTAGAAACTCCACAAATAGAAACTCCGCAACTAGAAACTCCGCAGCTAGAAACTACACAACTAGAGACTCCACAACTAGAAACTCCACAACTAGAAACTCCACAACTTGAAACCTCAAAACCTTAAATTACGCAACTAGAAAATCCACAGCTAGAGATTCCGCAACTAGAAACTCCACAACTAGAAACTCCACAACTAGAAACTCAACAACTAGAAACTCCGGAACTAGAGACTCCACAACTATTAACTCCACAACCTGAAACTCCACAACGAGAAACTCCACAACTACAAACTCCGCAGCTAGAAACTACACGACTAGAGACTCCACAACTAGAAACTCCACAACTAGAAACTCCACAACTAGAAACTCCACAACTTGAAACCTCCCAACCTTAAGTTACGCAACTAGAAAATCCACAGCCAGAGATTCCGCAACTAGAAACTCCATAACTAGAAACTCCACAACTAGAAACTCCACAACTAGAAACTCCGCAGCTAGAGACTCCACAACTAGAAACTCCACAACTTGAAACTCCACAACTAGAAACTCCACAACTACAAACTCCAGAAATAGAGACTCGGCAACTAGAAATTCCATATCTAGAAACTCCACAACTAAAAACTTTACAACTAGAATCTGCAAAACTAGAGACTTCACAACTAGAAACTCAACAACTAGAAACTCCACAACTAAAAACGCCACAACTGGAAACTCCACAACTTGAGACTCCGCAACTTCAAACTCCACAACTAGAAAACTCAGCTATTAAAAACTCCGCAACTAGAAACTCCACAACTAGATACTCCAACTGGAAACTCCACAACTAGAAACTTCACAACCGGAAACTCCACAACTAGATACTCCACAACTAGAAACTCCACAACTAGAGACTCCCCAACTTGAAACTCCACAACTTTAAACTCCACAGCTTGAGACTCCACAACTAGAAACTCCACAACTTGAAACTCCACAACTAGAAACTCCACAACCAGAAACTGTACAACTAGAAACTCCACAACTAGAAACTCCACAACTATAATCTCCGCAACTAGAGACTCCACAACTAAAAACTCTACAACTAGAAACTCCACAACAACAAACTCAACAAATATAGACTCGGCAACTAGAAATTCCATATCTAGAAACTCCTCAACTAAAAACCCCACAACTAAAAACTCCACAACTAGAAACTCCACAACTAGAAACTCTACAACTAGAGACTCCGCAACTAGAAACTCCACAGCCAGAGACTCTGCAACTAGAAACTCTGCAGCTAGAAACTCCACAAACAGAAACTCCAAAATTAGAAACTCCGCAGCTAGAAACTCCTCAACTAGACACTCCACAGCTAGAAACTCCACAACTAGAAACTCCACAACTAGAATCTCCACAACTAGAAACTCCACAACTAGAAACTCCACAACTAGAAACTCCACAACTAGAAACTCCACAACTTGAAACCTCACAACCTTAAGTTCCACAACTAGAAAATCCACAGCTAGAGATTCCGCAACTAGAAACTCCACAACTAGAAACTCCACAACTAGAAACTCAACAACTAGAAACTCCACAAATAGAAACTCCACAACTAGAAACTGTGCAGCTAGAAACTACACAACTAGAGACTCCACAACTAGAAACTCCACAACTAGAAACTCAACAACTAGAAACTCCGCAACTTGAGACTCCATAACTTCAAACTCCACAACTTGAAACTCCACAATTAGAAATTCCACAACTACAAACTCCACAAATAGAGACTCGGCAACTAGATATTCCATATCTAGAAACTCCACAACTAAAAACTTTACAACTAGAATCTGCAAAACTAGAGACTTCACAACTAGAAACTCAACAACTAGAAACTCCACAACTAGATACTCCAACTGGAAACTCCACAACTAGAAACTTCACAACCGGAAACTCCACAACCAGATACTCCACAACTGGAAACTCCACAACCAGAGACTCTGCAACTAGAAACTCCGCAACTCGAAAATCCACAACTAGAAACTCCACAACTAGAATCTCCACAACTAGAGACTCCGCATTTCCACAACTAGAAACTCCACAACTCGAAACTCCACAACTAGAAACTCCACAACCAGAAAATCTACAACTAGAAACTCCGCAACTAGAAACTCCACAACCTGAGACTCTGCACCTAGAAACTCCACAACTCGAAACTCCACAACTAGAAACTCCACAACTTGAGACTCCGCAACTCCACAACTAGAAACTCCACAACTAGAAACTCCACAACTAGAAACTCCACAACTTGAAACCTCACAACCTTAAGTTACGCAACTAGAATATCCACAGCTAGAGATTCCGCAACTACAAACTCCACAACTAGAAACTCCACAACTAGAAACTCAACAACTAGAAACTCCGGAACTAGAGACTCCACAACTAGAAACTCAACAACTTGAAACTCCACAACTAGAAACTCCACAACTACAAACTCCACAAATAGAGACTCGGCAACTGGAAATTTCATATCTAGAAACTCCACAACTAAAAACTCCACAACTAGAGACTCCGCAACTACAAACTCCACAACCAGAGACTCTGCAACTAGAAACTCCGCAGCTAGAAACTCCACAAATAGAAACTCCGCCACTAGAAACTCCGCAGCTAGAAACTACACAACTGGAAACTCCACAACTAGATACTCCACAACTGGAAACTCCACAACTAGAAACTCCACAACTACAACTAAAGACTCCACAACTCGAAACTCCAAATCTAAAAACTCCACAACCAGAGACTCCGCAACTCCACAACTAGAAACTCCACAACTTGAAACTCCACAACTTGAGACTCCACAACTAGAAACTCCACAACTTGAAACTCCACAACTAGAAACTCCACAACCAGAAACTCCCCAACTAGAAACTCCACAACTAGAAACTCTGCAACTAGAGACTCCACAAATAGAAACTCCACAACTAGAAACTCCACAACTACAAACTCCACAACTAGAAAGTCCACAACTAGAAACTCCACAACTAGAAACTCGACAACTTGAAACCTCACAACCTTAAGTTACGCAACTAGAAAATCCACAGCTAGAGATTCCGCAACTAGAAACTCCACAACTAGAAACACCACAACTAGAAACTCAACAACTAGAAACTCCGCAACTAGAAACTCCACAACCAGAGACTCTGCAACTAGAAACTCCGCAGCTAGAAACTCCACAAATAGAAACTCCGCAACTAGAAACTGCGCAGCTAGAAACTACACAACTAGAGACTCCACAACTAGAAAATCCACAACTAGAAACTCCACAACTAGAAACTCCACAACTTGAAACCTGACAACCTTAAGTTACGCAACTAGAAAATCCCCAGCTAGAGATTCCGCAACTAGAAACTCCACAACTTGAAACTCCACAAATAGAAACTCCACAACTACAAACTCCACAAATAGAGACTCGGCAACTAGAAATTCCATATCTAGAAACTCCACAACTAAAAACACCACAACTAGAGACTCCGCAACTAGAAACTCCAAAACCAGAGACTCTGCAACTAGAAGCTCCGCAGCTAGAAACTCCACAAATAGAAACTCCGCAACTAGAAACTCCGCAGCTAGAAACTACACAACTGAAAACTCCACAACTAGATACTCCACAACTGGAAACTCCACAACTAGAAACTCCACAACTACAACTAAAGACTCCACAACTCGAAACTCCAAAACTAGAAACTCCACAACCAGAGACTCCGCAACTCCACAACTAGAAACTCCACCACTGGAAACTCCACAACTAGATACTGCGCAACTAGAAACTCCACAACTTGAGACTCCACAACTTGAAACTCCACAACTTGAGACTCCACAACTAGAAACTCCACAACTTGAAACTCCACAACTAGAAAGTCTGCAACTAGAGACTCCACAAAAAGAAACTCCACAACTAGAAACTCCACAACTAGAAACTCCACAACTAGAAACTCCACAACTTGAAACCTCACAACCTTAAGTTACGCAACTAGAAAATCCACAGCTAGAGATTCCGCAACTAGAAACTCCACAACTAGAAACTCCACAACTAGAAACTCAACAACTAGAAACTCCGCAACTAGAAACTCCACAACCAGAGACTCTGCAACTAGAAACTCCGCAGCTAGAAACTCCACAGATAGAAACTCCGCAACTAGGAACTGCGCAGCTAGGAACTACACAACTTGAAACTCAACAACTTGAAACTCAACAACTAGAAACTCCCCAACTAGAAACTCCGCAACTAGAAACTCCACAATTAGAAACTCCGCAGCTAGAAACTCCACAACTAGAGACTCCACAACTAGAAACTCCACAACTAGAAACTCCACAACTTGAAACCTCACAACCATAAGTTCCGCAACTAGAAAATCCACAGCTAGAGATTCCGCAACTAGAAACTTCACAACTAGAAACTCCAGAACTCATTACTCCACAACTCGAAACTCCACAACTGGAAACTCCACAACAGGAAACTCCACAACTAGACACTCCACAACTAAAAACTCTACAACCAGACACTCCTAAACTAGAGACTCCACAACTAGAGACTACAACTAGAGACTTCAAACTAGGAACTCAACAACTAGAAACTCCACAACTTGAAACTCCAAAACTAGAAACTCCACAACTAGAAACTCTACAACTAGAGACTCTTCAACTAGAGAATTCGCAACTAGAAACTCCAAAACTAGAGACTCTGAACTAGAAACTCCACAGCTAGAAACTCCACGAGTAGAAACTCCACAACTTGAAACTCAACAACTACAAACTCCACAAATGGAGACTCGGCTACAAGTAATTTCATGTCTCGAAAGTCCACAACTAAAAACTCCACAACTGGAAACTCCACAACTAGAAACCCCACAACTAGAAATACCACAACTAGAGACTCCGCAACTAGAAACTCCACAACCAGAGACTCTGCAACTAGAAACTCCACAACTTGAAACCTCAAAACCTTAAATTACGCAACTAGAAAATCCACAGCTAGAGATTCCGCAACTAGAAACTCCACAACTAGAAACTCCACAACTAGAAACTCAACAACTAGAAACTCCGGAACTAGAGACTCCACAACTATTAACTCCACAACCTGAAACTCCACAACGAGAAACTCCACAACTACAAACTCCGCAGCTAGAAACTACACAACTAGAGACTCCACAACTAGAAACTCCACAACTTGAAACCTCCCAACCTTAAGTTACGCAACTAGAAAATCCACAGCCAGAGATTCCGCAACTAGAAACTCCATAACTAGAAACTCCACAACTACTAACTCCACAACTAGAAACTCCGCAGCTAGAGACTCCACAACTAGAAACTCCACAACTTGAAACTCCACAACTAGAAACTCCACAACTACAAACTCCAGAAATAGAGACTCGGCAACTAGAAATTCCATATCTAGAAACTCCACAACTAAAAACTTTACAACTAGAATCTGCAAAACTAGAGACTTCACAACTAGAAACTCAACAACTAGAAACTCCACAACTAAAAACGCCACAACTGGAAACTCCACAACTTGAGACTCCGCAACTTCAAACTCCACAACTAGAAAACTCAGCTATTAAAAACTCCGCAACTAGAAACTCCACAACTAGATACTCCAACTGGAAACTCCACAACTAGAAACTTCACAACCGGAAACTCCACAACTAGATACTCCACAACTAGAAACTCCACAACTAGAGACTCCCCAACTTGAAACTCCACAACTTTAAACTCCACAGCTTGAGACTCCACAACTAGAAACTCCACAACTTGAAACTCCACAACTAGAAACTCCACAACCAGAAACTGTACAACTAGAAACTCCACAACTAGAAACTCCACAACTATAATCTCCGCAACTAGAGACTCCACAACTAAAAACTCTACAACTAGAAACTCCACAACAACAAACTCAACAAATATAGACTCGGCAACTAGAAATTCCATATCTAGAAACTCCTCAACTAAAAACCCCACAACTAAAAACTCCACAACTAGAAACTCCACAACTAGAAACTCTACAACTAGAGACTCCGCAACTAGAAACTCCACAGCCAGAGACTCTGCAACTAGAAACTCTGCAGCTAGAAACTCCACAAACAGAAACTCCAAAATTAAAAACTCCGCAGCTAGAAACTCCTCAACTAGACACTCCACAGCTAGAAACTCCACAACTAGAAACTCCACAACTAGAATCTCCACAACTAGAAACTCCACAACTAGAAACTCCACAACTAGAAACTCCACAACTAGAAACTCCACAACTTGAAACCTCACAACCTTAAGTTCCACAACTAGAAAATCCACAGCTAGAGATTCCGCAACTAGAAACTCCACAACTAGAAACTCCACAACTAGAAACTCAACAACTAGAAACTCCACAAATAGAAACTCCACAACTAGAAACTGCACAGCTAGAAACTACACAACTAGAGACTCCACAACTAGAAACTCCACAACTAGAAACTCCACAACTAGAAACTCAACAACTAGAAACTCCGCAACTTGAGACTCCATAACTTCAAACTCCACAACTTGAAACTCCACAATTAGAAATTCCACAACTACAAACTCCACAAATAGAGACTCGGCAACTAGATATTCCATATCTAGAAACTCCACAACTAAAAACTTTACAACTAGAATCTGCAAAACTAGAGACTTCACAACTAGAAACTCAACAACTAGAAACTCCACAACTAGATACTCCAACTGGAAACTCCACAACTAGAAACTTCACAACCGGAAACTCCACAACCAGATACTCCACAACTGGAAACTCCACAACCAGAGACTCTGCAACTAGAAACTCCGCAACTCGAAAATCCACAACTAGAAACTCCACAACTAGAATCTCCACAACTAGAGACTCCGCATTTCCACAACTAGAAACTCCACAACTCGAAACTCCACAACTAGAAACTCCACAACCAGAAAATCTACAACTAGAAACTCCGCAACTAGAAACTCCACAACCTGAGACTCTGCACCTAGGAACTCCACAACTCGAAACTCCACAACTAGAAACTCCACAACTTGAGACTCCGCAACTCCACAACTAGAAACTCCACAACTAGAAACTCCACAACTTGAAACCTCACAACCTTAAGTTACGCAACTAGAATATCCACAGCTAGAGATTCCGCAACTACAAACTCCACAACTAGAAACTCAACAACTAGAAACTCCGGAACTAGAGACTCCACAACTAGAAACTCAACAACTTGAAACTCCACAACTAGAAACTCCACAACTACAAACTCCACAAATAGAGACTCGGCAACTGGAAATTTCATATCTAGAAACTCCACAACTAAAAACTCCACAACTAGAGACTCCGCAACTACAAACTCCACAACCAGAGACTCTGCAACTAGAAACTCCGCAGCTAGAAACTCCACAAATAGAAACTCCGCCACTAGAAACTCCGCAGCTAGAAACTACACAACTGGAAACTCCACAACTAGATACTCCACAACTGGAAACTCCACAACTAGAAACTCCACAACTACAACTAAAGACTCCACAACTCGAAACTCCAAAACTAAAAACTCCACAACCAGAGACTCCGCAACTCCACAACTAGAAACTCCACAACTTGAAACTCCACAACTTGAGACTCCACAACTAGAAACTCCACAACTTGAAACTCCACAACTAGAAACTCCACAACCAGAAACTCCCCAACTAGAAACTCCACAACTAGAAACTCTGCAACTAGAGACTCCACAAATAGAAACTCCACAACTAGAAACTCCACAACTACAAACTCCACAACTAGAAAGTCCACAACTAGAAACTCCACAACTAGAAACTCGACAACTTGAAACCTCACAACCTTAAGTTACGCAACTAGAAAATCCACAGCTAGAGATTCCGCAACTAGAAACTCCACAACTAGAAACACCACAACTAGAAACTCAACAACTAGAAACTCCGCAACTAGAAACTCCACAACCAGAGACTCTGCAACTAGAAACTCCGCAGCTAGAAACTCCACAAATAGAAACTCCGCAACTAGAAACTGCGCAGCTAGAAACTACACAACTAGAGACTCCACAACTAGAAAATCCACAACTAGAAACTCCACAACTAGAAACTCCACAACTTGAAACCTGACAACCTTAAGTTACGCAACTAGAAAATCCCCAGCTAGAGATTCCGCAACTAGAAACTCCACAACTTGAAACTCCACAAATAGAAACTCCACAACTACAAACTCCACAATTAGAGACTCGGCAACTAGAAATTCCATATCTAGAAACTCCACAACTAAAAACACCACAACTAGAGACTCCGCAACTAGAAACTCCAAAACCAGAGACTCTGCAACTAGAAGCTCCGCAGCTAGAAACTCCACAAATAGAAACTCCGCAACTAGAAACTCCGCAGCTAGAAACTACACAACTGAAAACTCCACAACTAGATACTCCACAACTGGAAACTCCACAACTAGAAACTCCACAACTACAACTAAAGACTCCACAACTCGAAACTCCAAAACTAGAAACTCCACAACCAGAGACTCCGCAACTCCACAACTAGAAACTCCACCACTGGAAACTCCACAACTAGATACTGCGCAACTAGAAACTCCACAACTTGAGACTCCACAACTTGAAACTCCACAACTTGAGACTCCACAACTAGAAACTCCACAACTTGAAACTCCACAACTAGAAAGTCTGCAACTAGAGACTCCACAAATAGAAACTCCACAACTAGAAACTCCACAACTAGAAACTCCACAACTAGAAACTCCACAACTTGAAACCTCACAACCTTAAGTTACGCAACTAGAAAATCCACAGCTAGAGATTCCGCAACTAGAAACTCCACAACTAGAAACTCCACAACTAGAAACTCAACAACTAGAAACTCCGCAACTAGAAACTCCACAACCAGAGACTCTGCAACTAGAAACTCCGCAGCTAGAAACTCCACAGATAGAAACTCCGCAACTAGGAACTGCGCAGCTAGGAACTACACAACTTGAAACTCAACAACTAGAAACTCCCCAACTAGAAACTCCGCAACTAGAAACTCCACAACTAGGGACTCCGCAACTAGAAACTCCACAACTAGAATCTCCACAACTGGAAACTCCACTACTAGATACGCCACAACTGGAAACTCGACAACTAGAAACTTCACATCTAGAGACTCCACAACTTGAAACTCCACAACTAGAAACTCTGCAACTAGAAACTCCACAACTAGAAACTCCACAACTAGAAACTCCACAACTACAAACTCCACAAATAGAGACTCGGCAACTAGAAATTCCACAAATAGAGACTCGGCAACTAGAAATTCTACAACTAGAGACTCTGCAACTAGAAACTCCACAACTAGAGACTCGGCAACTAGAAATTCCACAAATAGAGACTCGGCAACTAGAAATTCTATATCTAGAAACTCCACAACTAGAAACTGCAAAACTAGAGACTTCACAACTAGAAACTCAACAACTAGAAACTCCACAACTAAAAACTCCACAACTGGAAACTCCACAACTTGAGACTCCGCAACTTGAAACTTCACAAGTAGAAACTCCGCTATTAAATACTCCGCAATTAGAAACTTCGCAACTAGAAACTCCACAACTTAAAACTCCACAACTAGATACTCCACAACTGGAAACTCCACAACTAGAAACTCCACAACTAGATACTCCGCAACTAGTAACTCTACAACTAGAGACTCCACAACTTGAAACTCCACAACTTGAAACTCCACAACTTTAAACTCCACAACTTGAGACTCCACAACTAGAAACTCAACAAATGAAAACTCCGCAACTAGAAACTCCGCAGCTAGAAACTACACAACTAGAGACTCCACAACTAGAAACTCCAAAACTCGAAACTTCACATCTGGAAACTCCACAACTAGACACTCCACAACTAAAAACTCTTCAACTAGAAACTCCTAAACTTGAGACTCCACAACTAGAGAATCTACAAGTAGAGACTTCAAACTAGAAACTCAACAACTAAAAACTCCACAAATAGAAACTCCGCAACTAGAAACTCCGCAGCTAGAAACTACACAACTAGAGACTCCACAACTAGATACTCCGCAACTTTAAACTCCACAACTTGAGACTCCACAACTAGAAACTCAACAAATGAAAACTCCGCAACTAGAAACTCAGCAGCTAGAAACTACACAACTAGAGACTCCACAACTAAAAACTCTTCAACTAGAAACTCCTAAACTTGAGACTCCACAACTAGAGAATCTACAAGTAGAGACTTCAAACTAGAAACTCAACAACTAAAAACTCCACAACTAAAAACTCAACAACTAGAAACTGCACAGCTTGAGACTCCGCAACTTGAAACTCCACAACTTGAATCTCCACAACTAGAAACTCCGCAACTAGAAACTCCACAACTAGAAACTCCACAACTTGAAACTCCACAACTAGAAACTCCACAACCAGAAACTCTACAACTAGAAACTCCACAACTAGAAACTCCACAAAAAGAAACTTCGCAACTCGAGACTCCACAACAAAAAACTCCACAACTAGAAACTCCACAACAACAAACTCCACAAATAGAGACTCGGCAACTAGAAAAAAATCCATATATAGAAACTTCACAACTAAAAACCCCTCAACTAAAAACTCCACAACTAGAAACTCCACAACTAGAAACTCTACAACTAGAGACTCCGCAACTAGAAACTCCACAGCCGGAGACTCTGCAACTAGAAACTCTGCAGCTAGAAACTCCACAAAAAGAAACTCCACAATTAGAAACTCCGCAGCTAGAAACTCCACAACTAGAGACTCCACAACTAGAAACTCCACAACGAGAAACTCCACAACTTGAAACCTCACAACCTTAAGTTCCGCAACTAGAAAATCCACAGCTAGAGATTCCGCAACTAGAAACTCCACAACTAGAAACTCCAGAACTCAAAACTCCACAACTCGAAACTCCACAACTGGAAACTCCACAACTGGAAACTCCACAACCAGACACTCCACAACTAAAAACTCTACAACCAGAAACTCCTAAACTAGAGACTCCACAACTAGAGACTGCAACTAGAGACTTCAAACTAGAAACTCAATAACTAGAAACTCCACAACTTGAAACTCCACAACTAGAAACTCAACAACTAGAGACTCTGCAACTAGAAACTCAGCAGCTAGAAACTCCTCAGCTAGAAACTACACAACTAGAGACTCCACAACTAGAAACTCCACAACTAGAAACTCCACAACTTGAAACCTCACAACCTTAAGTTACGCAACTAGAATATCCACAGCTAGAGATTCCGCAACTACAAACTCCACAACTAGAAACTCCACAACTAGAAACTCAACAACTAGAAACTCCGGAACTAGAGACTCCACAACTAGAAACTCAACAACTTGAAACTCCACAACTAGAAACTCCACAACTACAAACTCCACAAATAGAGACTCGGCAACTGGAAATTTCATATCTAGAAACTCCACAACTAAAAACTCCACAACTAGAGACTCCGCAACTACAAACTCCACAACCAGAGACTCTGCAACTAGAAACTCCGCAGCTAGAAACTCCACAAATAGAAACTCCGCAACTAGAAACTCTGCAGCTAGAAACTACACAACTGGAAACTCCACAACTAGATACTCCACAACTGGAAACTCCACAACTAGAAACTCCACAACTACAACTAAAGACTCCACAACTCGAAACTCCAAAACTAAAAACTCCACAACCAGAGACTCCGCAACTCCACAACTAGAAACTCCACAACTTGAAACTCCACAACTTGAGACTCCACAACTAGAAACTCCACAACTTGAAACTCCACAACTAGAAACTCCACAACCAGAAACTCCCCAACTAGAAACTCCACAACTAGAAACTCTGCAACTAGAGACTCCACAAATAGAAACTCCACAACTAGAAACTCCACAACTACAAACTCCACAACTAGAAAGTCCACAACTAGAAACTCCACAACTAGAAACTCGACAACTTGAAACCTCACAACCTTAAGTTACGCAACTAGAAAATCCACAGCTAGAGATTCCGCAACTAGAAACTCCACAACTAGAAACACCACAACTAGAAACTCAACAACTAGAAACTCCGCAACTAGAAACTCCACAACCAGAGACTCTGCAACTAGAAACTCCGCAGCTAGAAACTCCACAAATAGAAACTCCGCAACTAGAAACTGCGCAGCTAGAAACTACACAACTAGAGACTCCACAACTAGAAAATCCACAACTAGAAACTCCACAACTAGAAACTCCACAACTTGAAACCTGACAACCTTAAGTTACGCAACTAGAAAATCCCCAGCTAGAGATTCCGCAACTAGAAACTCCACAACTTGAAACTCCACAAATAGAAACTCCACAACTACAAACTCCACAAATAGAGACTCGGCAACTAGAAATTCCATATCTAGAAACTCCACAACTAAAAACACCACAACTAGAGACTCCGCAACTAGAAACTCCAAAACCAGAGACTCTGCAACTAGAAGCTCCGCAGCTAGAAACTCCACAAATAGAAACTCCGCAACTAGAAACTCCGCAGCTAGAAACTACACAACTGAAAACTCCACAACTAGATACTCCACAACTGGAAACTCCACAACTAGAAACTCCACAACTACAACTAAAGACTCCACAACTCGAAACTCCAAAACTAGAAACTCCACAACCAGAGACTCCGCAACTCCACAACTAGAAACTCCACCACTGGAAACTCCACAACTAGATACTGCGCAACTAGAAACTCCACAACTTGAGACTCCACAACTTGAAACTCCACAACTTGAGACTCCACAACTAGAAACTCCACAACTTGAAACTCCACAACTAGAAAGTCTGCAACTAGAGACTCCACAAATAGAAACTCCACAACTAGAAACTCCACAACTAGAAACTCCACAACTAGAAACTCCACAACTTGAAACCTCACAACCTTAAGTTACGCAACTAGAAAATCCACAGCTAGAGATTCCGCAACTAGAAACTCCACAACTAGAAACTCCACAACTAGAAACTCAACAACTAGAAACTCCGCAACTAGAAACTCCACAACCAGAGACTCTGCAACTAGAAACTCCGCAGCTAGAAACTCCACAGATAGAAACTCCGCAACTAGGAACTGCGCAGCTAGGAACTACACAACTTGAAACTCAACAACTAGAAACTCCCCAACTAGAAACTCCGCAACTAGAAACTCCACAACTAGGGACTCCGCAACTAGAAACTCCACAACTAGAATCTCCACAACTGGAAACTCCACTACTAGATACGCCACAACTGGAAACTCGACAACTAGAAACTTCACATCTAGAGACTCCACAACTTGAAACTCCACAACTAGAAACTCTGCAACTAGAAACTCCACAACTAGAAACTCCACAACTAGAAACTCCACAACTACAAACTCCACAAATAGAGACTCGGCAACTAGAAATTCCACAAATAGAGACTCGGCAACTAGAAATTCTACAACTAGAGACTCTGCAACTAGAAACTCCACAACTAGAGACTCGGCAACTAGAAATTCCACAAATAGAGACTCGGCAACTAGAAATTCTATATCTAGAAACTCCACAACTAGAAACTGCAAAACTAGAGACTTCACAACTAGAAACTCAACAACTAGAAACTCCACAACTAAAAACTCCACAACTGGAAACTCCACAACTTGAGACTCCGCAACTTGAAACTTCACAAGTAGAAACTCCGCTATTAAATACTCCGCAATTAGAAACTTCGCAACTAGAAACTCCACAACTTAAAACTCCACAACTAGATACTCCACAACTGGAAACTCCACAACTAGAAACTCCACAACTAGAGACTCCACAACTCGAAACTCAACAACTAGAAACTCTACAACCAGAGACTCCGCAACTCCACAACAAGAAACTCCACAACTGGAAACTCCACAACTAGATACTCCGCAACTAGTAACTCTACAACTAGAGACTCCACAACTTGAAACTCCACAACTTTAAACTCCACAACTTGAGACTCCACAACTAGAAACTCAACAAATGAACACTCCGCAACTAGAAACTCCGCAGCTAGAAACTACATAACTAGAGACTCCACAACTAGAAACTCCAAAACTCGAAACTCCACAACCAGAAACTCTACAACTAGAAAATCCACAACAAGAAACTCCACATCTAGAGACTCCACAACTAAAAACTCCACAACTAGAAACTCCACAACAACAAACTCTACCAATAGAGACTCGGCAACTAGAAAAAAATTTCATATCTAGAAACTTCACAACTAAGAATCCCACAACTAAAAACTCCACAACTAGAAACTCCACAACTAGAAACTCTACAACTAGAGACTCCGCAACTAGAAACTCCACAGCCAGAGACTCTGCAACTAGAAACTCTGCAGCTAGAAACTCCACAAACAGAAACTCCACAATTAGAAACTCCGCAGCTAGAAACTCCACAACTAGAGACTCCACAACTAGAAACTCCACAACTAGAAACTCCACAACTTGAAACCTCACAACCATAAGTTCCGCAACTAGAAAATCCACAGCTAGAGATTCCGCAACTAGAAACTTCACAACTAGAAACTCCAGAACTCATTACTCCACAACTCGAAACTCCACAACTGGAAACTCCACAACAGGAAACTCCACAACCAGAAACTCTACAACTAGAAACTCCACAACTAGAAACTCCACAAAAAGAAACTTCGCAACTCGAGACTCCACAACAAAAAACTCCACAACTAGAAACTCCACAACAACAAACTCCACAAATAGAGACTCGGCAACTAGAAAAAAATCCATATATAGAAACTTCACAACTAAAAACCCCTCAACTAAAAACTCCACAACTAGAAACTCCACAACTAGAAACTCTACAACTAGAGACTCCGCAACTAGAAACTCCACAGCCGGAGACTCTGCAACTAGAAAATCTGCAGCTAGAGATTCCGCAACTAGAAACTCCACAACTAGAAACTCCACAACTAGAAACTCAACAACTAGAAACTCCGCAACTAGAAACTCCACAACCAGAGACTCTGCAACTAGAAACTCCGCAGCTAGAAACTCCACAGATAGAAACTCCGCAACTAGGAACTGCGCAGCTAGGAACTACACAACTTGAAACTCAACAACTAGAAACTCCCCAACTAGAAACTCCGCAACTAGAAACTCCACAACTAGGGACTCCGCAACTAGAAACTCCACAACTAGAATCTCCACAACTGGAAACTCCACTACTAGATACGCCACAACTGGAAACTCGACAACTAGAAACTTCACATCTAGAGACTCCACAACTTGAAACTCCACAACTAGAAACTCTGCAACTAGAAACTCCACAACTAGAAACTCCACAACTAGAAACTCCACAACTACAAACTCCACAAATAGAGACTCGGCAACTAGAAATTCCACAAATAGAGACTCGGCAACTAGAAATTCTACAACTAGAGACTCTGCAACTAGAAACTCCACAACTAGAGACTCGGCAACTAGAAATTCCACAAATAGAGACTCGGCAACTAGAAATTCTATATCTAGAAACTCCACAACTAGAAACTGCAAAACTAGAGACTTCACAACTAGAAACTCAACAACTAGAAACTCCACAACTAAAAACTCCACAACTGGAAACTCCACAACTTGAGACTCCGCAACTTGAAACTTCACAAGTAGAAACTCCGCTATTAAATACTCCGCAATTAGAAACTTCGCAACTAGAAACTCCACAACTTAAAACTCCACAACTAGATACTCCACAACTGGAAACTCCACAACTAGAAACTCCACAACTAGATACTCCGCAACTAGTAACTCTACAACTAGAGACTCCACAACTTGAAACTCCACAACTTGAAACTCCACAACTTTAAACTCCACAACTTGAGACTCCACAACTAGAAACTCAACAAATGAAAACTCCGCAACTAGAAACTCCGCAGCTAGAAACTACACAACTAGAGACTCCACAACTAGAAACTCCAAAACTCGAAACTTCACATCTGGAAACTCCACAACTAGACACTCCACAACTAAAAACTCTTCAACTAGAAACTCCTAAACTTGAGACTCCACAACTAGAGAATCTACAAGTAGAGACTTCAAACTAGAAACTCAACAACTAAAAACTCCACAAATAGAAACTCCGCAACTAGAAACTCCGCAGCTAGAAACTACACAACTAGAGACTCCACAACTAGATACTCCGCAACTTTAAACTCCACAACTTGAGACTCCACAACTAGAAACTCAACAAATGAAAACTCCGCAACTAGAAACTCAGCAGCTAGAAACTACACAACTAGAGACTCCACAACTAAAAACTCTTCAACTAGAAACTCCTAAACTTGAGACTCCACAACTAGAGAATCTACAAGTAGAGACTTCAAACTAGAAACTCAACAACTAAAAACTCCACAACTAAAAACTCAACAACTAGAAACTGCACAGCTTGAGACTCCGCAACTTGAAACTCCACAACTTGAATCTCCACAACTAGAAACTCCGCAACTAGAAACTCCACAACTAGAAACTCCACAACTTGAAACTCCACAACTAGAAACTCCACAACCAGAAACTCTACAACTAGAAACTCCACAACTAGAAACTCCACAAAAAGAAACTTCGCAACTCGAGACTCCACAACAAAAAACTCCACAACTAGAAACTCCACAACAACAAACTCCACAAATAGAGACTCGGCAACTAGAAAAAAATCCATATATAGAAACTTCACAACTAAAAACCCCTCAACTAAAAACTCCACAACTAGAAACTCCACAACTAGAAACTCTACAACTAGAGACTCCGCAACTAGAAACTCCACAGCCGGAGACTCTGCAACTAGAAACTCTGCAGCTAGAAACTCCACAAAAAGAAACTCCACAATTAGAAACTCCGCAGCTAGAAACTCCACAACTAGAGACTCCACAACTAGAAACTCCACAACGAGAAACTCCACAACTTGAAACCTCACAACCTTAAGTTCCGCAACTAGAAAATCCACAGCTAGAGATTCCGCAACTAGAAACTCCACAACTAAAAACTCCAGAACTCAAAACTCCACAACTCGAAACTCCACAACTGGAAACTCCACAACTGGAAACTCCACAACCAGACACTCCACAACTAAAAACTCTACAACCAGAAACTCCTAAACTAGAGACTCCACAACTAGAGACTGCAACTAGAGACTTCAAACTAGAAACTCAATAACTAGAAACTCCACAACTTGAAACTCCACAACTAGAAACTCCACAACTAGAAACTCAACAACTAGAGACTCTGCAACTAGAAACTCAGCAGCTAGAAACTCCTCAGCTAGAAACTACACAACTAGAGACTCCACAACTAGAAACTCCACAACTAGAAACTCCACAACTTGAAACCTCACAACCTTAAGTTACGCAACTAGAATATCCACAGCTAGAGATTCCGCAACTACAAACTCCACAACTAGAAACTCCACAACTAGAAACTCAACAACTAGAAACTCCGGAACTAGAGACTCCACAACTAGAAACTCAACAACTTGAAACTCCACAACTAGAAACTCCACAACTACAAACTCCACAAATAGAGACTCGGCAACTGGAAATTTCATATCTAGAAACTCCACAACTAAAAACTCCACAACTAGAGACTCCGCAACTACAAACTCCACAACCAGAGACTCTGCAACTAGAAACTCCGCAGCTAGAAACTCCACAAATAGAAACTCCGCAACTAGAAACTCTGCAGCTAGAAACTACACAACTGGAAACTCCACAACTAGATACTCCACAACTGGAAACTCCACAACTAGAAACTCCACAACTACAACTAAAGACTCCACAACTCGAAACTCCAAAACTAAAAACTCCACAACCAGAGACTCCGCAACTCCACAACTAGAAACTCCACAACTTGAAACTCCACAACTTGAGACTCCACAACTAGAAACTCCACAACTTGAAACTCCACAACTAGAAACTCCACAACCAGAAACTCCCCAACTAGAAACTCCACAACTAGAAACTCTGCAACTAGAGACTCCACAAATAGAAACTCCACAACTAGAAACTCCACAACTACAAACTCCACAACTAGAAAGTCCACAACTAGAAACTCCACAACTAGAAACTCGACAACTTGAAACCTCACAACCTTAAGTTACGCAACTAGAAAATCCACAGCTAGAGATTCCGCAACTAGAAACTCCACAACTAGAAACACCACAACTAGAAACTCAACAACTAGAAACTCTGCAACTAGAAACTCCACAACCAGAGACTCTGCAACTAGAAACTCCGCAGCTAGAAACTCCACAAATAGAAACTCCGCAACTAGAAACTGCGCAGCTAGAAACTACACAACTAGAGACTCCACAACTAGAAAATCCACAACTAGAAACTCCACAACTAGAAACTCCACAACTTGAAACCTGACAACCTTAAGTTACGCAACTAGAAAATCCCCAGCTAGAGATTCCGCAACTAGAAACTCCACAACTTGAAACTCCACAAATAGAAACTCCACAACTACAAACTCCACAAATAGAGACTCGGCAACTAGAAATTCCATATCTAGAAACTCCACAACTAAAAACACCACAACTAGAGACTCCGCAACTAGAAACTCCAAAACCAGAGACTCTGCAACTAGAAGCTCCGCAGCTAGAAACTCCACAAATAGAAACTCCGCAACTAGAAACTCCGCAGCTAGAAACTACACAACTGAAAACTCCACAACTAGATACTCCACAACTGGAAACTCCACAACTAGAAACTCCACAACTACAACTAAAGACTCCACAACTCGAAACTCCAAAACTAGAAACTCCACAACCAGAGACTCCGCAACTCCACAACTAGAAACTCCACCACTGGAAACTCCACAACTAGATACTGCGCAACTAGAAACTCCACAACTTGAGACTCCACAACTTGAAACTCCACAACTTGAGACTCCACAACTAGAAACTCCACAACTTGAAACTCCACAACTAGAAAGTCTGCAACTAGAGACTCCACAAATAGAAACTCCACAACTAGAAACTCCACAACTAGAAACTCCACAACTAGAAACTCCACAACTTGAAACCTCACAACCTTAAGTTACGCAACTAGAAAATCCACAGCTAGAGATTCCGCAACTAGAAACTCCACAACTAGAAACTCCACAACTAGAAACTCAACAACTAGAAACTCCGCAACTAGAAACTCCACAACCAGAGACTCTGCAACTAGAAACTCCGCAGCTAGAAACTCCACAGATAGAAACTCCGCAACTAGGAACTGCGCAGCTAGGAACTACACAACTTGAAACTCAACAACTAGAAACTCCCCAACTAGAAACTCCGCAACTAGAAACTCCACAACTAGGGACTCCGCAACTAGAAACTCCACAACTAGAATCTCCACAACTGGAAACTCCACTACTAGATACGCCACAACTGGAAACTCGACAACTAGAAACTTCACATCTAGAGACTCCACAACTTGAAACTCCACAACTAGAAACTCTGCAACTAGAAACTCCACAACTAGAAACTCCACAACTAGAAACTCCACAACTACAAACTCCACAAATAGAGACTCGGCAACTAGAAATTCCACAAATAGAGACTCGGCAACTAGAAATTCTACAACTAGAGACTCTGCAACTAGAAACTCCACAACTAGAGACTCGGCAACTAGAAATTCCACAAATAGAGACTCGGCAACTAGAAATTCTATATCTAGAAACTCCACAACTAGAAACTGCAAAACTAGAGACTTCACAACTAGAAACTCAACAACTAGAAACTCCACAACTAAAAACTCCACAACTGGAAACTCCACAACTTGAGACTCCGCAACTTGAAACTTCACAAGTAGAAACTCCGCTATTAAATACTCCGCAATTAGAAACTTCGCAACTAGAAACTCCACAACTTAAAACTCCACAACTAGATACTCCACAACTGGAAACTCCACAACTAGAAACTCCACAACTAGAGACTCCACAACTCGAAACTCAACAACTAGAAACTCTACAACCAGAGACTCCGCAACTCCACAACAAGAAACTCCACAACTGGAAACTCCACAACTAGATACTCCGCAACTAGTAACTCTACAACTAGAGACTCCACAACTTGAAACTCCACAACTTTAAACTCCACAACTTGAGACTCCACAACTAGAAACTCAACAAATGAACACTCCGCAACTAGAAACTCCGCAGCTAGAAACTACATAACTAGAGACTCCACAACTAGAAACTCCAAAACTCGAAACTCCACAACCAGAAACTCTACAACTAGAAAATCCACAACAAGAAACTCCACATCTAGAGACTCCACAACTAAAAACTCCACAACTAGAAACTCCACAACAACAAACTCTACCAATAGAGACTCGGCAACTAGAAAAAAATTTCATATCTAGAAACTTCACAACTAAGAATCCCACAACTAAAAACTCCACAACTAGAAACTCCACAACTAGAAACTCTACAACTAGAGACTCCGCAACTAGAAACTCCACAGCCAGAGACTCTGCAACTAGAAACTCTGCAGCTAGAAACTCCACAAACAGAAACTCCACAATTAGAAACTCCGCAGCTAGAAACTCCACAACTAGAGACTCCACAACTAGAAACTCCACAACTAGAAACTCCACAACTTGAAACCTCACAACCATAAGTTCCGCAACTAGAAAATCCACAGCTAGAGATTCCGCAACTAGAAACTTCACAACTAGAAACTCCAGAACTCATTACTCCACAACTCGAAACTCCACAACTGGAAACTCCACAACAGGAAACTCCACAACTAGACACTCCACAACTAAAAACTCTACAACCAGACACTCCTAAACTAAAGACTCCACAACTAGAGACTACAACTAGAGACTTCAAACTAGAAACTCAACAACTAGAAACTCCACAACTTGAAACTCCAAAACTAGAAACTCCACAACTAGAAACTCTACAACTAGAGACTCTTCAACTAGAGAATTCGCAACTAGAAACTCCAAAACTAGAGACTCTGAACTAGAAACTCCACAGCTAGAAACTCCACGAGTAGAAACTCCACAACTTGAAACTCAACAACTACAAACTCCACAAATGGAGACTCGGCTACAAGTAATTTCATGTCTCGAAAGTCCACAACTAAAAACTCCACAACTGGAAACTCCACAACTAGAAACCCCACAACTAGAAATACCACAACTAGAGACTCCGCAACTAGAAACTCCACAACCAGAGACTCTGCAACTAGAAACTCCACAAATAGAAACTCCGCAACTAGAATCTCCGCAGCTAGAAACTACACAACTAGAGACTCCACAACTAGAAACTCCACAACTAGAAACTCCACAACTTGAAACCTCAAAACCTTAAATTACGCAACTAGAAAATCCACAGCTAGAGATTCCGCAACTAGAAACTCCACAACTAGAAACTCCACAACTAGAAACTCAACAACTAGAAACTCCGGAACTAGAGACTCCACAACTATTAACTCCACAACCTGAAACTCCACAACGAGAAACTCCACAACTACAAACTCCGCAGCTAGAAACTACACAACTAGAGACTCCACAACTAGAAACTCCACAACTAGAAACTCCACAACTTGAAACCTCCCAACCTTAAGTTACGCAACTAGAAAATCCACAGCCAGAGATTCCGCAACTAGAAACTCCATAACTAGAAACTCCACAACTAGAAACTCCACAACTAGAAACTCCGCAGCTAGAGACTCCACAACTAGAAACTCCACAACTTGAAACTCCACAACTAGAAACTCCACAACTACAAACTCCAGAAATAGAGACTCGGCAACTAGAAATTCCATATCTAGAAACTCCACAACTAAAAACTTTACAACTAGAATCTGCAAAACTAGAGACTTCACAACTAGAAACTCAACAACTAGAAACTCCACAACTAAAAACGCCACAACTGGAAACTCCACAACTTGAGACTCCGCAACTTCAAACTCCACAACTAGAAAACTCAGCTATTAAAAACTCCGCAACTAGAAACTCCACAACTAGATACTCCAACTGGAAACTCCACAACTAGAAACTTCACAACCGGAAACTCCACAACTAGATACTCCACAACTAGAAACTCCACAACTAGAGACTCCCCAACTTGAAACTCCACAACTTTAAACTCCACAGCTTGAGACTCCACAACTAGAAACTCCACAACTTGAAACTCCACAACTAGAAACTCCACAACCAGAAACTGTACAACTAGAAACTCCACAACTAGAAACTCCACAACTATAATCTCCGCAACTAGAGACTCCACAACTAAAAACTCTACAACTAGAAACTCCACAACAACAAACTCAACAAATATAGACTCGGCAACTAGAAATTCCATATCTAGAAACTCCTCAACTAAAAACCCCACAACTAAAAACTCCACAACTAGAAACTCCACAACTAGAAACTCTACAACTAGAGACTCCGCAACTAGAAACTCCACAGCCAGAGACTCTGCAACTAGAAACTCTGCAGCTAGAAACTCCACAAACAGAAACTCCAAAATTAGAAACTCCGCAGCTAGAAACTCCTCAACTAGACACTCCACAGCTAGAAACTCCACAACTAGAAACTCCACAACTAGAATCTCCACAACTAGAAACTCCACAACTAGAAACTCCACAACTAGAAACTCCACAACTAGAAACTCCACAACTTGAAACCTCACAACCTTAAGTTCCACAACTAGAAAATCCACAGCTAGAGATTCCGCAACTAGAAACTCCACAACTAGAAACTCCACAACTAGAAACTCAACAACTAGAAACTCCACAAATAGAAACTCCACAACTAGAAACTGTGCAGCTAGAAACTACACAACTAGAGACTCCACAACTAGAAACTCCACAACTAGAAACTCAACAACTAGAAACTCCGCAACTTGAGACTCCATAACTTCAAACTCCACAACTTGAAACTCCACAATTAGAAATTCCACAACTACAAACTCCACAAATAGAGACTCGGCAACTAGATATTCCATATCTAGAAACTCCACAACTAAAAACTTTACAACTAGAATCTGCAAAACTAGAGACTTCACAACTAGAAACTCAACAACTAGAAACTCCACAACTAGATACTCCAACTGGAAACTCCACAACTAGAAACTTCACAACCGGAAACTCCACAACCAGATACTCCACAACTGGAAACTCCACAACCAGAGACTCTGCAACTAGAAACTCCGCAACTCGAAAATCCGCAACTAGAAACTCCACAACTAGAATCTCCACAACTAGAGACTCCGCATTTCCACAACTAGAAACTCCACAACTCGAAACTCCACAACTAGAAACTCCACAACCAGAAAATCTACAACTAGAAACTCCACAACTCGAAACTCCACAACTAGAAACTCCACAACTTGAGACTCCGCAACTCCACAACTAGAAACTCCACAACTAGAAACTCCACAACTTGAAACCTCACAACCTTAAGTTACGCAACTAGAATATCCACAGCTAGAGATTCCGCAACTACAAACTCCACAACTAGAAACTCCACAACTAGAAACTCAACAACTAGAAACTCCGGAACTAGAGACTCCACAACTAGAAACTCAACAACTTGAAACTCCACAACTAGAAACTCCACAACTACAAACTCCACAAATAGAGACTCGGCAACTGGAAATTTCATATCTAGAAACTCCACAACTAAAAACTCCACAACTAGAGACTCCGCAACTACAAACTCCACAACCAGAGACTCTGCAACTAGAAACTCCGCAGCTAGAAACTCCACAAATAGAAACTCCGCCACTAGAAACTCCGCAGCTAGAAACTACACAACTGGAAACTCCACAACTAGATACTCCACAACTGGAAACTCCACAACTAGAAACTCCACAACTACAACTAAAGACTCCACAACTCGAAACTCCAAAACTAAAAACTCCACAACCAGAGACTCCGCAACTCCACAACTAGAAACTCCACAACTTGAAACTCCACAACTTGAGACTCCACAACTAGAAACTCCACAACTTGAAACTCCACAACTAGAAACTCCACAACCAGAAACTCCCCAACTAGAAACTCCACAACTAGAAACTCTGCAACTAGAGACTCCACAAATAGAAACTCCACAACTAGAAACTCCACAACTACAAACTCCACAACTAGAAAGTCCACAACTAGAAACTCCACAACTAGAAACTCGACAACTTGAAACCTCACAACCTTAAGTTACGCAACTAGAAAATCCACAGCTAGAGATTCCGCAACTAGAAACTCCACAACTAGAAACACCACAACTAGAAACTCAACAACTAGAAACTCCGCAACTAGAAACTCCACAACCAGAGACTCTGCAACTAGAAACTCCGCAGCTAGAAACTCCACAAATAGAAACTCCGCAACTAGAAACTGCGCAGCTAGAAACTACACAACTAGAGACTCCACAACTAGAAAATCCACAACTAGAAACTCCACAACTAGAAACTCCACAACTTGAAACCTGACAACCTTAAGTTACGCAACTAGAAAATCCCCAGCTAGAGATTCCGCAACTAGAAACTCCACAACTTGAAACTCCACAAATAGAAACTCCACAACTACAAACTCCACAAATAGAGACTCGGCAACTAGAAATTCCATATCTAGAAACTCCACAACTAAAAACACCACAACTAGAGACTCCGCAACTAGAAACTCCAAAACCAGAGACTCTGCAACTAGAAGCTCCGCAGCTAGAAACTCCACAAATAGAAACTCCGCAACTAGAAACTCCGCAGCTAGAAACTACACAACTGAAAACTCCACAACTAGATACTCCACAACTGGAAACTCCACAACTAGAAACTCCACAACTACAACTAAAGACTCCACAACTCGAAACTCCAAAACTAGAAACTCCACAACCAGAGACTCCGCAACTCCACAACTAGAAACTCCACCACTGGAAACTCCACAACTAGATACTGCGCAACTAGAAACTCCACAACTTGAGACTCCACAACTTGAAACTCCACAACTTGAGACTCCACAACTAGAAACTCCACAACTTGAAACTCCACAACTAGAAAGTCTGCAACTAGAGACTCCACAAATAGAAACTCCACAACTAGAAACTCCACAACTAGAAACTCCACAACTAGAAACTCCACAACTTGAAACCTCACAACCTTAAGTTACGCAACTAGAAAATCCACAGCTAGAGATTCCGCAACTAGAAACTCCACAACTAGAAACTCCACAACTAGAAACTCAACAACTAGAAACTCCGCAACTAGAAACTCCACAACCAGAGACTCTGCAACTAGAAACTCCGCAGCTAGAAACTCCACAGATAGAAACTCCGCAACTAGGAACTGCGCAGCTAGGAACTACACAACTTGAAACTCAACAACTTGAAACTCAACAACTAGAAACTCCCCAACTAGAAACTCCGCAACTAGAAACTCCACAATTAGAAACTCCGCAGCTAGAAACTCCACAACTAGAGACTCCACAACTAGAAACTCCACAACTAGAAACTCCACAACTTGAAACCTCACAACCATAAGTTCCGCAACTAGAAAATCCACAGGTAGAGATTCCGCAACTTGAAACTTCACAACTAGAAACTCCAGAACTCATTACTCCACAACTCGAAACTCCACAACTGGAAACTCCACAACAGGAAACTCCACAACTAGACACTCCACAACTAAAAACTCTACAACCAGACACTCCTAAACTAGAGACTCCACAACTAGAGACTACAACTAGAGACTTCAAACTAGGAACTCAACAACTAGAAACTCCACAACTTGAAACTCCAAAACTAGAAACTCCACAACTAGAAACTCTACAACTAGAGACTCTTCAACTAGAGAATTCGCAACTAGAAACTCCAAAACTAGAGACTCTGAACTAGAAACTCCACAGCTAGAAACTCCACGAGTAGAAACTCCACAACTTGAAACTCAACAACTACAAAATCCACAAATGGAGACTCGGCTACAAGTAATTTCATGTCTCGAAAGTCCACAACTAAAAACTCCACAACTGGAAACTCCACAACTAGAAACCCCACAACTAGAAATACCACAACTAGAGACTCCGCAACTAGAAACTCCACAACCAGAGACTCTGCAACTAGAAACTCCACAAATAGAAACTCCGCAACTAGAAACTCCGCAGCTAGAAACTACACAACTAGAGACTCCACAACTAGAAACTCCACAACTAGAAACTCCACAACTTGAAACCTCAAAACCTTAAATTACGCAACTAGAAAATCCACAGCTAGAGATTCCGCAACTAGAAACTCCACAACTAGAAACTCCACAACTAGAAACTCAACAACTAGAAACTCCGGAACTAGAGACTCCACAACTATTAACTCCACAACCTGAAACTCCACAACGAGAAACTCCACAACTACAAACTCCGCAGCTAGAAACTACACAACTAGAGACTCCACAACTAGAAACTCCACAACTAGAAACTCCACAACTAGAAACTCCACAACTTGAAACCTCCCAACCTTAAGTTACGCAACTAGAAAATCCACAGCCAGAGATTCCGCAACTAGAAACTCCATAACTAGAAACTCCACAACTACTAACTCCACAACTAGAAACTCCGCAGCTAGAGACTCCACAACTAGAAACTCCACAACTTGAAACTCCACAACTAGAAACTCCACAACTACAAACTCCAGAAATAGAGACTCGGCAACTAGAAATTCCATATCTAGAAACTCCACAACTAAAAACTTTACAACTAGAATCTGCAAAACTAGAGACTTCACAACTAGAAACTCAACAACTAGAAACTCCACAACTAAAAACGCCACAACTGGAAACTCCACAACTTGAGACTCCGCAACTTCAAACTCCACAACTAGAAAACTCAGCTATTAAAAACTCCGCAACTAGAAACTCCACAACTAGATACTCCAACTGGAAACTCCACAACTAGAAACTTCACAACCGGAAACTCCACAACTAGATACTCCACAACTAGAAACTCCACAACTAGAGACTCCCCAACTTGAAACTCCACAACTTTAAACTCCACAGCTTGAGACTCCACAACTAGAAACTCCACAACTTGAAACTCCACAACTAGAAACTCCACAACCAGAAACTGTACAACTAGAAACTCCACAACTAGAAACTCCACAACTATAATCTCCGCAACTAGAGACTCCACAACTAAAAACTCTACAACTAGAAACTCCACAACAACAAACTCAACAAATATAGACTCGGCAACTAGAAATTCCATATCTAGAAACTCCTCAACTAAAAACCCCACAACTAAAAACTCCACAACTAGAAACTCCACAACTAGAAACTCTACAACTAGAGACTCCGCAACTAGAAACTCCACAGCCAGAGACTCTGCAACTAGAAACTCTGCAGCTAGAAACTCCACAAACAGAAACTCCAAAATTAGAAACTCCGCAGCTAGAAACTCCTCAACTAGACACTCCACAGCTAGAAACTCCACAACTAGAAACTCCACAACTAGAATCTCCACAACTAGAAACTCCACAACTAGAAACTCCACAACTAGAAACTCCACAACTAGAAACTCCACAACTTGAAACCTCACAACCTTAAGTTCCACAACTAGAAAATCCACAGCTAGAGATTCCGCAACTAGAAACTCCACAACTAGAAACTCCACAACTAGAAACTCAACAACTAGAAACTCCACAAATAGAAACTCCACAACTAGAAACTGCGCAGCTAGAAACTACACAACTAGAGACTCCACAACTAGAAACTCCACAACTAGAAACTCCACAACTAGAAACTCAACAACTAGAAACTCCGCAACTTGAGACTCCATAACTTCAAACTCCACAACTTGAAACTCCACAATTAGAAATTCCACAACTACAAACTCCACAAATAGAGACTCGGCAACTAGATATTCCATATCTAGAAACTCCACAACTAAAAACTTTACAACTAGAATCTGCAAAACTAGAGACTTCACAACTAGAAACTCAACAACTAGAAACTCCACAACTAGATACTCCAACTGGAAACTCCACAACTAGAAACTTCACAACCGGAAACTCCACAACCAGATACTCCACAACTGGAAACTCCACAACCAGAGACTCTGCAACTAGAAACTCCGCAACTCGAAAATCCACAACTAGAAACTCCACAACTAGAATCTCCACAACTAGAGACTCCGCATTTCCACAACTAGAAACTCCACAACTCGAAACTCCACAACTAGAAACTCCACAACCAGAAAATCTACAACTAGAAACTCCGCAACTAGAAACTCCACAACCTGAGACTCTGCACCTAGGAACTCCACAACTCGAAACTCCACAACTAGAAACTCCACAACTTGAGACTCCGCAACTCCACAACTAGAAACTCCACAACTAGAAACTCCACAACTTGAAACCTCACAACCTTAAGTTACGCAACTAGAATATCCACAGCTAGAGATTCCGCAACTACAAACTCCACAACTAGAAACTCCACAACTAGAAACTCAACAACTAGAAACTCCGGAACTAGAGACTCCACAACTAGAAACTCAACAACTTGAAACTCCACAACTAGAAACTCCACAACTACAAACTCCACAAATAGAGACTCGGCAACTGGAAATTTCATATCTAGAAACTCCACAACTAAAAACTCCACAACTAGAGACTCCGCAACTACAAACTCCACAACCAGAGACTCTGCAACTAGAAACTCCGCAGCTAGAAACTCCACAAATAGAAACTCCGCCACTAGAAACTCCGCAGCTAGAAACTACACAACTGGAAACTCCACAACTAGATACTCCACAACTGGAAACTCCACAACTAGAAACTCCACAACTACAACTAAAGACTCCACAACTCGAAACTCCAAAACTAAAAACTCCACAACCAGAGACTCCGCAACTCCACAACTAGAAACTCCACAACTTGAAACTCCACAACTTGAGACTCCACAACTAGAAACTCCACAACTTGAAACTCCACAACTAGAAACTCCACAACCAGAAACTCCCCAACTAGAAACTCCACAACTAGAAACTCTGCAACTAGAGACTCCACAAATAGAAACTCCACAACTAGAAACTCCACAACTACAAACTCCACAACTAGAAAGTCCACAACTAGAAACTCCACAACTAGAAACTCGACAACTTGAAACCTCACAACCTTAAGTTACGCAACTAGAAAATCCACAGCTAGAGATTCCGCAACTAGAAACTCCACAACTAGAAACACCACAACTAGAAACTCAACAACTAGAAACTCCGCAACTAGAAACTCCACAACCAGAGACTCTGCAACTCCACAACTAGAAACTCCACCACTGGAAACTCCACAACTAGATACTGCGCAACTAGAAACTCCACAACTTGAGACTCCACAACTTGAAACTCCACAACTTGAGACTCCACAACTAGAAACTCCACAACTTGAAACTCCACAACTAGAAAGTCTGCAACTAGAGACTCCACAAATAGAAACTCCACAACTAGAAACTCCACAACTAGAAACTCCACAACTAGAAACTCCACAACTTGAAACCTCACAACCTTAAGTTACGCAACTAGAAAATCCACAGCTAGAGATTCCGCAACTAGAAACTCCACAACTAGAAACTCCACAACTAGAAACTCAACAACTAGAAACTCCGCAACTAGAAACTCCACAACCAGAGACTCTGCAACTAGAAACTCCGCAGCTAGAAACTCCACAGATAGAAACTCCGCAACTAGGAACTGCGCAGCTAGGAACTACACAACTTGAAACTCAACAACTAGAAACTCCCCAACTAGAAACTCCGCAACTAGAAACTCCACAACTAGGGACTCCGCAACTAGAAACTCCACAACTAGAATCTCCACAACTGGAAACTCCACTACTAGATACGCCACAACTGGAAACTCGACAACTAGAAACTTCACATCTAGAGACTCCACAACTTGAAACTCCACAACTAGAAACTCTGCAACTAGAAACTCCACAACTAGAAACTCCACAACTAGAAACTCCACAACTACAAACTCCACAAATAGAGACTCGGCAACTAGAAATTCCACAAATAGAGACTCGGCAACTAGAAATTCTACAACTAGAGACTCTGCAACTAGAAACTCCACAACTAGAGACTCGGCAACTAGAAATTCCACAAATAGAGACTCGGCAACTAGAAATTCTATATCTAGAAACTCCACAACTAGAAACTGCAAAACTAGAGACTTCACAACTAGAAACTCAACAACTAGAAACTCCACAACTAAAAACTCCACAACTGGAAACTCCACAACTTGAGACTCCGCAACTTGAAACTTCACAAGTAGAAACTCCGCTATTAAATACTCCGCAATTAGAAACTTCGCAACTAGAAACTCCACAACTTAAAACTCCACAACTAGATACTCCACAACTGGAAACTCCACAACTAGAAACTCCACAACTAGATACTCCGCAACTAGTAACTCTACAACTAGAGACTCCACAACTTGAAACTCCACAACTTGAAACTCCACAACTTTAAACTCCACAACTTGAGACTCCACAACTAGAAACTCAACAAATGAAAACTCCGCAACTAGAAACTCCGCAGCTAGAAACTACACAACTAGAGACTCCACAACTAGAAACTCCAAAACTCGAAACTTCACATCTGGAAACTCCACAACTAGACACTCCACAACTAAAAACTCTTCAACTAGAAACTCCTAAACTTGAGACTCCACAACTAGAGAATCTACAAGTAGAGACTTCAAACTAGAAACTCAACAACTAAAAACTCCACAAATAGAAACTCCGCAACTAGAAACTCCGCAGCTAGAAACTACACAACTAGAGACTCCACAACTAGATACTCCGCAACTTTAAACTCCACAACTTGAGACTCCACAACTAGAAACTCAACAAATGAAAACTCCGCAACTAGAAACTCAGCAGCTAGAAACTACACAACTAGAGACTCCACAACTAAAAACTCTTCAACTAGAAACTCCTAAACTTGAGACTCCACAACTAGAGAATCTACAAGTAGAGACTTCAAACTAGAAACTCAACAACTAAAAACTCCACAACTAAAAACTCAACAACTAGAAACTGCACAGCTTGAGACTCCGCAACTTGAAACTCCACAACTTGAATCTCCACAACTAGAAACTCCGCAACTAGAAACTCCACAACTAGAAACTCCACAACTTGAAACTCCACAACTAGAAACTCCACAACCAGAAACTCTACAACTAGAAACTCCACAACTAGAAACTCCACAAAAAGAAACTTCGCAACTCGAGACTCCACAACAAAAAACTCCACAACTAGAAACTCCACAACAACAAACTCCACAAATAGAGACTCGGCAACTAGAAAAAAATCCATATATAGAAACTTCACAACTAAAAACCCCTCAACTAAAAACTCCACAACTAGAAACTCCACAACTAGAAACTCTACAACTAGAGACTCCGCAACTAGAAACTCCACAGCCGGAGACTCTGCAACTAGAAACTCTGCAGCTAGAAACTCCACAAAAAGAAACTCCACAATTAGAAACTCCGCAGCTAGAAACTCCACAACTAGAGACTCCACAACTAGAAACTCCACAACGAGAAACTCCACAACTTGAAACCTCACAACCTTAAGTTCCGCAACTAGAAAATCCACAGCTAGAGATTCCGCAACTAGAAACTCCACAACTAGAAACTCCAGAACTCAAAACTCCACAACTCGAAACTCCACAACTGGAAACTCCACAACTGGAAACTCCACAACCAGACACTCCACAACTAAAAACTCTACAACCAGAAACTCCTAAACTAGAGACTCCACAACTAGAGACTGCAACTAGAGACTTCAAACTAGAAACTCAATAACTAGAAACTCCACAACTTGAAACTCCACAACTAGAAACTCCACAACTAGAAACTCAACAACTAGAGACTCTGCAACTAGAAACTCAGCAGCTAGAAACTCCTCAGCTAGAAACTACACAACTAGAGACTCCACAACTAGAAACTCCACAACTAGAAACTCCACAACTTGAAACCTCACAACCTTAAGTTACGCAACTAGAATATCCACAGCTAGAGATTCCGCAACTACAAACTCCACAACTAGAAACTCCACAACTAGAAACTCAACAACTAGAAACTCCGGAACTAGAGACTCCACAACTAGAAACTCAACAACTTGAAACTCCACAACTAGAAACTCCACAACTACAAACTCCACAAATAGAGACTCGGCAACTGGAAATTTCATATCTAGAAACTCCACAACTAAAAACTCCACAACTAGAGACTCCGCAACTACAAACTCCACAACCAGAGACTCTGCAACTAGAAACTCCGCAGCTAGAAACTCCACAAATAGAAACTCCGCAACTAGAAACTCTGCAGCTAGAAACTACACAACTGGAAACTCCACAACTAGATACTCCACAACTGGAAACTCCACAACTAGAAACTCCACAACTACAACTAAAGACTCCACAACTCGAAACTCCAAAACTAAAAACTCCACAACCAGAGACTCCGCAACTCCACAACTAGAAACTCCACAACTTGAAACTCCACAACTTGAGACTCCACAACTAGAAACTCCACAACTTGAAACTCCACAACTAGAAACTCCACAACCAGAAACTCCCCAACTAGAAACTCCACAACTAGAAACTCTGCAACTAGAGACTCCACAAATAGAAACTCCACAACTAGAAACTCCACAACTACAAACTCCACAACTAGAAAGTCCACAACTAGAAACTCCACAACTAGAAACTCGACAACTTGAAACCTCACAACCTTAAGTTACGCAACTAGAAAATCCACAGCTAGAGATTCCGCAACTAGAAACTCCACAACTAGAAACACCACAACTAGAAACTCAACAACTAGAAACTCCGCAACTAGAAACTCCACAACCAGAGACTCTGCAACTAGAAACTCCGCAGCTAGAAACTCCACAAATAGAAACTCCGCAACTAGAAACTGCGCAGCTAGAAACTACACAACTAGAGACTCCACAACTAGAAAATCCACAACTAGAAACTCCACAACTAGAAACTCCACAACTTGAAACCTGACAACCTTAAGTTACGCAACTAGAAAATCCCCAGCTAGAGATTCCGCAACTAGAAACTCCACAACTTGAAACTCCACAAATAGAAACTCCACAACTACAAACTCCACAAATAGAGACTCGGCAACTAGAAATTCCATATCTAGAAACTCCACAACTAAAAACACCACAACTAGAGACTCCGCAACTAGAAACTCCAAAACCAGAGACTCTGCAACTAGAAGCTCCGCAGCTAGAAACTCCACAAATAGAAACTCCGCAACTAGAAACTCCGCAGCTAGAAACTACACAACTGAAAACTCCACAACTAGATACTCCACAACTGGAAACTCCACAACTAGAAACTCCACAACTACAACTAAAGACTCCACAACTCGAAACTCCAAAACTAGAAACTCCACAACCAGAGACTCCGCAACTCCACAACTAGAAACTCCACCACTGGAAACTCCACAACTAGATACTGCGCAACTAGAAACTCCACAACTTGAGACTCCACAACTTGAAACTCCACAACTTGAGACTCCACAACTAGAAACTCCACAACTTGAAACTCCACAACTAGAAAGTCTGCAACTAGAGACTCCACAAATAGAAACTCCACAACTAGAAACTCCACAACTAGAAACTCCACAACTAGAAACTCCACAACTTGAAACCTCACAACCTTAAGTTACGCAACTAGAAAATCCACAGCTAGAGATTCCGCAACTAGAAACTCCACAACTAGAAACTCCACAACTAGAAACTCAACAACTAGAAACTCCGCAACTAGAAACTCCACAACCAGAGACTCTGCAACTAGAAACTCCACAACTAGAATCTCCACAACTGGAAACTCCACTACTAGATACGCCACAACTGGAAACTCGACAACTAGAAACTTCACATCTAGAGACTCCACAACTTGAAACTCCACAACTAGAAACTCTGCAACTAGAAACTCCACAACTAGAAACTCCACAACTAGAAACTCCACAACTACAAACTCCACAAATAGAGACTCGGCAACTAGAAATTCCACAAATAGAGACTCGGCAACTAGAAATTCTACAACTAGAGACTCTGCAACTAGAAACTCCACAACTAGAGACTCGGCAACTAGAAATTCCACAAATAGAGACTCGGCAACTAGAAATTCTATATCTAGAAACTCCACAACTAGAAACTGCAAAACTAGAGACTTCACAACTAGAAACTCAACAACTAGAAACTCCACAACTAAAAACTCCACAACTGGAAACTCCACAACTTGAGACTCCGCAACTTGAAACTTCACAAGTAGAAACTCCGCTATTAAATACTCCGCAATTAGAAACTTCGCAACTAGAAACTCCACAACTTAAAACTCCACAACTAGATACTCCACAACTGGAAACTCCACAACTAGAAACTCCACAACTAGAGACTCCACAACTCGAAACTCAACAACTAGAAACTCTACAACCAGAGACTCCGCAACTCCACAACAAGAAACTCCACAACTGGAAACTCCACAACTAGATACTCCGCAACTAGTAACTCTACAACTAGAGACTCCACAACTTGAAACTCCACAACTTTAAACTCCACAACTTGAGACTCCACAACTAGAAACTCAACAAATGAACACTCCGCAACTAGAAACTCCGCAGCTAGAAACTACATAACTAGAGACTCCACAACTAGAAACTCCAAAACTCGAAACTCCACAACCAGAAACTCTACAACTAGAAAATCCACAACAAGAAACTCCACATCTAGAGACTCCACAACTAAAAACTCCACAACTAGAAACTCCACAACAACAAACTCTACCAATAGAGACTCGGCAACTAGAAAAAAATTTCATATCTAGAAACTTCACAACTAAGAATCCCACAACTAAAAACTCCACAACTAGAAACTCCACAACTAGAAACTCTACAACTAGAGACTCCGCAACTAGAAACTCCACAGCCAGAGACTCTGCAACTAGAAACTCTGCAGCTAGAAACTCCACAAACAGAAACTCCACAATTAGAAACTCCGCAGCTAGAAACTCCACAACTAGAGACTCCACAACTAGAAACTTCACAACTAGAAACTCCACAACTTGAAACCTCACAACCATAAGTTCCGCAACTAGAAAATCCACAGCTAGAGATTCCGCAACTAGAAACTTCACAACTAGAAACTCCAGAACTCATTACTCCACAACTCGAAACTCCACAACTGGAAACTCCACAACAGGAAACTCCACAACTAGACACTCCACAACTAAAAACTCTACAACCAGACACTCCTAAACTAGAGACTCCACAACTAGAGACTACAACTAGAGACTTCAAACTAGAAACTCAACAACTAGAAACTCCACAACTTGAAACTCCAAAACTAGAAACTCCACAACTAGAAACTCTACAACTAGAGACTCTTCAACTAGAGAATTCGCAACTAGAAACTCCAAAACTAGAGACTCTGAACTAGAAACTCCACAGCTAGAAACTCCACGAGTAGAAACTCCACAACTTGAAACTCAACAACTACAAACTTCACAATTGGAGACTCGGCTACAAGTAATTTCATGTCTCGAAAGTCCACAACTAAAAACTCCACAACTGGAAACTCCACAACTAGAAACCCCACAACTAGAAATACCACAACTAGAGACTCCGCAACTAGAAACTCCACAACCAGAGACTCTGCAACTAGAAACTCCACAAATAGAAACTCCGCAACTAGAAACTCCGCAGCTAGAAACTACACAACTAGAGACTCCACAACTAGAAACTCCACAACTAGAAACTCCACAACTTGAAACCTCAAAACCTTAAATTACGCAACTAGAAAATCCACAGCTAGAGATTCCGCAACTAGAAACTCCACAACTAGAAACTCCACAACTAGAAACTCAACAACTAGAAACTCCGGAACTAGAGACTCCACAACTATTAACTCCACAACCTGAAACTCCACAACGAGAAACTCCACAACTACAAACTCCACAAATAGAGACTCGGCAACTAGAAATTCCATATCTAGAAACTCCACAACTAGAAACTCCACAACTAGAGACTCCGCAACTAGAAACTCCACAACCAGAGACTCTGCAACTAGAAACTCCGCAGCTAGAAACTCCACAAATAGAAACTCCGCAACTAGAAACTCCGCAGCTAGAAACTACACAAGTGGAAACACCACAACTAGATACTCCACAACTAGAAACTCCACAACTACAACTAAAGACTCCACAACTCGAAACTCCAAAACTAGAAACTCCACAACCAGAGACTCCGCAACTCCACAACTAGAAACTCCACAACTGGAAACTCCACAACTAGATACTGCGACACTAGAAACTCCACAACTAGAGACTCCACAACTTTAAAGTCCACAACTTGAAACTCCACAACTTGAGACTCCACAACTAGAAACTCCACAACCAGAAACTCCACAACTAGAAACTCCACAACTAGAAACTCCACAACTAGAGACTCCACAAATAGAAACTCCACAACTAGAAACACCACAACTACAAACTCAACAACTAGAAACTCCACAACTAGAAACTCCACAACTAGAAACTCCACAACTTGAAACCTCACACCCTTAAGTTACGCAACTAGAAAATCCACAGCTAGAGATTCCGCAACTAGAAACTCCACAACTAGAAACTCAACAACTAGAAACTCCGCAACTAGAAACTACACAACCAGAGACTCTGCAACTAGAAACTCCACCGCTAGAAACTAAACAAATAGAAACTCCGCAACTAGAAACTGCGCAGCTAGAAACTACACAACTAGAGACTCCACAACTAGAAACTCCACAACTTGAAACTCCACAACTAGAAAATCCACAACTTGAAACCTCACAACCTTAAGTTACACAACTAGAAAATCCACAGCTAGAGATTCCGCAACTAGAAACTCCACAACTAGAAACTCCGCAACTAGAAACTCCACAACCAGAGACTCTGCAACTAGAAACTCCGCAGCTAGAAACTCCACAAGTAGAAACTCCGCAACTAGAAACTCCGCAGCTAGAAACTACACAACTAGAGACTCCACAACTAGAAACTCCACAACTAGAAACTCCACAACTAGAAACTCCACAACTTGAAACCTCCCAACCTTAAGTTACGCAACTAGAAAATCCACAGCCAGAGATTCCGCAACTAGAAACTCCATAACTAGAAACTCCACAACTAGAAACTCCACAACTAGAAACTCCGCAGCTAGAGACTCCACAACTAGAAACTCCACAACTTGAAACTCCACAACTAGAAACTCCACAACTACAAACTCCAGAAATAGAGACTCGGCAACTAGAAATTCCATATCTAGAAACTCCACAACTAAAAACTTTACAACTAGAATCTGCAAAACTAGAGACTTCACAACTAGAAACTCAACAACTAGAAACTCCACAACTAAAAACGCCACAACTGGAAACTCCACAACTTGAGACTCCGCAACTTCAAACTCCACAACTAGAAAACTCAGCTATTAAAAACTCCGCAACTAGAAACTCCACAACTAGATACTCCAACTGGAAACTCCACAACTAGAAACTTCACAACCGGAAACTCCACAACTAGATACTCCACAACTAGAAACTCCACAACTAGAGACTCCCCAACTTGAAACTCCACAACTTTAAACTCCACAGCTTGAGACTCCACAACTAGAAACTCCACAACTTGAAACTCCACAACTAGAAACTCCACAACCAGAAACTGTACAACTAGAAACTCCACAACTAGAAACTCCACACCTATAATCTCCGCAACTAGAGACTCCACAACTAAAAACTCTACAACTAGAAACTCCACAACAACAAACTCAACAAATATAGACTCGGCAACTAGAAATTCCATATCTAGAAACTCCTCAACTAAAAACCCCACAACTAAAAACTCCACAACTAGAAACTCCACAACTAGAAACTCTACAACTAGAGACTCCGCAACTAGAAACTCCACAGCCAGAGACTCTGCAACTAGAAACTCTGCAGCTAGAAACTCCACAAACAGAAACTCCAAAATTAGAAACTCCGCAGCTAGAAACTCCTCAACTAGACACTCCACAGCTAGAAACTCCACAACTAGAAACTCCACAACTAGAATCTCCACAACTAGAAACTCCACAACTAGAAACTCCACAACTAGAAACTCCACAACTTGAAACCTCACAACCTTAAGTTCCACAACTAGAAAATCCACAGCTAGAGATTCCGCAACTAGAAACTCCACAACTAGAAACTCAACAACTAGAAACTCCACAAATAGAAACTCCACAACTAGAAACTGCGCAGCTAGAAACTACACAACTAGAGACTCCACAACTAGAAACTCCACAACTAGAAACTCCACAACTAAAAACTCCACAACTAGCAACTCCACAACTTGAAACCTCAAAACCTTAAGTTACGCAACTAGAAAATCCACAGCTAGAGATTCCGCAACTAGAAACTCCACAACTAAAAACTCAACAACTAGAAACTCCGCAACTTGAGACTCCATAACTTCAAACTCCACAACTTGAAACTCCACAATTAGAAATTCCACAACTACAAACTCCACAAATAGAGACTCGGCAACTAGATATTCCATATCTAGAAACTCCACAACTAAAAACTTTACAACTAGAATCTGCAAAACTAGAGACTTCACAACTAGAAACTCAACAACTAGAAACTCCACAACTAGATACTCCAACTGGAAACTCCACAACTAGAAACTTCACAACCGGAAACTCCACAACCAGATACTCCACAACTGGAAACTCCACAACCAGAGACTCTGCAACTAGAAACTCCGCAACTCGAAAATCCACAACTAGAAACTCCACAACTAGAATCTCCACAACTAGAGACTCCGCATTTCCACAACTAGAAACTCCACAACTCGAAACTCCACAACTAGAAACTCCACAACCAGAAAATCTACAACTAGAATCTCCGCAACTAGAAACTCCACAACCTGAGACTCTGCACCTAGAAACTCCACAACTCGAAACTCCACAACTAGAAACTCCACAACTTGAGACTCCGCAACTCCACAACTAGAAACTCCACAACTAGAAACTCCACAACTTGAAACCTCACAACCTTAAGTTACGCAACTAGAATATCCACAGCTAGAGATTCCGCAACTACAAACTCCACAACTAGAAACTCCACAACTAGAAACTCAACAACTAGAAACTCCGGAACTAGAGACTCCACAACTAGAAACTCAACAACTTGAAACTCCACAACTAGAAACTCCACAACTACAAACTCCACAAATAGAGACTCGGCAACTGGAAATTTCATATCTAGAAACTCCACAACTAAAAACTCCACAACTAGAGACTCCGCAACTACAAACTCCACAACCAGAGACTCTGCAACTAGAAACTCCGCAGCTAGAAACTCCACAAATAGAAACTCCGCCACTAGAAACTCCGCAGCTAGAAACTACACAACTGGAAACTCCACAACTAGATACTCCACAACTGGAAACTCCACAACTAGAAACTCCACAACTACAACTAAAGACTCCACAACTCGAAACTCCAAAACTAAAAACTCCACAACCAGAGACTCCGCAACTCCACAACTAGAAACTCCACAACTTGAAACTCCACAACTTGAGACTCCACAACTAGAAACTCCACAACTTGAAACTCCACAACTAGAAACTCCACAACCAGAAACTCCCCAACTAGAAACTCCACAACTAGAAACTCTGCAACTAGAGACTCCACAAATAGAAACTCCACAACTAGAAAGTCCACAACTAGAAACTCCACAACTAGAAACTCGACAACTTGAAACCTCACAACCTTAAGTTACGCAACTAGAAAATCCACAGCTAGAGATTCCGCAACTAGAAACTCCACAACTAGAAACACCACAACTAGAAACTCAACAACTAGAAACTCCGCAACTAGAAACTCCACAACCAGAGACTCTGCAACTAGAAACTCCGCAGCTAGAAACTCCACAAATAGAAACTCCGCAACTAGAAACTGCGCAGCTAGAAACTACACAACTAGAGACTCCACAACTAGAAAATCCACAACTAGAAACTCCACAACTAGAAACTCCACAACTTGAAACCTGACAACCTTAAGTTACGCAACTAGAAAATCCCCAGCTAGAGATTCCGCAACTAGAAACTCCACAACTTGAAACTCCACAAATAGAAACTCCACAACTACAAACTCCACAAATAGAGACTCGGCAACTAGAAATTCCATATCTAGAAACTCCACAACTAAAAACACCACAACTAGAGACTCCGCAACTAGAAACTCCAAAACCAGAGACTCTGCAACTAGAAGCTCCGCAGCTAGAAACTCCACAAATAGAAACTCCGCAACTAGAAACTCCGCAGCTAGAAACTACACAACTGAAAACTCCACAACTAGATACTCCACAACTGGAAACTCCACAACTAGAAACTCCACAACTACAACTAAAGACTCCACAACTCGAAACTCCAAAACTAGAAACTCCACAACCAGAGACTCCGCAACTCCACAACTAGAAACTCCACCACTGGAAACTCCACAACAAGATACTGCGCAACTAGAAACTCCACAACTTGAGACTCCACAACTTGAAACTCCACAACTTGAGACTCCACAACTAGAAACTCCACAACTTGAAACTCCACAACTAGAAAGTCTGCAACTAGAGACTCCACAAATAGAAACTCCACAACTAGAAACTCCACAACTAGAAACTCCACAACTAGAAACTCCACAACTTGAAACCTCACAACCTTAAGTTACGCAGCTAGAAAATCCACAGCTAGAGATTCCGCAACTAGAAACTCCACAACTAGAAACTCCACAACTAGAAACTCAACAACTAGAAACTCCGCAACTAGAAACTCCACAACCAGAGACTCTGCAACTAGAAACTCCGCAGCTAGAAACTCCACAGATAGAAACTCCGCAACTAGGAACTGCGCAGCTAGGAACTACACAACTTGAAACTCAACAACTAGAAACTCCCCAACTAGAAACTCCGCAACTAGAAACTCCACAACTAGGGACTCCGCAACTAGAAACTCCACAACTAGAATCTCCACAACTGGAAACTCCACTACTAGATACGCCACAACTGGAAACTCGACAACTAGAAACTTCACATCTAGAGACTCCACAACTTGAAACTCCACAACTAGAAACTCTGCAACTAGAAACTCCACAACTAGAAACTCCACAACTAGAAACTCCACAACTACAAACTCCACAAATAGAGACTCGGCAACTAGAAATTCCACAAATAGAGACTCGGCAACTAGAAATTCTACAACTAGAGACTCTGCAACTAGAAACTCCACAACTAGAGACTCGGCAACTAGAAATTCCACAAATAGAGACTCGGCAACTAGAAATTCTATATCTAGAAACTCCACAACTAGAAACTGCAAAACTAGAGACTTCACAACTAGAAACTCAACAACTAGAAACTCCACAACTAAAAACTCCACAACTGGAAACTCCACAACTTGAGACTCCGCAACTTGAAACTTCACAAGTAGAAACTCCGCTATTAAATACTCCGCAATTAGAAACTTCGCAACTAGAAACTCCACAACTTAAAACTCCACAACTAGATACTCCACAACTGGAAACTCCACAACTAGAAACTCCACAACTAGATACTCCGCAACTAGTAACTCTACAACTAGAGACTCCACAACTTGAAACTCCACAACTTGAAACTCCACAACTTTAAACTCCACAACTTGAGACTCCACAACTAGAAACTCAACAAATGAAAACTCCGCAACTAGAAACTCCGCAGCTAGAAACTACACAACTAGAGACTCCACAACTAGAAACTCCAAAACTCGAAACTTCACATCTGGAAACTCCACAACTAGACACTCCACAACTAAAAACTCTTCAACTAGAAACTCCTAAACTTGAGACTCCACAACTAGAGAATCTACAAGTAGAGACTTCAAACTAGAAACTCAACAACTAAAAACTCCACAAATAGAAACTCCGCAACTAGAAACTCCGCAGCTAGAAACTACACAACTAGAGACTCCACAACTAGAAACTCCACAACTAGAAACTCCACAACTTGAAACCTCAAAACCTTAAATTACGCAACTAGAAAATCCACAGCTAGAGATTCCGCAACTAGAAACTCCACAACTAGAAACTCCACAACTAGAAACTCAACAACTAGAAACTCCGGAACTAGAGACTCCACAACTATTAACTCCACAACCTGAAACTCCACAACGAGAAACTCCACAACTACAAACTCCACAAATAGAGACTCGGCAACTAGAAATTCCATATCTAGAAACTCCACAACTAGAAACTCCACAACTAGAGACTCCGCAACTAGAAACTCCACAACCAGAGACTCTGCAACTAGAAACTCCGCAGCTAGAAACTCCACAAATAGAAACTCCGCAACTAGAAACTCCGCAGCTAGAAACTACACAAGTGGAAACACCACAACTAGATACTCCACAACTAGAAACTCCACAACTACAACTAAAGACTCCACAACTCGAAACTCCAAAACTAGAAACTCCACAACCAGAGACTCCGCAACTCCACAACTAGAAACTCCACAACTGGAAACTCCACAACTAGATACTGCGACACTAGAAACTCCACAACTAGAGACTCCACAACTTTAAAGTCCACAACTTGAAACTCCACAACTTGAGACTCCACAACTAGAAACTCCACAACCAGAAACTCCACAACTAGAAACTCCACAACTAGAAACTCTGCAACTAGAGACTCCACAAATAGAAACTCCACAACTAGAAACACCACAACTACAAACTCAACAACTAGAAACTCCACAACTAGAAACTCCACAACTAGAAACTCCACAACTTGAAACCTCACAACCTTAAGTTACGCAACTAGAAAATCCACAGCTAGAGATTCCGCAACTAGAAACTCCACAACTAGAAACTCAACAACTAGAAACTCCGCAACTAGAAACTACACAACCAGAGACTCTGCAACTAGAAACTCCACCGCTAGAAACTAAACAAATAGAAACTCCGCAACTAGAAACTGCGCAGCTAGAAACTACACAACTAGAGACTCCACAACTAGAAACTCCACAACTTGAAACTCCACAACTAGAAAATCCACAACTTGAAACCTCACAACCTTAAGTTACACAACTAGAAAATCCACAGCTAGAGATTCCGCAACTAGAAACTCCACAACTAGAAACTCCGCAACTAGAAACTCCACAACCAGAGACTCTGCAACTAGAAACTCCGCAGCTAGAAACTCCACAAGTAGAAACTCCGCAACTAGAAACTCCGCAGCTAGAAACTACACAACTAGAGACTCCACAACTAGAAACTCCACAACTAGAAACTCCACAACTAGAAACTCCACAACTTGAAACCTCCCAACCTTAAGTTACGCAACTAGAAAATCCACAGCCAGAGATTCCGCAACTAGAAACTCCATAACTAGAAACTCCACAACTAGAAACTCCACAACTAGAAACTCCGCAGCTAGAGACTCCACAACTAGAAACTCCACAACTTGAAACTCCACAACTAGAAACTCCACAACTACAAACTCCAGAAATAGAGACTCGGCAACTAGAAATTCCATATCTAGAAACTCCACAACTAAAAACTTTACAACTAGAATCTGCAAAACTAGAGACTTCTCAACTAGAAACTCAACAACTAGAAACTCCACAACTAAAAACGCCACAACTGGAAACTCCACAACTTGAGACTCCGCAACTTCAAACTCCACAACTAGAAAACTCAGCTATTAAAAACTCCGCAACTAGAAACTCCACAACTAGATACTCCAACTGGAAACTCCACAACTAGAAACTTCACAACCGGAAACTCCACAACTAGATACTCCACAACTAGAAACTCCACAACTAGAGACTCCCCAACTTGAAACTCCACAACTTTAAACTCCACAGCTTGAGACTCCACAACTAGAAACTCCACAACTTGAAACTCCACAACTAGAAACTCCACAACCAGAAACTGTACAACTAGAAACTCCACAACTAGAAACTCCACAACTATAATCTCCGCAACTAGAGACTCCACAACTAAAAACTCTACAACTAGAAACTCCACAACAACAAACTCAACAAATATAGACTCGGCAACTAGAAATTCCATATCTAGAAACTCCTCAACTAAAAACCCCACAACTAAAAACTCCACAACTAGAAACTCCACAACTAGAAACTCTACAACTAGAGACTCCGCAACTAGAAACTCCACAGCCAGAGACTCTGCAACTAGAAACTCTGCAGCTAGAAACTCCACAAACAGAAACTCCAAAATTAGAAACTCCGCAGCTAGAAACTCCTCAACTAGACACTCTACAGCTAGAAACTCCACAACTAGAAACTCCACAACTAGAATCTCCACAACTAGAAACTCCACAACTAGAAACTCCACAACTAGAAACTCCACAACTAGAAACTCCACAACTTGAAACCTCACAACCTTAAGTTCCACAACTAGAAAATCCACAGCTAGAGATTCCGCAACTAGAAACTCCACAACTAGAAACTCCACAACTAGAAACTCAACAACTAGAAACTCCACAAATAGAAACTCCACAACTAGAAACTGCGCAGCTAGAAACTACACAACTAGAGACTCCACAACTAGAAACTCCACAACTAGAAACTCCACAACTAGAAACTCCACAACTAGAAACTCCACAACTAGCAACTCCACAACTTGAAACCTCAAAACCTTAAGTTACGCAACTAGAAAATCCACAGCTAGAGATTCCGCAACTAGAAACTCCACAACTAGAAACTCAACAACTAGAAACTCCGCAACTTGAGACTCCATAACTTCAAACTCCACAACTTGAAACTCCACAACTAGATACTCCACAACTACAAACTCCACAAATAGAGACTCGGCAACTAGAAATTCCATATCTCTAAACTTCACAACTAAAAACTCCACAACTAGAGACTCCGCAACTAGAAACTCCACAACCAGAGACTCTGCAACTAGAAACTCCGCAGCTAGAAACTCCACAACTAGAAACTCCGCAACTAGAAACTCCGCAGCTAGAAACTACACAACTAGAGACTCCACAACTTGAAAATCCACAAATAGAAACTCCACAACTAGAAACTCCACAACTTTAAACATCCCAACCTTAAGTTACGCAACTAGAAAATCCACAGCTAGAGATTCCGCAACTAGAAACTCCATAACTAGAAACTCCACGACTAGAAACTCCACAACTAGAAACTCCGCAACTAGAGACTCCACAACTAGAAACTCCACAACTTGAAACTCCACAATTAGAAATTCCACAACTACAAACTCCACAAATAGAGACTCGGCAACTAGATATTCCATATCTAGAAACTCCACAACTAAAAACTTTACAACTAGAATCTGCAAAACTAGAGCCTTCACAACTAGAAACTCAACAACTAGAAACTCCACAACTAGATACTCCAACTGGAAACTCCACAACTAGAAACTTCACAACCGGAAACTCCACAACCAGATACTCCACAACTGGAAACTCCACAACCAGAGACTCTGCAACTAGAAACTCCGCAACTCGAAAATCCACAACTAGAAACTTCACAACTAGAATCTCCACAACTAGAGACTCCGCATTTCCACAACTAGAAACTCCACAACTCGAAACTCCACAACTAGAAACTCCACAACCAGAAAATCTACAACTAGAAACTCCGCAACTAGAAACTCCACAACCTGGGACTCTGCACCTAGAAACTCCACAACTCGAAACTCCACAACTAGAAACTCCACAACTTGAGACTCCGCAACTCCACAAATAGAAACTCCACAACTGGAAACTCCACAACTAGATACTCCACAACTAGAAACTCCACAACTTTAAACTCCACAACTTGAGACTCCACAACTAGAAACTCCACAACTTGAAACTCCACAGCTAGAAACTCCACAACCAGAAACTGTACAACTAGAAACTGCACAGCTTGAGATTCCGCAACTTGAAACTCCACAACTTGAAACTCCCCAACTAGAAACTCCGCAACTAGAAACTCCACAACTAGGGACTCCGCAACTAGAAACTCCACAACTAGAATCTCCACAACTGGAAACTCCACTACTAGATACGCCACAACTGGAAACTCGACAACTAGAAACTTCACATCTAGAGACTCCACAACTTGAAACTCCACAACTAGAAACTCTGCAACTAGAAACTCCACAAATAGAAACTCCACAACTAGAAACTCCACAACTACAAACTCCACAAATAGAGACTCGGCAACTAGAAATTCCACAAATAGAGACTCGGCAACTAGAAATTCTACAACTAGAGACTCTGAAACTAGAAACTCCACAACTACAGACTCGGCAACTAGAAATTCCACAAATAGGGACTCGGCAACTAGAAATTCTATATCTAGAAACTCCACAACTAGAAACTGCAAAACTAGAGAATTCACAACTAGAAACTCAACAACTAGAAACTCCACAACTAAAAACTCCACAACTGGAAGCTCCACAACTTGAGACTCCGCAACTTGAAACTTCGCAAGTAGAAACTCCGCTATTAAATACTCCGCAACTAGAAACTCCGCAACTAGAAACTCCACAACTTAAAACTCCACAACTAGATACTCCACAACTGGAAACTCCACAACTAGATACTTCACAACTGTAAACTCCACAACTAGATACTCCACAACTGGAAACTCCACAAATAGAAACTCCACAACTAGAGACTCCACAACTCGAAACTCAACAGCTAGAAACTCCACAACCAGAGACTCCGCAACTCCACAACAAGAAACTCCACAACTGGAAACTCCACAACTAGATACTCGGCAACTAGTAACTCTACAACTAGAGACTCTGCAACTTGAAACTCCACAACTTGAAACTCCACAACTTTAAACTCCACAACATGAGACTCCACAACTAGAAACTCAACAAATGAAAACTCCGCAACTAGAAACTCAGCAGCTAGAAACTACACAACTAGAGACTCCACAACTAGAAACTCCAAAACTCGAAACTTCACAACTGGAAACTCCACAACTAGACACTCCACAACTAAAAACTCTTCAACTAGAAACTCCTAAACTTGAGACTCCACAACTAGAGAATCTACAAGTAGAGACTTCAAACTAGAAACTCAACAACTAAAAACTCCACAACTAAAAACTCAACAACTAGAAACTGCACAGCTTGAGACTCCGCAACTTGAAACTCCACAACTTGAATCTCCACAACTAGAAACTCCGCAACTAGAAACTCCACAACTAGAAACTCCACAACTTGAAACTCCACAACTAGAAACTCCACAACCAGAAACTCTACAACTAGAAACTTCACAACTAGAAACTCCACAAAAAAGAAACTTCGCAACTCGAGACTCCACAACAAAAAACTCCACAACTAGAAACTCCACAACAACAAACTCCACAAATAGAGACTCGGCAACTAGAAAAAAAATCCATATATAGAAACTTCACAACTAAAAACCCCACAACTAAAAACTCCACAACTAGAAACTCCACAACTAGAAACTCTACAACTAGAGACTCCGCAACTAGAAACTCTACAGCCAGAGACTCTGCAACTAGAAACTCTGCAGCTAGAAACTCCACAAAAAGAAACTCCACAATTAGAAACTCCGCAGCTAGAAACTCCACAACTAGAGACTCCACAACTAGAAACTCCACAACTAGAAACTCCACAACGAGAAACTCCACAACTTGAAACCTCACAACCTTAAGTTCCGCAACTAGAAAATCCACAGCTAGAGATTCCGCAACTAGAAACTCCACAACTAGAAACTCCAGAACTCAAAACTCCACAACTCGAAACTCCACAACTGGAAACTCCACAACTGGAAACTCCACAACCAGACACTCCACAACTAAAAACTCTACAACCAGAAACTCCTAAACTAGACACTCCACAACTAGAGACAGCAACTAGAGATTTCAAACTAGAAACTCAATAACTAGAAACTCCACAACTTGAAACTCCACAACTAGAAACTCCACAACTAGAAACTCAACAACTAGAGACTCTGCAACTAGAAACTCCGCAGCTAGAAACTCCACAAATAGAAACTCCGCAACTAGAAACTCCGCAGCTAGAAACTACACAACTAGAGACTCCACAACTAGAAACTCCACAACTAGAAACTCCACAACTTGAAACCTCACAACCTTAAGTTACGCAACCAGAAAATCCACAGCTAGAGATTCCGCAACTACAAACTCCACAACTAGAAACTCCACAACTAGAAACTCAACAACTAGAAACTCCGGAACTAGAGACTCCACAACTAGAAACTCAACAACTTGAAACTCCACAACTAGAAACTCCACAACTACAAACTCCACAAATAGAGACTCGGCAACTGGAAATTTCATATCTAGAAACTCCACAACTAAAAACTCCACAACTAGAGACTCCGCAACTACAAACTCCACAACCAGAGACTCTGCAACTAGAAACTCCGCAGCTAGAAACTCCGCAAATAGAAACTCCGCAACTAGAAACTCTGCAGCTAGAAACTACACAACTGGAAACTCCACAACTAGATACTCCACAACTGGAAACTCCACAACTAGAAACTCCACAACTACAACTAAAGACTCCACAACTCGAAACTCCAAAACTAAAAACTCCACAACCAGAGACTCCGCAACTCCACAACTAGAAACTCCACAACTTGAAACTCCACAACTTGAGACTCCACAACTAGAAACTCCACAACTTGAAACTCCACAACTAGAAACTCCACAACCAGAAACTCCCCAACTAGAAACTCCACAACTAGAAACTCTGCAACTAGAGACTCCACAAATAGAAACTCCACAACTAGAAACTCCACAACTACAAACTCCACAACTAGAAAGTCCACAACTAGAAACTCCACAACTAGAAACTCCACAACTTGAAACCTCACAACCTTAGGTTACGCAACTAGAAAATCCACAGCTAGAGATTCCGCAACTAGAAACTCCACAACTAGAAACACCACATTTAGAAACTCAACAACTAGAAACTCCGCAACTAGAGACTCCACAACTAGAAATTCCACAACTTGAAACTCCACAATTAGAAATTCCACAACTACAAACTCCACAAATAGAGACTCGGCAACTAGATATTCCATATCTAGAAACTCCACAACTAAAAACTTTACAACTAGAATCTGCAAAACTAGAGCCTTCACAACTAGAAACTCAACAACTAGAAACTCCACAACTAGATACTCCAACTGGAAACTCCACAACTAGAAACTTCACAACCGGAAACTCCACAACCAGATACTCCACAACTGGAAACTCCACAACCAGAGACTCTGCAACTAGAAACTCCGCAACTCGAAAATCCACAACTAGAAACTTCACAACTAGAATCTCCACAACTAGAGACTCCGCATTTCCACAACTAGAAACTCCACAACTCGAAACTCCACAACTAGAAACTCCACAACCAGAAAATCTACAACTAGAAACTCCGCAACTAGAAACTCCACAACCTGAGACTCTGCACCTAGAAACTCCACAACTCGAAACTCCACAACTAGAAACTCCACAACTTGAGACTCCGCAACTCCACAAATAGAAACTCCACAACTGGAAACTCCACAACTAGATACTCCACAACTAGAAACTCCACAACTTTAAACTCCACAACTTGAGACTCCACAACTAGAAACTCCACAACTTGAAACTCCACAGCTAGAAACTCCACAACCAGAAACTGTACAACTAGAAACTGCACAGCTTGAGATTCCGCAACTTGAAACTCCACAACTTGAAACTCCCCAACTAGAAACTCCGCAACTAGAAACTCCACAACTAGGGACTCCGCAACTAGAAACTCCACAACTAGAATCTCCACAACTGGAAACTCCACTACTAGATACGCCACAACTGGAAACTCGACAACTAGAAACTTCACATCTAGAGACTCCACAACTTGAAACTCCACAACTAGAAACTCTGCAACTAGAAACTCCACAAATAGAAACTCCACAACTAGAAACTCCACAACTACAAACTCCACAAATAGAGACTCGGCAACTAGAAATTCCACAAATAGAGACTCGGCAACTAGAAATTCTACAACTAGAGACTCTGAAACTAGAAACTCCACAACTACAGACTCGGCAACTAGAAATTCCACAAATAGGGACTCGGCAACTAGAAATTCTATATCTAGAAACTCCACAACTAGAAACTGCAAAACTAGAGAATTCACAACTAGAAACTCAACAACTAGAAACTCCACAACTAAAAACTCCACAACTGGAAGCTCCACAACTTGAGACTCCGCAACTTGAAACTTCGCAAGTAGAAACTCCGCTATTAAATACTCCGCAACTAGAAACTCCGCAACTAGAAACTCCACAACTTAAAACTCCACAACTAGATACTCCACAACTGGAAACTCCACAACTAGATACTTCACAACTGTAAACTCCACAACTAGATACTCCACAACTGGAAACTCCACAAATAGAAACTCCACAACTAGAGACTCCACAACTCGAAACTCAACAGCTAGAAACTCCACAACCAGAGACTCCGCAACTCCACAACAAGAAACTCCACAACTGGAAACTCCACAACTAGATACTCGGCAACTAGTAACTCTACAACTAGAGACTCTGCAACTTGAAACTCCACAACTTGAAACTCCACAACTTGAGACTCCACAACTAGAAACTCCACAACTTGAAACTCCACAACTAGAAACTCCACAACCAGAAACTCCCCAACTAGAAACTCCACAACTAGAAACTCTGCAACTAGAGACTCCACAAATAGAAACTCCACAACTAGAAACTCCACAACTACAAACTCCACAACTAGAAAGTCCACAACTAGAAACTCCACAACTAGAAACTCCACAACTTGAAACCTCACAACCTTAGGTTACGCAACTAGAAAATCCACAGCTAGAGATTCCGCAACTAGAAACTCCACAACTAGAAACACCACATTTAGAAACTCCACAACTAGAAACTCCGCAACTAGAGACTCCACAACTAGAAACTCCACAACTTGAAACTCCACAATTAGAAATTCCACAACTACAAACTCCACAAATAGAGACTCGGCAACTAGATATTCCATATCTAGAAACTCCACAACTAAAAACTTTACAACTAGAATCTGCAAAACTAGAGCCTTCACAACTAGAAACTCAACAACTAGAAACTCCACAACTAGATACTCCAACTGGAAACTCCACAACTAGAAACTTCACAACCGGAAACTCCACAACCAGATACTCCACAACTGGAAACTCCACAACCAGAGACTCTGCAACTAGAAACTCCGCAACTCGAAAATCCACAACTAGAAACTTCACAACTAGAATCTCCACAACTAGAGACTCCGCATTTCCACAACTAGAAACTCCACAACTCGAAACTCCACAACTAGAAACTCCACAACCAGAAAATCTACAACTAGAAACTCCGCAACTAGAAACTCCACAACCTGAGACTCTGCACCTAGAAACTCCACAACTCGAAACTCCACAACTAGAAACTCCACAACTTGAGACTCCGCAACTCCACAAATAGAAACTCCACAACTGGAAACTCCACAACTAGATACTCCACAACTAGAAACTCCACAACTTTAAACTCCACAACTTGAGACTCCACAACTAGAAACTCCACAACTTGAAACTCCACAGCTAGAAACTCCACAACCAGAAACTGTACAACTAGAAACTGCACAGCTTGAGATTCCGCAACTTGAAACTCCACAACTTGAAACTCCCCAACTAGAAACTCCGCAACTAGAAACTCCACAACTAGAAACTCAACAACTAGAAACTCCGGAACTAGAGACTCCACAACTAGAAACTCAACAACTTGAAACTCCACAACTAGAAACTCCACAACTACAAACTCCACAAATAGAGACTCGGCAACTGGAAATTTCATATCTAGAAACTCCACAACTAAAAACTCCACAACTAGAGACTCCGCAACTACAAACTCCACAACCAGAGACTCTGCAACTAGAAACTCCGCAGCTAGAAACTCCGCAAATAGAAACTCCGCAACTAGAAACTCTGCAGCTAGAAACTACACAACTGGAAACTCCACAACTAGATACTCCACAACTGGAAACTCCACAACTAGAAACTCCACAACTACAACTAAAGACTCCACAACTCGAAACTCCAAAACTAAAAACTCCACAACCAGAGACTCCGCAACTCCACAACTAGAAACTCCACAACTTGAAACTCCACAACTTGAGACTCCACAACTAGAAACTCCACAACTTGAAACTCCACAACTAGAAACTCCACAACCAGAAACTCCCCAACTAGAAACTCCACAACTAGAAACTCTGCAACTAGAGACTCCACAAATAGAAACTCCACAACTAGAAACTCCACAACTACAAACTCCACAACTAGAAAGTCCACAACTAGAAACTCCACAACTAGAAACTCCACAACTTGAAACCTCACAACCTTAGGTTACGCAACTAGAAAATCCACAGCTAGAGATTCCGCAACTAGAAACTCCACAACTAGAAACACCACATTTAGAAACTCAACAACTAGAAACTCCGCAACTAGAAACTCCACAACCAGAGACTCTCCAACTAGAAACTCCGCAGCTAGAAACTCCACAAATAGAAACTCCGCAACTAGAAACTGCGCAGCTAGAAACTACACAACTAGAGACTCCACAACTAGAAAATCCACAACTAGAAACTCCACAACTAGAAACTCCACAACTTGAAACCTGACAACCTTAAGTTACGCAACTAGAAAATCCCCAGCTAGAGATTCCGCAACTAGAAACTCCACAACTTGAAACTCCACAAATAGAAACTCCACAACTACAAACTCCACAAATAGAGACTCGGCAACTAGAAATTCCATATCTAGAAACTCCACAACTAAAAACTCCACAACTAGAGACTCCGCAACTAGAAACTCCAAAACCAGAGACTCTGCAACTAGAAACTCCGCAGCTAAAAACTCCACAAATAGAAACTCCGCAACTAGAAACTCCGCAGCTAGAAACTACACAACTGAAAACTCCACAACTAGATACTCCACAACTGGAAACTCTACAACTAGAAACTCCACAACTACAACTAAAGACTCCACAACTCGAAACTCCAAAACTAGAAACTCCACAACCAGAGACTCCGCAACTCCACAACTAGAAACTCCACCACCGGAAACTCCACAACTAGATACTGCGCAACTAGAAACTCCACAACTAGAAACTGCAAAACTAGAGAATTCACAACTAGAAACTCAACAACTAGAAACTCCACAACTAAAAACTCCACAACTGGAAGCTCCACAACTTGAGACTCCGCAACTTGAAACTTCGCAAGTAGAAACTCCGCTATTAAATACTCCGCAACTAGAAACTCCGCAACTAGAAACTCCACAACTTAAAACTCCACAACTAGATACTCCACAACTGGAAACTCCACAACTAGATACTTCACAACTGTAAACTCCACAACTAGATACTCCACAACTGGAAACTCCACAAATAGAAACTCCACAACTAGAGACTCCACAACTCGAAACTCAACAGCTAGAAACTCCACAACCAGAGACTCCGCAACTCCACAACAAGAAACTCCACAACTGGAAACTCCACAACTAGATACTCCGCAACTAGTAACTCTACAACTAGAGACTCCGCAACTTGAAACTCCACAACTTGAAACTCCACAACTTTAAACTCCACAACTTGAGACTCCACAACTAGAAACTCAACAAATGAAAACTCCGCAACTAGAAACTCAGCAGCTAGAAACTACACATCTAGAGACTCCACAACTAGAAACTCCAAAACTCGAAACTTCACAACTGGAAACTCCACAACTAGACACTCCACAACTAAAAACTCTTCAACTAGAAACTCCTAAACTTGAGACTCCACAACTAGAGAATCTACAAGTAGAGACTTCAAACTAGAAACTCAACAACTAAAAACTCCACAACTAAAAACTCAAACACTAGAAACTGCACAGCTTGAGACTCCGCAACTTGAAACTCCACAACTTGAATCTCCACAACTAGAAACTCCGCAACTAGAAACTCCACAACTAGAAACTCCACAACTTGAAACTCCACAACTAGAAACTCCACAACCAGAAACTCTACAACTAGAAACTCCACAACTAGAAACTCCACAAAAAAGAAACTTCGCAACTCGAGACTCCACAACAAAAAACTCCACAACTAGAAACTCCACAACAACAAACTCCACAAATAGAGACTCGGCAACTAGAAAAAAAATCCATATATAGAAACTTCACAACTAAAAACCCCACAACTAAAAACTCCACAACTAGAAACTCCACAACTAGAAACTCTACAACTAGAGACTCCGCAACTAGAAACTCTACAGCCAGAGACTCTGCAACTAGAAACTCTGCAGCTAGAAACTCCACAAAAAGAAACTCCACAATTAGAAACTCCGCAGCTAGAAACTCCACAACTAGAGACTCCACAACTAGAAACTCCACAACTAGAAACTCCACAACGAGAAACTCCACAACTTGAAACCTCACAACCTTAAGTTCCGCAACTAGAAAATCCACAGCTAGAGATTCCGCAACTAGAAACTCCACAACTAGAAACTCCAGAACTCAAAACTCCACAACTCGAAACTCCACAACTGGAAACTCCACAACTGGAAACTCCACAACCAGACACTCCACAACTAAAAACTCTACAACCAGAAACTCCTAAACTAGAGACTCCACAACTAGAGACAGCAACTAGAGATTTCAAACTAGAAACTCAATAACTAGAAACTCCACAACTTGAAACTCCACAACTAGAAACTCCACAACTAGAAACTCAACAACTAGAGACTCTGCAACTAGAAACTCCGCAGCTAGAAACTCCACAAATAGAAACTCCGCAACTAGAAACTCCGCAGCTAGAAACTACACAACTAGAGACTCCACAACTAGAAACTCCACAACTAGAAACTCCACAACTTGAAACCTCACAACCTTAAGTTACGCAACCAGAAAATCCACAGCTAGAGATTCCGCAACTACAAACTCCACAACTAGAAACTCCACAACTAGAAACTCAACAACTAGAAACTCCGGAACTAGAGACTCCACAACTAGAAACTCAACAACTTGAAACTCCACAACTAGAAACTCCACAACTACAAACTCCACAAATAGAGACTCGGCAACTGGAAATTTCATATCTAGAAACTCCACAACTAAAAACTCCACAACTAGAGACTCCGCAACTACAAACTCCACAACCAGAGACTCTGCAACTAGAAACTCCGCAGCTAGAAACTCCGCAAATAGAAACTCCGCAACTAGAAACTCTGCAGCTAGAAACTACACAACTGGAAACTCCACAACTAGATACTCCACAACTGCAAACTCCACAACTAGAAACTCCACAACTACAACTAAAGACTCCACAACTCGAAACTCCAAAACTAAAAACTCCACAACCAGAGACTCCGCAACTCCACAACTAGAAACTCCACAACTTGAAACTCCACAACTTGAGACTCCACAACTAGAAACTCCACAACTTGAAACTCCACAACTAGAAACTCCACAACCAGAAACTCCCCAACTAGAAACTCCACAACTAGAAACTCTGCAACTAGAGACTCCACAAATAGAAACTCCACAACTAGAAACTCCACAACTACAAACTCCACAACTAGAAAGTCCTCAACTAGAAACTCCACAACTAGAAACTCCACAACTTGAAACCTCACAACCTTAGGTTACGCAACTAGAAAATCCACAGCTAGAGATTCCGCAACTAGAAACTCCACAACTAGAAACACCACAACTAGAAACTCAACAACTAGAAACTCCGCAACTAGAAACTCCACAACCAGAGACTCTCCAACTAGAAACTCCGCAGCTAGAAACTCCACAAATAGAAACTCCGCAACTAGAAACTGCGCAGCTAGAAACTACACAACTAGAGACTCCACAACTAGAAAATCCACAACTAGAAACTCCACAACTAGAAACTCCACAACTTGAAACCTGACAACCTTAAGTTACGCAACTAGAAAATCCCCAGCTAGAGATTCCGCAACTAGAAACTCCACAACTTGAAACTCCACAAATAGAAACTCCACAACTACAAACTCCACAAATAGAGACTCGGCAACTAGAAATTCCATATCTAGAAACTCCACAACTAAAAACTCCACAACTAGAGACTCCGCAACTAGAAACTCCAAAACCAGAGACTCTGCAACTAGAAACTCCGCAGCTAAAAACTCCACAAATAGAAACTCCGCAACTAGAAACTCCGCAGCTAGAAACTACACAACTGAAAACTCCACAACTAGATACTCCACAACTGGAAACTCCACAACTAGAAACTCCACAACTACAACTAAAGACTCCACAACTCGAAACTCCAAAACTAGAAACTCCACAACCAGAGACTCCGCAACTCCACAACTAGAAACTCCACCACTGGAAACTCCACAACTAGATACTGCGCAACTAGAAACTCCACAACTTGAGACTCCACAACTTGAAACTCCACAACTTGAGACTCCACAACTAGAAACTCCACAACTTGAAACTCCACAACTAGAAACTCTGCAACTAGAGACTCCACTAATAGAAACTCCACAACTAGAAACTCCACAACTAGAAACTCCACAACTAGAAACTCCACAACTTGAAACCTCACAACCTTAAGTTACGCAACTAGAAAATCCACAGCTAGAGATTCCGCAACTAGAAACTCCACAACTAGAAACTCCACAACTAGAAACTCAACAACTAGAAACTCCGCAACTAGAAACTCCACAACCAGAGACTCTGCAACTAGAAACTCCGCAGCTAGAAACTCCACAGATAGAAACTCCGCAACTAGGAACTGCGCAGCTAGGAACTACACAACTTGAAACTCAACAACTGGAAACTCCCCAACTAGAAACTCCGCAACTAGAAACTCCACAACTAGGGACTCCGCAACTAGAAACTCCACAACTAGAATCTCCACAACTGGAAACTCCACTACTAGATACGCCACAACTGGAAACTCGACAACTAGAAACTTCACATCTAGAGACTCCACAACTTGAAACTCCACAACTAGAAACTCTGCAACTAGAAACTCCACAACTAGAAACTCCACAACTAGAAACTCCACAACTACAAACTCCACAAATAGAGACTCGGCAACTAGAAATTCCACAAATAGAGACTCGGCAACTAGAAATTCTACAACTAGAGACTCTGCAACTAGAAACTCCACAACTAGAGACTCGGCAACTAGAAATTCCACAAATAGAGACTCGGCAACTAGAAATTCTATATCTAGAAACTCCACAACTAGAAACTGCAAAACTAGAGACTTCACAACTAGAAACTCAACAACTAGAAACTCCACAACTAAAAACTCCACAACTGGAAACTCCACAACTTGAGACTCCGCAACTTGAAACTTCACAAGTAGAAACTCCGCTATTAAATACTCCGCAATTAGAAACTTCGCAACTAGAAACTCCACAACTTAAAACTCCACAACTAGATACTCCACAACTGGAAACTCCACAACTAGAAACTCCACAACTAGAGACTCCACAACTCGAAACTCAACAACTAGAAACTCTACAACCAGAGACTCCGCAACTCCACAACAAGAAACTCCACAACTGGAAACTCCACAACTAGAAACTCCGCAACTAGAAACTCCACAACCTGAGACTCTGCACCTAGAAACTCCACAACTCGAAACTCCACAACTAGAAACTCCACAACTTGAGACTCCGCAACTCCACAAATAGAAACTCCACAACTGGAAACTCCACAACTAGATACTCCACAACTAGAAACTCCACAACTTTAAACTCCACAACTTGAGACTCCACAACTAGAAACTCCACAACTTGAAACTCCACAGCTAGAAACTCCACAACCAGAAACTGTACAACTAGAAACTGCACAGCTTGAGATTCCGCAACTTGAAACTCCACAACTTGAAACTCCCCAACTAGAAACTCCGCAACTAGAAACTCCACAACTAGGGACTCCGCAACTAGAAACTCCACAACTAGAATCTCCACAACTGGAAACTCCACTACTAGATACGCCACAACTGGAAACTCGACAACTAGAAACTTCACATCTAGAGACTCCACAACTTGAAACTCCACAACTAGAAACTCTGCAACTAGAAACTCCACAAATAGAAACTCCACAACTAGAAACTCCACAACTACAAACTCCACAAATAGAGACTCGGCAACTAGAAATTCCACAAATAGAGACTCGGCAACTAGAAATTCTACAACTAGAGACTCTGAAACTAGAAACTCCACAACTACAGACTCGGCAACTAGAAATTCCACAAATAGGGACTCGGCAACTAGAAATTCTATATCTAGAAACTCCACAACTAGAAACTGCAAAACTAGAGAATTCACAACTAGAAACTCAACAACTAGAAACTCCACAACTAAAAACTCCACAACTGGAAGCTCCACAACTTGAGACTCCGCAACTTGAAACTTCGCAAGTAGAAACTCCGCTATTAAATACTCCGCAACAAGAAACTCCGCAACTAGAAACTCCACAACTTAAAACCCCACAACTAGATACTCCACAACTGGAAACTCCACAACTAGATACTTCACAACTGTAAACTCCACAACTAGATACTCCACAACTCGAAACTCCACAAATAGAAACTCCACAACTAGAGACTCCACAACTCGAAACTCAACAGCTAGAAACTCCACAACCAGAGACTCCGCAACTCCACAACAAGAAACTCCACAACTGGAAACTCCACAACTAGATACTCCGCAACTAGTAACTCTACAACTAGAGACTCCGCAACTTGAAACTCCACAACTTGAAACTCCACAACTTTAAACTCCACAACTTGAGACTCCACAACTAGAAACTCAACAAATGAAAACTCCGCAACTAGAAACTCAGCAGCTAGAAACTACACAACTAGAGACTCCACAACTAGAAACTCCAAAACTCGAAACTTCACAACTGGAAACTCCACAACTAGACACTCCACAACTAAAAACTCTTCAACTAGAAACTCCTAAACTTGAGACTCCACAACTAGAGAATCTACAAGTAGAGACTTCAAACTAGAAACTCAACAACTAAAAACTCCACAACAAAAAACTCCACAACTAGAAACTCCACAACAACAAACTCCACAAATAGAGACTCGGCAACTAGAAAAAAAATCCATATATAGAAACTTCACAACTAAAAACCCCACAACTAAAAACTCCACAACTAGAAACTCCACAACTAGAAACTCTACAACTAGAGACTCCGCAACTAGAAACTCTACAGCCAGAGACTCTGCAACTAGAAACTCTGCAGCTAGAAACTCCACAAAAAGAAACTCCACAATTAGAAACTCCGCAGCTAGAAACTCCACAACTAGAGACTCCACAACTAGAAACTCCACAACTAGAAACTCCACAACGAGAAACTCCACAACTTGAAACCTCACAACCTTAAGTTCCGCAACTAGAAAATCCACAGCTAGAGATTCCGCAACTAGAAACTCCACAACTAGAAACTCAAGAACTCAAAACTCCACAACTCGAAACTCCACAACTGGAAACTCCACAACTGGAAACTCCACAACCAGACACTCCACAACTAAAAACTCTACAACCAGAAACTCCTAAACTAGAGACTCCACAACTAGAGACAGCAACTAGAGATTTCAAACTAGAAACTCAATAACTAGAAACTCCACAACTTGAAACTCCACAACTAGAAACTCCACAACTAGAAACTCAACAACTAGAGACTCTGCAACTAGAAACTCCGCAGCTAGAAACTCCACAAATAGAAACTCCGCAACTAGAAACTCCGCAGCTAGAAACTACACAACTAGAGACTCCACAACTAGAAACTCCACAACTAGAAACTCCACAACTTGAAACCTCACAACCTTAAGTTACGCAACCAGAAAATCCACAGCTAGAGATTCCGCAACTACAAACTCCACAACTAGAAACTCCACAACTAGAAACTCAACAACTAGAAACTCCGGAACTAGAGACTCCACAACTAGAAACTCAACAACTTGAAACTCCACAACTACAAACTCCACAACTACAAACTCCACAAATAGAGACTCGGCAACTGGAAATTTCATATCTAGAAACTCCACAACTAAAAACTCCACAACTAGAGACTCCGCAACTACAAACTCCACAACCAGAGACTCTGCAACTAGAAACTCCGCAGCTAGAAACTCCGCAAATAGAAACTCCGCAACTAGAAACTCTGCAGCTAGAAACTACACAACTGGAAACTCCACAACTAGATACTCCACAACTGGAAACTCCACAACTAGAAACTCCACAACTACAACTAAAGACTCCACAACTCGAAACTCCAAAACTAAAAACTCCACAACCAGAGACTCCGCAACTCCACAACTAGAAACTCCACAACTTGAAACTCCACAACTTGAGACTCCACAACTAGAAACTCCACAACTTGAAACTCCACAACTAGAAACTCCACAACCAGAAACTCCCCAACTAGAAACTCCACAACTAGAAACTCTGCAACTAGAGACTCCACAAATAGAAACTCCACAACTAGAAACTCCACAACTACAAACTCCACAACTAGAAAGTCCACAACTAGAAACTCCACAACTAGAAACTCCACAACTTGAAACCTCACAACCTTAGGTTACGCAACTAGAAAATCCACAGCTAGAGATTCCGCAACTAGAAACTCCACAACTAGAAACACCACAACTAGAAACTCAACAACTAGAAACTCCGCAACTAGAAACTCCACAACCAGAGACTCTCCAACTAGAAACTCCGCAGCTAGAAACTCCACAAATAGAAACTCCGCAACTAGAAACTGCGCAGCTAGAAACTACACAACTAGAGACTCCACAACTAGAAAATCCACAACTAGAAACTCCACAACTAGAAACTCCACAACTTGAAACCTGACCACCTTAAGTTACGCAACTAGAAAATCCCCAGCTAGAGATTCCGCAACTAGAAACTCCACAACTTGAAACTCCACAAATAGAAACTCCACAACTACAAACTCCACAAATAGAGACTCGGCAACTAGAAATTCCATATCTAGAAACTCCACAACTAAAAACTCCACAACTAGAGACTCCGCAACTAGAAACTCCAAAACAAGAGACTCTGCAACTAGAAACTCCGCAGCTAAAAACTCCACAAATAGAAACTCCGCAACTAGAAACTCCGCAGCTAGAAACTACACAACTGAAAACTCCACAACTAGATACTCCACAACTGGAAACTCCTCAACTAGAAACTCCACAACTACAACTAAAGACTCCACAACTCGAAACTCCAAAACTAGAAACTCCACAACCAGAGACTCCGCAACTCCACAACTAGAAACTCCACCACTGGAAACTCCACAACTAGATACTGCGCAACTAGAAACTCCACAACTAGAAACTGCAAAACTAGAGAATTCACAACTAGAAACTCAACAACTAGAAACTCCACAACTAAAAACTCCACAACTGGAAGCTCCACAACTTGAGACTCCGCAACTTGAAACTTCGCAAGTAGAAACTCCGCTATTAAATACTCCGCAACTAGAAACTCCGCAACTAGAAACTCCACAACTTAAAACTCCACAACTAGATACTCCACAACTGGAAACTCCACAACTAGATACTTCACAACTGTTAACTCCACAACTAGATACTCCACAACTGGAAACTCCACAAATAGAAACTCCACAACTAGAGACTCCACAACTCGAAACTCAACAGCTAGAAACTCCACAACCAGAGACTCCGCAACTCCACAACAAGAAACTCCACAACTGGAAACTCCACAACTAGATACTCCGCAACTAGTAACTCTACAACTAGAGACTCCGCAACTTGAAACTCCACAACTTGAAACTCCACAACTTTAAACTCCACAACTTGAGACTCCACAACTAGAAACTCAACAAATGAAAACTCCGCAACTAGAAACTCAGCAGCTAGAAACTACACAACTAGAGACTCCACAACTAGAAACTCCAAAACTCGAAACTTCACAACTGGAAACTCCACAACTAGACACTCCACAACTAAAAACTCTTCAACTAGAAACTCCTAAACTTGAGACTCCACAACTAGAGAATCTACAAGTAGAGACTTCAAACTAGAAACTCAACAACTAAAAACTCCACAACTAAAAACTCAACAACTAGAAACTGCACAGCTTGAGACTCCGCAACTTGAAACTCCACAACTTGAATCTCCACAACTAGAAACTCCGCAACTAGAAACTCCACAACTAGAAACTCCACAACTTGAAACTCCACAACTAGAAACTCCACAACCAGAAACTCTACAACTAGAAACTCCACAACTAGAAACTCCACAAAAAAGAAACTTCGCAACTCGAGACTCCACAACAAAAAACTCCACAACTAGAAACTCCACAACAACAAACTCCACAAATAGAGACTCGGCAACTAGAAAAAAAATCCATATATAGAAACTTCACAACTAAAAACCCCACAACTAAAAACTCCACAACTAGAAACTCCACAACTAGAAACTCTACAACTAGAGACTCCGCAACTAGAAACTCTACAGCCAGAGACTCTGCAACTAGAAACTCTGCAGCTAGAAACTCCACAAAAAGAAACTCCACAATTAGAAACTCCGCAGCTAGAAACTCCACAACTAGAGACTCCACAACTAGAAACTCCACAACTAGAAACTCCACAACGAGAAACTCCACAACTTGAAACCTCACAACCTTAAGTTCCGCAACTAGAAAATCCACAGCTAGAGATTCCGCAACTAGAAACTCCACAACTAGAAACTCCAGAACTCAAAACTCCACAACTCGAAACTCCACAACTGGAAACTCCACAACTGGAAACTCCACAACCAGACACTCCACAACTAAAAACTCTACAACCAGAAACTCCTAAACTAGAGACTCCACAACTAGAGACAGCAACTAGAGATTTCAAACTAGAAACTCAATAACTAGAAACTCCACAACTTGAAACTCCACAACTAGAAACTCCACAACTAGAAACTCAACAACTAGAGACTCTGCAACTAGAAACTCCGCAGCTAGAAACTCCACAAATAGAAACTCCGCAACTAGAAACTCCGCAGCTAGAAACTACACAACTAGAGACTCCACAACTAGAAACTCCACAACTAGAAACTCCACAACTTGAAACCTCACAACCTTAAGTTACGCAACCAGAAAATCCACAGCTAGAGATTCCGCAACTACAAACTCCACAACTAGAAACTCCACAACTAGAAACTCAACAACTAGAAACTCCGGAACTAGAGACTCCACAACTAGAAACTCAACAACTTGAAACTCCACAACTAGAAACTCCACAACTACAAACTCCACAAATAGAGACTCGGCAACTGGAAATTTCATATCTAGAAACTCCACAACTAAAAACTCCACAACTAGAGACTCCGCAACTACAAACTCCACAACCAGAGACTCTGCAACTAGAAACTCCGCAGCTAGAAACTCCGCAAATAGAAACTCCGCAACTAGAAACTCTGCAGCTAGAAACTACACAACTAGAAACTCCACAACTTGAAACTCCACAACTTGAGACTCCACAACTAGAAACTCCACAACTTGAAACTCCACAACTAGAAACTCCACAACCAGAAACTCCCCAACTAGAAACTCCACAACTAGAAACTCTGCAACTAGAGACTCCACAAATAGAAACTCCACAACTAGAAACTCCACAACTACAAACTCCACAACTAGAAAGTCCACAACTAGAAACTCCACAACTAGAAACTCCACAACTTGAAACCTCACAACCTTAGGTTACGCAACTAGAAAATCCACAGCTAGAGATTCCGCAACTAGAAACTCCACAACTAGAAACACCACAACTAGAAACTCAACAACTAGAAACTCCGCAACTAGAAACTCCACAACCAGAGACTCTCCAACTAGAAACTCCGCAGCTAGAAACTCCACAAATAGAAACTCCGCAACTAGAAACTGCGCAGCTAGAAACTACACAACTAGAGACTCCACAACTAGAAAATCCACAACTAGAAACTCCACAACTAGAAACTCCACAACTTGAAACCTGACAACCTTAAGTTACGCAACTAGAAAATCCCCAGCTAGAGATTCCGCAACTAGAAACTCCACAACTTGAAACTCCACAAATAGAAACTCCACAACTACAAACTCCACAAATAGAGACTCGGCAACTAGAAATTCCTTATCTAGAAACTCCACAACTAAAAACTCCACAACTAGAGACTCCGCAACTAGAAACTCCAAAACCAGAGACTCTGCAACTAGAAACTCCGCAGCTAAAAACTCCACAAATAGAAACTCCGCAACTAGAAACTCCTCAGCTAGAAACTACACAACTGAAAACTCCACAACTAGATACTCCACAACTGGAAACTCCACAACTAGAAACTCCACAACTACAACTAAAGACTCCACAACTCGAAACTCCAAAACTAGAAACTCCACAACCAGAGACTCCGCAACTCCACAACTAGAAACTCCACCACTGGAAACTCCACAACTAGATACTGCGCAACTAGAAACTCCACAACTTGAGACTCCACAACTTGAAACTCCACAACTTGAGACTCCACAACTAGAAACTCCACAACTTGAAACTCCACAACTAGAAACTCTGCAACTAGAGACTCCACTAATAGAAACTCCACAACTAGAAACTCCACAACTAGAAACTCCACAACTAGAAACTCCACAACTTGAAACCTCACAACCTTAAGTTACGCAACTAGAAAATCCACAGCTAGAGATTCCGCAACTAGAAACTCCACAACTAGAAACTCCACAACTAGAAACTCAACAACTAGAAACTCCGCAACTAGAAACTCCACAACCAGAGACTCTGCAACTAGAAACTCCGCAGCTAGAAACTCCACAGATAGAAACTCCGCAACTAGGAACTGCGCAGCTAGGAACTACACAACTTGAAACTCAACAACTGGAAACTCCCCAACTAGAAACTCTGCAACTAGAAACTCCACAACTAGGGACTCCGCAACTAGAAACTCCACAACTAGAATCTCCACAACTGGAAACTCCACTACTAGATACGCCACAACTGGAAACTCGACAACTAGAAACTTCACATCTAGAGACTCCACAACTTGAAACTCCACAACTAGAAACTCTGCAACTAGAAACTCCACAACTAGAAACTCCACAACTAGAAACTCCACAACTACAAACTCCACAAATAGAGACTCGGCAACTAGAAATTCCACAAATAGAGACTCGGCAACTAGAAATTCTACAACTAGAGACTCTGCAACTAGAAACTCCACAACTAGAGACTCGGCAACTAGAAATTCCACAAATAGAGACTCGGCAACTAGAAATTCTATATCCAGAAACTCCACAACTAGAAACTGCAAAACTAGAGACTTCACAACTAGAAACTCAACAACTAGAAACTCCACAACTAAAAACTCCACAACTGGAAACTCCACAACTTGAGACTCCGCAACTTGAAACTTCACAAGTAGAAACTCCGCTATTAAATACTCCGCAATTAGAAACTTCGCAACTAGAAACTCCACAACTTAAAACTCCACAACTAGATACTCCACAACTGGAAACTCCACAACTAGAAACTCCACAACTAGAGACTCCACAACTCGAAACTCAACAACTAGAAACTCTACAACCAGAGACTCCGCAACTCCACAACAAGAAACTCCACAACTGGAAACTCCACAACTAGATACTCCGCAACTAGTAACTCTACAACTAGAGACTCCACAACTTGAAACTCCACAACTTTAAACTCCACAACTTGAGACTCCACAACTAGAAACTCAACAAATGAACACTCCGCAACTAGAAACTCCGCAGCTAGAAACTACATAACTAGAGACTCAACAACTAGAAACTCCAAAACTCGAAACTCCACAACCAGAAACTCTACAACTAGAAAATCCACAACAAGAAACTCCACATCTAGAGACTCCACAACTAAAAACTCCACAACTAGAAACTCCACAACAACAAACTCTACAAATAGAGACTCGGCAACTAGAAAAAATTTCATATCTAGAAACTTCACAACTAAGAATCCCACAACTAAAAACTCCACAACTAGAAACTCCACAACTAGAAACTCTACAACTAGAGACTCCGCAACTAGAAACTCCACAGCCAGAGACTCTGCAACTAGAAACTCTGCAGCTAGAAACTCCACAAACAGAAACTCCACAATTAGAAACTCCGCAGCTAGAAAGTCCACAACTAGAGACTCCACAACTAGAAACTCCACAACTAGAAACTCCACAACTTGAAACCTCACAACCATAAGTTCCGCAACTAGAAAACCCACAGCTAGAGATTCGGCAACTAGAAACTTCACAACTAGAAACTCCAGAACTCATTACTCCACAACTCGAAACTCCACAACTGGAAACTCCACAACAGGAAACTCCACAACTAGACACTCCACAACTAAAAACTCTACAACCAGAAACTCCTAAACTAGAGACTCCACAACTAGAGACTACAACTAGAGACTTCAAACTAGAAACTCAACAACTAGAAACTCCACAACTTGAAACTCCAAAACTAAAAACTCCACAACTAGAAACTCTACAACTAGAGACTCTTCAACTAGAGAATTCGCAACTAGAAACTCCAACACTAGAGACTCTGAACTAGACACTCCACAGCTAGAAACTCCACGAGTAGAAACTCCACAACTTGAAACTCAACAACTACAAACTCCACAAATGGAGACTCGGCTACAAGAAATTTCATGTCCCGAAAGTCCACAACTAAAAACTCCACAACTGGAAACTCCACAACTTGAAACTCCACAACTAGAAACTCCACAACTAGAAACTCAACAACTAGAGACTCTGCAACTAGAAACTCCGCAGCTAGAAACTCCACAAATAGAAACTCCGCAACTAGAAACTCCGCAGCTAGAAACTACACAACTAGAGACTCCACAACTAGAAACTCCACAACTAGAAACTCCACAACTTGAAACCTCACAACCTTAGGTTACGCAACTAGAAAATCCACAGCTAGAGATTCCGCAACTACAAACTCCACAACTAGAAACTCCACAACTAGAAACTCAACAACTAGAAACTCCGGAACTAGAGACTCCACAACTAGAAACTCAACAACTTGAAACTCCACAACTAGAAACTCCACAACTACAAACTCCACAAATAGAGACTCGGCAACTGGAAATTTCATATCTAGAAACTCCACAACTAAAAACTCCACAACTAGAGACTCCGCAACTACAAACTCCACAACCAGAGACTCTGCAACTAGAAACTCCGCAGCTAGAAACTCCACAAATAGAAACTCCGCAACTAGAAACTCCGCAGCTAGAAACTACACAACTGGAAACTCCACAACTAGATACTCCACAACTGGAAACTCTACAACTAGAAACTCCACAACTACAACTAAAGACTCCACAACTCGAAACTCCAAAACTAAAAACTCCACAACCAGAGACTCCGCAACTCCACAACTAGAAACTCCACAACTTGAAACTCCACAACTTGAGACTCCACAACTAGAAACTCCACAACTTGAAACTCCACAACTAGAAACTCCACAACCAGAAACTCCCCAACTAGAAACTCCACAACTAGAAACTCTGCAACTAGAGACTCCACAAATAGAAACTCCACAACTAGAAACTCCACAACTACAAACTCCACAACTAGAAAGTCCACAACTAGAAACTCCACAACTAGAAACTCCACAACTTGAAACCTCACAACCTTAAGTTACGCAACTAGAAAATCCACAGCTAGAGATTCCGCAACTAGAAACTCCACAACTAGAAACACCACAACTAGAAACTCAACAACTAGAAACTCCGCAACTAGAAACTCCACAACCAGAGACTCTGCAACTAGAAACTCCGCAGCTAGAAACTCCACAAATAGAAACTCCGCAACTAGAAACTGCGCAGCTAGAAACTACACAACTAGAGACTCCACAACTAGAAAATCCACAACTAGAAAATCCACAACTAGAAACTCCACAACTTGAAACCTGACAACCTTAAGTTATGCAACTAGAAAATCCCCAGCTAGAGATTCCGCAACTAGAAACTCCACAACTTGAAACTCCACAAATAGAAACTCCACAACTACAAACTCCACAAATAGAGACTCGGCAACTAGAAATTCCATATCTAGAAACTCCACAACTAAAAACTCCACAACTAGAGACTCCGCAACTAGAAACTCCAAAACCAGAGACTCTGCAACTAGAAACTCCGCAGCTAGAAACTCCACAAATAGAAACTCCGCAACTAGAAACTCCGCAGCTAGAAACTACACAACTGAAAACTCCACAACTAGATACTCCACAACTGGAAACTCCACAACTAGAAACTCCACAACTACAACTAAAGACTCCACAACTCGAAACTCCAAAACTAGAAACTCCACAACCAGAGACTCCGCAACTCCACAACTAGAAACTCCACCACTGGAAACTCCACAACTAGATACTGCGCAACTAGAAACTCCACAACTTGAGACTCCACAACTTGAAACTCCACAACTTGAGACTCCACAACTAGAAACTCCACAACTTGAAACTCCACAACTAGAAACTCTGCAACTAGAGACTCCACAAATAGAAACTCCACAACTAGAAACTCCACAACTAGAAACTCCACAACTAGAAACTCCACAACTTGAAACCTCACAACCTTAAGTTACGCAACTAGAAAATCCACAGCTAGAGATTCCGCAACTAGAAACTCCACAACTAGAAACTCCACAACTAGAAACTCAACTAGAAACTCCGCAACTAGAAACTCCACAACCAGAGACTCTGCAACTAGAAACTCCGCAGCTAGAAACTCCACAGATAGAAACTCCGCAACTAGGAACTGCGCAGCTAGGAACTACACAACTTGAAACTCAACAACTAGAAACTCCCAAACTAGAAACTCCGCAACTAGAAACTCCACAACTAGGGACTCCGCAACTAGAAACTCCACAACTAGAATCTCCACAACTGGAAACTCCACTACTAGATACGCCACAACTGGAAACTCGACAACTAGAAACTTCACATCTAGAGACTCCACAACTTGAAACTCCACAACTAGAAACTCTGCAACTAGAAACTCCACAACTAGAAACTCCACAACTAGAAACTCCGCAACTACAAACTCCACAAATAGAGACTCGGCAACTAGAAATTCCACAAATAGAGACTCGGCAACTAGAAATTCTACAACTAGAGACTCTGCAACTAGAAACTCCACAACTAGAGACTCGGCAACTAGAAATTCCACAAATAGAGACTCGGCAACTAGAAATTCTATATCTAGAAACTCCACAACTAGAAACTGCAAAACTAGAGACTTCACAACTAGAAACTCAACAACTAGAAACTCCACAACTAAAAACTCCACAACTGGAAACTCCACAACTTGAGACTCCGCAACTTGAAACTTCACAAGTAGAAACTCGCTATTAAATACTCCGCAATTAGAAACTTCGCAACTAGAAACTCCACAACTTAAAACTCCACAACTAGATACTCCACAACTGGAAACTCCACAACTAGAAACTCCACAACTAGAGACTCCACAACTAGAAACTCAACAACTAGAAACTCTACAACCAGAGACTCCGCAACTCCACAACAAGAAACTCCACAACTGGAAACTCCACAACTAGATACTCCGCAACTAGTAACTCTACAACTAGAGACTCCACAACTTGAAACTCCACAACTTTAAACTCCACAACTTGAGACTCCACAACTAGAAACTCAACAAATGAACACTCCGCAACTAGAAACTCCGCAGCTAGAAACTACATAACTAGAGACTCCACAACTAGAAACTCCAAAACTCGAAACTCCACAACAACAAACTCTACAAATAGAGACTCGGCAACTAGAAAAAATTTCATATCTAGAAACTTCACAACTAAGAATCCCACAACTAAAAACTCCACAACTAGAAACTCCACAACTAGAAACTCTACAACTAGAGACTCCGCAACTAGAAACTCCACAGCCAGAGACTCTGCAACTAGAAACTCTGCAGCTAGAAACTCCACAAACAGAAACTCCACAATTAGAAACTCCGCAGCTAGAAACTCCACAACTAGAGACTCCACAACTAGAAACTCCACAACTAGAAACTCCACAACTTGAAACCTCACAACCATAAGTTCCGCAACTAGAAAATCCACAGCTAGAGATTCCGCAACTAGAAACTTCACAACTAGAAACTCCAGAACTCATTACTCCACAACTCGAAACTCCACAACTGGAAACTCCACAACAGGAAACTCCACAACTAGACACTCCACAACTAAAAACTCTACAACCAGAAACTCCTAAACTAGAGACTCCACAACTAGAGACTACAACTAGAGACTTCAAACTAGAAACTCAACAACTAGAAACTCCACAACTAGAAACTCTACAACTAGAGACTCTTCAACTAGAGAATTCGCAACTAGAAACTCCAAAACTAGAGACTCTGAACTAGAAACTCCACAGCTAGAAACTCCACGAGTAGAAACTCCACAACTTGAAACTCAACAACTACAAACTCCACAAATGGAGACTCGGCTACAAGAAATTTCATGTCTCGAAAGTCCACAACTAAAAACTCCACAACTGGAAACTCCACAACTAGAAACCCCACAACTAGAAATACCACAACTAGAGACTCCGCAACTAGAAACTCCACAACCAGAGACTCTGCAACTAGAAACTCCACAAATAGAAACTCCGCAACTAGAAACTCCGCAGCTAGAAACTACACAACTAGAGACTCCACAACTAGAAACTCCACAACTAGAAACTCCACAACTTGAAACCTCAAAACCTTAAATTACGCAACTAGAAAACCCACAGCTAGAGATTCCGCAACTAGAAACTCCACAACTAGAAACTCCACAACTAGAAACTCAACAACTAGAAACTCCGCAACTAGAGACTCCACAACTATTAACTCCACAACCTGAAACTCCACAACGAGAAACTCCACAACTACAAACTCCACAAATAGAGACTCGGCAACTAGAAATTCCATATCTAGAAACTCCACAACTAGAAACTCCACAACTAGAGACTCCGCAACTAGAAACTCCACAACCAGAGACTCTGCAACTAGAAACTCCGCAGCTAGAAACTCCACAAATAGAAACTCCGCAACTAGAAACTCCGCAGCTAGAAACAACACAAGTGGAAACACCACAACTAGATACTCCACAACTAGAAACTCCACAACTACAACTAAAGACTCCACAACTCGAAACTCCAAAACTAGAAACTCCACAACCAGAGACTCCGCAACTCCACAACTAGAAACTCCACAACTGGAAACTCCACAACTAGATACTGCGCAACTAGAAACTCCACAACTAGAGACTCCACAACTTTAAAGTCCACAACTTGAAACTCCACAACTTGAGACTCCACAACTAGAAACTCCACAACTAGAAACTCGACAACTAGAAACTCCACAACTAGAAACTCTGCAACTAGAGACTCCACAAATAGAAACTCCACAACTAGAAACACCACAACTACAAACTCAACAACTAGAAACTCCACAACTAGAAACTCCACAACTAGAAACTCCACAACTTGAAACCTCACAACCTTAAGTTACGCAACTAGAAAATCCACAGCTAGAAATTCCGCAACTAGAAACTCCACAACTAAAAACTCAACAACTAGAAACTCCACAACCAGAGACTCTGCAACTAGAAACTCCGCAGCTAGAAACTCCACAAGTAGAAACTCTGCAACTAGAAACTCCGCAGCTAGAAACTACACAACTAGAGACTCCACAACTAGAAACTCCACAACTAGAAACTCCACAACTAGAAACTCCACAACTTGAAACCTCCCAACCTTAAGTTACGCAACTAGAAAATCCACAGCCAGAGATTCCGCAACTAGAAACTCCATAACTAGAAACTCCACAACTAGAAACTCCACAACTAGAAACTCCGCAGCTAGAGACTCCACAACTAGAAACTCCACAACTTGAAACTCCAGAAATAGAGACTCGGCAACTAGAAATTCCATATCTAGAAACTCCACAACTAAAAACTTTACAACTAGAATCTGCAAAACTAGAGACTTCACAACTAGAAACTCAACAACTAGAAACTCCCCAACTAAAAACGCCACAACTGGAAACTCCACAACTTGAGACTCCGCAACTTCAAACTCCACAACTAGAAAACTCAGCTATTAAAAACTCCGCAACTAGAAACTCCACAACTAGATACTCCAACTGGAAACTCCACAACTAGAAACTTCACAACCGGAAACTCCACAACTAGATACTCCACAACTAGAAACTCCACAACTAGAGACTCCCCAACTTGAAACTCCACAACTTTAAACTCCACAGCTTGAGACTCCACAACTAGAAACTCCACAACTTGAAACTCCACAACTAGAAACTCCACAACCAGAAACTGTACAACTAGAAACTCCACAACTAGAAACTCCACAACTATAATTTCCGCAACTAGAGACTCCACAACTAAAAACTCTACAACTATAAACTCCACAACAACAAACTCAACAAATATAGACTCGGCAACTAGAAATTCCATATCTAGAAACTCCTCAACTAAAAACCCCACAACTAAAAACTCCACAACTAGAAACTCCACAACTAGAAACTCTACAACTAGAGACTCCGCAACTAGAAACTCCACAGCCAGAGACTCTGCAACTAGAAACTCTGCAGCTAGAAACTCCACAAACAGAAACTCCAAAATTAGAAACTCCGCAGCTAGAAACTCCTCAACTAGACACTCCACAGCTAGAAACTCCACAACTAGAAACTCCACAACTAGAATCTCCACAACTAGAAACTCCACAACTTGAAACCTCACAACCTTAAGTTCCACAACTAGAAAATCCACAGCTAGAGATTCCGCAACTAGAAACTCCGCAACTAGAAACTCCGCAGCTAGAAACTACACAACTGGAAACTCCACAACTAGATACTCCACAACTGGAAACTCTACAACTAGAAACTCCACAACTACAACTAAAGACTCCACAACTCGAAACTCCAAAACTAAAAACTCCACAACCAGAGACTCCGCAACTCCACAACTAGAAACTCCACAACTTGAAACTCCACAACTTGAGACTCCACAACTAGAAACTCCACAACTTGAAACTCCACAACTAGAAACTCCACAACCAGAAACTCCCCAACTAGAAACTCCACAACTAGAAACTCTGCAACTAGAGACTCCACAAATAGAAACTCCACAACTAGAAACTCCACAACTACAAACTCCACAACTAGAAAGTCCACAACTAGAAACTCCACAACTAGAAACTCCACAACTTGAAACCTCACAACCTTAAGTTACGCAACTAGAAAATCCACAGCTAGAGATTCCGCAACTAGAAACTCCACAACTAGAAACACCACAACTAGAAACTCAACAACTAGAAACTCCGCAACTAGAAACTCCACAACCAGAGACTCTGCAACTAGAAACTCCGCAGCTAGAAACTCCACAAATAGAAACTCCGCAACTAGAAACTGCGCAGCTAGAAACTACACAACTAGAGACTCCACAACTAGAAAATCCACAACTAGAAAATCCACAACTAGAAACTCCACAACTTGAAACCTGACAACCTTAAGTTATGCAACTAGAAAATCCCCAGCTAGAGATTCCGCAACTAGAAACTCCACAACTTGAAACTCCACAAATAGAAACTCCACAACTACAAACTCCACAAATAGAGACTCGGCAACTAGAAATTCCATATCTAGAAACTCCACAACTAAAAACTCCACAACTAGAGACTCCGCAACTAGAAACTCCAAAACCAGAGACTCTGCAACTAGAAACTCCGCAGCTAGAAACTCCACAAATAGAAACTCCGCAACTAGAAACTCCGCAGCTAGAAACTACACAACTGAAAACTCCACAACTAGATACTCCACAACTGGAAACTCCACAACTAGAAACTCCACAACTACAACTAAAGACTCCACAACTCGAAACTCCAAAACTAGAAACTCCACAACCAGAGACTCCGCAACTCCACAACTAGAAACTCCACCACTGGAAACTCCACAACTAGATACTGCGCAACTAGAAACTCCACAACTTGAGACTCCACAACTTGAAACTCCACAACTTGAGACTCCACAACTAGAAACTCCACAACTTGAAACTCCACAACTAGAAACTCTGCAACTAGAGACTCCACAAATAGAAACTCCACAACTAGAAACTCCACAACTAGAAACTCCACAACTAGAAACTCCACAACTTGAAACCTCACAACCTTAAGTTACGCAACTAGAAAATCCACAGCTAGAGATTCCGCAACTAGAAACTCCACAACTAGAAACTCCACAACTAGAAACTCAACTAGAAACTCCGCAACTAGAAACTCCACAACCAGAGACTCTGCAACTAGAAACTCCGCAGCTAGAAACTCCACAGATAGAAACTCCGCAACTAGGAACTGCGCAGCTAGGAACTACACAACTTGAAACTCAACAACTAGAAACTCCCCAACTAGAAACTCCGCAACTAGAAACTCCACAACTAGGGACTCCGCAACTAGAAACTCCACAACTAGATACTCCAACTGGAAACTCCACAACTAGAAACTTCACAACCGGAAACTCCACAACTAGATACTCCACAACTAGAAACTCCACAACTAGAGACTCCCCAACTTGAAACTCCACAACTTTAAACTCCACAGCTTGAGACTCCACAACTAGAAACTCCACAACTTGAAACTCCACAACTAGAAACTCCACAACCAGAAACTGTACAACTAGAAACTCCACAACTAGAAACTCCACAACTATAATTTCCGCAACTAGAGACTCCACAACTAAAAACTCTACAACTAGAAACTCCACAACAACAAACTCAACAAATATAGACTCGGCAACTAGAAATTCCATATCTAGAAACTCCTCAACTAAAAACCCCACAACTAAAAACTCCACAACTAGAAACTCCACAACTAGAAACTCTACAACTAGAGACTCCGCAACTAGAAACTCCACAGCCAGAGACTCTGCAACTAGAAACTCTGCAGCTAGAAACTCCACAAACAGAAACTCCAAAATTAGAAACTCCGCAGCTAGAAACTCCTCAACTAGACACTCCACAGCTAGAAACTCCACAACTAGAAACTCCACAACTAGAATCTCCACAACTAGAAACTCCACAACTTGAAACCTCACAACCTTAAGTTCCACAACTAGAAAATCCACAGCTAGAGATTCCGCAACTAGAAACTCCGCAACTAGAAACTCCGCAGCTAGAAACTACACAACTGGAAACTCCACAACTAGATACTCCACAACTGGAAACTCCACAACTAGAAACTCCACAACTACAACTAAAGACTCCACAACTCGAAACTCCAAAACTAAAAACTCCACAACCAGAGACTCCGCAACTCCACAACTAGAAACTCCACAACTTGAAACTCCACAACTTGAGACTCCACAACTAGAAACTCCACAACTTGAAACTCCACAACTAGAAACTCCACAACCAGAAACTCCCCAACTAGAAACTCCACAACTAGAAACTCTGCAACTAGAGACTCCACAAATAGAAACTCCACAACTAGAAACTCCACAACTACAAACTCCACAACTAGAAAGTCCACAACTAGAAACTCCACAACTAGAAACTCCACAACTTGAAACCTCACAACCTTAAGTTACGCAACTAGAAAATCCACAGCTAGAGATTCCGCAACTAGAAACTCCACAACTAGAAACACCACAACTAGAAACTCAACAACTAGAAACTCCGCAACTAGAAACTCCACAACCAGAGACTCTGCAACTAGAAACTCCGCAGCTAGAAACTCCACAAATAGAAACTCCGCAACTAGAAACTGCGCAGCTAGAAACTACACAACTAGAGACTCCACAACTAGAAAATCCACAACTAGAAAATCCACAACTAGAAACTCCACAACTTGAAACCTGACAACCTTAAGTTATGCAACTAGAAAATCCCCAGCTAGAGATTCCGCAACTAGAAACTCCACAACTTGAAACTCCACAAATAGAAACTCCACAACTACAAACTCCACAAATAGAGACTCGGCAACTAGAAATTCCATATCTAGAAACTCCACAACTAAAAACTCCACAACTAGAGACTCCGCAACTAGAAACTCCAAAACCAGAGACTCTGCAACTAGAAACTCCGCAGCTAGAAACTCCACAAATAGAAACTCCGCAACTAGAAACTCCGCAGCTAGAAACTACACAACTGAAAACTCCACAACTAGATACTCCACAACTGGAAACTCCACAACTAGAAACTCCACAACTACAACTAAAGACTCCACAACTCGAAACTCCAAAACTAGAAACTCCACAACCAGAGACTCCGCAACTCCACAACTAGAAACTCCACCACTGGAAACTCCACAACTAGATACTGCGCAACTAGAAACTCCACAACTTGAGACTCCACAACTTGAAACTCCACAACTTGAGACTCCACAACTAGAAACTCCACAACTTGAAACTCCACAACTAGAAACTCTGCAACTAGAGACTCCACAAATAGAAACTCCACAACTAGAAACTCCACAACTAGAAACTCCACAACTAGAAACTCCACAACTTGAAACCTCACAACCTTAAGTTACGCAACTAGAAAATCCACAGCTAGAGATTCCGCAACTAGAAACTCCACAACTAGAAACTCCACAACTAGAAACTCAACTAGAAACTCCGCAACTAGAAACTCCACAACCAGAGACTCTGCAACTAGAAACTCCGCAGCTAGAAACTCCACAGATAGAAACTCCGCAACTAGGAACTGCGCAGCTAGGAACTACACAACTTGAAACTCAACAACTAGAAACTCCCCAACTAGAAACTCCGCAACTAGAAACTCCACAACTAGGGACTCCGCAACTAGAAACTCCACAACTAGAATCTCCACAACTGGAAACTCCACTACTAGATACGCCACAACTGGAAACTCGACAACTAGAAACTTCACATCTAGAGACTCCACAACTTGAAACTCCACAACTAGAAACTCTGCAACTAGAAACTCCACAACTAGAAACTCCACAACTAGAAACTCCACAACTACAAACTCCACAAATAGAGACTCGGCAACTAGAAATTCCACAAATAGAGACTCGGCAACTAGAAATTCTACAACTAGAGACTCTGCAACTAGAAACTCCACAACTAGAGACTCGGCAACTAGAAATTCCACAAATAGAGACTCGGCAACTAGAAATTCTATATCTAGAAACTCCACAACTAGAAACTGCAAAACTAGAGACTTCACAACTAGAAACTCAACAACTAGAAACTCCACAACTAAAAACTCCACAACTGGAAACTCCACAACTTGAGACTCCGCAACTTGAAACTTCACAAGTAGAAACTCGCTATTAAATACTCCGCAATTAGAAACTTCGCAACTAGAAACTCCACAACTTAAAACTCCACAACTAGATACTCCACAACTGGAAACTCCACAACTAGAAACTCCACAACTAGAGACTCCACAACTAGAAACTCAACAACTAGAAACTCTACAACCAGAGACTCCGCAACTCCACAACAAGAAACTCCACAACTGGAAACTCCACAACTAGATACTCCGCAACTAGTAACTCTACAACTAGAGACTCCACAACTTGAAACTCCACAACTTTAAACTCCACAACTTGAGACTCCACAACTAGAAACTCAACAAATGAACACTCCGCAACTAGAAACTCCGCAGCTAGAAACTACATAACTAGAGACTCCACAACTAGAAACTCCAAAACTCGAAACTCCACAACAACAAACTCTACAAATAGAGACTCGGCAACTAGAAAAAATTTCATATCTAGAAACTTCACAACTAAGAATCCCACAACTAAAAACTCCACAACTAGAAACTCTACAACTAGAGACTCCGCAACTAGAAACTCCACAGCCAGAGACTCTGCAACTAGAAACTCTGCAGCTAGAAACTCCACAAACAGAAACTCCACAATTAGAAACTCCGCAGCTAGAAACTCCACAACTAGAGACTCCACAACTAGAAACTCCACAACTAGAAACTCCACAACTTGAAACCTCACAACCATAAGTTCCGCAACTAGAAAATCCACAGCTAGAGATTCCGCAACTAGAAACTTCACAACTAGAAACTCCAGAACTCATTACTCCACAACTCAAAACTCCACAACTGGAAACTCCACAACAGGAAACTCCACAACTAGACACTCCACAACTAAAAACTCTACAACCAGAAACTCCTAAACTAGAGACTCCACAACTAGAGACTACAACTAGAGACTTCAAACTAGAAACTCAACAACTAGAAACTCCACAACTTGAAACTCCAAAACTAGAAACTCCACAACTAGAAACTCTACAACTAGAGACTCTTCAACTAGAGAATTCGCAACTAGAAACTCCAAAACTAGAGACTCTGAACTAGAAACTCCACAGCTAGAAACTCCACGAGTAGAAACTCCACAACTTGAAACTCAACAACTACAAACTCCACAAATGGAGACTCGGCTACAAGAAATTTCATGTCTCGAAAGTCCACAACTAAAAACTCCACAACTGGAAACTCCACAACTAGAAACCCCACAACTAGAAATACCACAACTAGAGACTCCGCAACTAGAAACTCCACAACCAGAGACTCTGCAACTAGAAACTCCACAAATAGAAACTCCGCAACTAGAAACTCCGCAGCTAGAAACTACACAACTAGAGACTCCACAACTAGAAACTCCACAACTAGAAACTCCACAACTTGAAACCTCAAAACCTTAAATTACGCAACTAGAAAGTCCACAGCTAGAGATTCCGCAACTAGAAACTCCACAACTAGAAACTCAACAACTAGAAACTCAACAACTAGAAACTCCGGAACTAGAGACTCCACAACTATTAACTCCACAACCTGAAACTCCACAACGAGAAACTCCACAACTACAAACTCCACAAATAGAGACTCGGCAACTAGAAATTCCATATCTAGAAACTCCACAACTAGAAACTCCACAACTAGAGACTCCGCAACTAGAAACTCCACAACCAGAGACTCTGCAACTAGAAACTCCGCAGCTAGAAACTCCACAAATAGAAACTCCGCAACTAGAAACTCCGCAGCTAGAAACAACACAAGTGGAAACACCACAACTAGATACTCCACAACTAGAAACTCCACAACTACAACTAAAGACTCCACAACTCGAAACTCCAAAACTAGAAACTCCACAACCAGAGACTCCGCAACTCCACAACTAGAAACTCCACAACTGGAAACTCCACAACTAGATACTGCGCAACTAGAAACTCCACAACTAGAGACTCCACAACTTTAAAGTCCACAACTTGAAACTCCACAACTTGAGACTCCACAACTAGAAACTCCACAACTAGAAACTCCACAACTAGAAACTCCACAACTAGAAACTCTGCAACTAGAGACTCCACAAATAGAAACTCCACAACTAGAAACACCACAACTACAAACTCAACAACTAGAAACTCCACAACTAGAAACTCCACAACTAGAAACTCCACAACTTGAAACCTCACAACCTTAAGTTACGCAACTAGAAAATCCACAGCTAGAGATTCCGCAACTAGAAACTCCACAACTATAAACTCAACAACTAGAAACTCCACAACCAGAGACTCTGCAACTAGAAACTCCGCAGCTAGAAACTCCACAAGTAGAAACTCTGCAACTAGAAACTCCGCAGCTAGAAACTACACAACTAGAGACTCCACAACTAGAAACTCCACAACTAGAAACTCCACAACTAGAAACTCCACAACTTGAAACCTCCCAACCTTAAGTTACGCAACTAGAAAATCCACAGCCAGAGATTCCGCAACTAGAAACTCCATAACTAGAAACTCCACAACTAGAAACTCCACAACTAGAAACTCCGCAGCTAGAGACTCCACAACTAGAAACTCCACAACTTGAAACTCCAGAAATAGAGACTCGGCAACTAGAAATTCCATATCTAGAAACTCCACAACTAAAAACTTTAGAACTAGAATCTGCAAAACTAGAGACTTCACAACTAGAAACTCAACAACTAGAAACTCCCCAACTAAAAACGCCACAACTGGAAACTCCACAACTTGAGACTCCGCAACTTCAAACTCCACAACTAGAAAACTCAGCTATTAAAAACTCCGCAACTAGAAACTCCACAACTAGATACTCCAACTGGAAACTCCACAACTAGAAACTTCACAACCGGAAACTCCACAACTAGATACTCCACAACTAGAAACTCCACAACTAGAGACTCCCCAACTTGAAACTCCACAACTTTAAACTCCACAGCTTGAGACTCCACAACTAGAAACTCCACAACTTGAAACTCCACAACTAGAAACTCCACAACCAGAAACTGTACAACTAGAAACTCCACAACTAGAAACTCCACAACTATAATTTCCGCAACTAGAGACTCCACAACTAAAAACTCTACAACTAGAAACTCCACAACAACAAACTCAACAAATATAGACTCGGCAACTAGAAATTCCATATCTAGAAACTCCTCAACTAAAAACCCCACAACTAAAAACTCCACAACTAGAAACTCCACAACTAGAAACTCTACAACTAGAGACTCCGCAACTAGAAACTCCACAGCCAGAGACTCTGCAACTAGAAACTCTGCAGCTAGAAACTCCACAAACAGAAACTCCAAAATTAGAAACTCCGCAGCTAGAAACTCCTCAACTAGACACTCCACAGCTAGAAACTCCACAACTAGAAACTCCACAACTAGAATCTCCACAACTAGAAACTCCACAACTTGAAACCTCCCAACCTTAAGTTCCACAACTAGAAAATCCACAGCTAGAGATTCCGCAACTAGAAACTCCACAACTAGAAACTCCACAACTAGAAACTCAACAACTAGAAACTCCACAAATAGAAACTCCACAACTAGAAACTGCGCAGCTAGAAACTACACAACTAGAGACTCCACAACTAGAAACTCCACAACTAGAAACTCCACAACTAGCAACTCCACAACTTGAAACCTCAAAACCTTAAGTTACGCAACTAGAAAATCCACAGCTAGAGATTCCGCAACTAGAAACTCCACAACTAGAAACTCCACAACTAGAAACTCAACAACTAGAAACTCCACAACTTGAGACTCCACAACTTCAAACTCCACAACTTGAAACTCCACAACTAGATACTCCACAACTACAAACTCCACAAATAGAGACTCGGCAACTAGAAATTCCATATCTCTAAACTTCACAACTAAAAACTCCACAACTAGAGACTCCGCAACTAGAAACTCCACAACCAGAGACTCTGCAACTAGAAACTCCGCAGCTAGAAACTCCACAACTAGAAACTCCGCAACTAGAAACTCCGCAGCTAGAAACTACACAACTAGAGACTCCACAACTAGAAAATCCACAAATAGAAACTCCACAACTAGAAACTCCACAACTTTAAACATCCCAACCTTAAGTTACGCAACTAGAAAATCCACAGCTAGAGATTCCGCAACTAGAAACTCCATAACTAGAAACTCCAGTACTAGAGACTCCCCAACTTGAAACTCCACAACTTTAAACTCCACAGCTTGAGACTCCACAACTAGAAACTCCACAACTTGAAACTCCACAACTAGAAACTCCACAACCAGAAACTGTACAACTAGAAACTCCACAACTAGAAACTCCACAACTATAATCTCCGCAACTAGAGACTCCACAACTAAAAACTCTACAACTAGAAACTCCACAACAACAAACTCAACAAATATAGACTCGGCAACTAGAAATTCCATATCTAGAAACTCCTCAACTAAAAACCCCACAACTAAAAACTCCACAACTAGAAACTCCACAACTAGAAACTCTACAACTAGAGACTCCGCAACTAGAAACTCCACAGCCAGAGACTCTGCAACTAGAAACTCTGCAGCTAGAAACTCCACAAACAGAAACTCCAAAATTAGAAACTCCGCAGCTAGAAACTCCTCAACTAGACACTCCACAGCTAGAAACTCCACAACAAGAAACTCCACAACTAGAATCTTCACAACTAGAAACTCCACAACTTGAAACCTCACAACCTTAAGTTCCACAACTAGAAAATCCACAGCTAGAGATTCCGCAACTAGAAACTCCACAACTAGAAACTCCACAACTAGAAACTCAACAACTAGAAACTCCACAAATAGAAACTCCACAACTAGAAACTGCGCAGCTAGAAACTACACAACTAGAGACTCCACAACTAGAAACTCCACAACTAGAAACTCCACAACTAGCAACTTCACAACTTGAAACCTCAAAACCTTAAGTTACGCAACTAGAAAATCCACAGCTAGAGATTCCGCAACTAGAAACTCCACAACTAGAAACTCCACAACTAGAAACTCAACAACTAGAAACTCCGCAACTTGAGACTCCACAACTTCAAACTCCACAACTTGAAACTCCACAACTAGATACTCCACAACTACAAACTCCACAAATAGAGACTCGGCAACTAGAAATTCCATATCTCTAAACTTCACAACTAAAAACTCCACAACTAGAGACTCCGCAACTAGAAACTCCACAACCAGAGACTCTGCAACTAGAAACTCCGCAGCTAGAAACTCCACAACTAGAAACTCCGCAACTAGAAACTCCGCAGCTAAAAACTACACAACTAGAGACTCCACAACTAGAAAATCCACAAATAGAAACTCCACAACTAGAAACTCCACAACTTTAAACATCCCAACCTTAAGTTACGCAACTAGAAAATCCACAGCTAGAGATTCCGCAACTAGAAACTCCATAACTAGAAACTCCACAACTAGAAACTCCACAACTAGAAACTCCGCAACTAGAGACTCCACAACTAGAAACTCCACAACTTGAAACTCCACAATTAGAAACTCCACAACTACAAACTCCACAAATAGAGACTCGGCAACTAGATATTCCATATCTAGAAACTCCACAACTAAAAACTTTACAACTAGAATCTGCAAAACTAGAGACTTCACAACTAGAAACTCAACAACTAGAAACTCCACAACTAGATACTCCAACTGGAAACTCCACAACTAGAAACTTCACAACCGGAAACTCCACAACCAGATACTCCACAACTGGAAACTCCACAACCAGAGACTCTGCAACTAGAAACTCCGCAACTCGAAAATCCACAACTAGAAACTCCACAACTAGAATCTCCACAACTAGAGACTCCGCATTTCCACAACTAGAAACTCCACAACTCGAAACTCCACAACTAGAAACTCCACAACCAGAAAATCTACAACTAGAAACTCCGCAACTAGAAACTCCACAACCTGAGACTCTGCACCTAGAAACTCCACAACTCGAAACTCCACAACTAGAAACTCCACAACTTGAGACTCCGCAACTCCACAAATAGAAACTCCACAACTGGAAACTCCACAACTAGATACTCCACAACTAGAAACTCCACAACTTTAAACTCCACAACTTGAGACTCCACAACTAGAAACTCTACAACTTGAAACTCCACAGCTAGAAACTTCACAACCAGAAACTGTACAACTAGAAACTGCACAGCTTGAGATTCCGCAACTTGAAACTCCACAACTTGAAACTCCCCAACTAGAAACTCCGCAACTAGAAACTCCACAACTAGGGACTCCGCAACTAGAAACTCCACAACTATAATCTCCACAACTGGAAACTCCACTACTAGATACGCCACAACTGGAAACTCGACAACTAGAAACTTCACATCTAGAGACTCCACAACTTGAAACTCCACAACTAGAAACTCTGCAACTAGAAACTCCACAACTAGAAACTCCACAACTAGAAACTCCACAACTACAAACTCCACAAATAGAGACTCGGCAACTAGAAATTCCACAAATAGAGACTCGGCAACTAGAAATTCTACAACTAGAGACTCTGCAACTAGAAACTCCACAACTAGAGACTCGGCAACTAGAAATTCCACAAATAGAGACTCGGCAACTAGAAATTCTATATCTAGAAACTCCACAACTAGAAACTGCAAAACTAGAGACTTCACAACTAGAAACTCAACAACTAGAAACTCCACAACTAAAAACTCCACAACTGGAAACTCCACAACTTGAGACTCCGCAACTTGAAACTTCACAAGTAGAAACTCCGCTATTAAATACTCCGCAATTAGAAACTTCGCAACTAGAAACTCCACAACTTAAAACTCCACAACTAGATACTCCACAACTGGAAACTCCACAACTAGAAACTCCACAACTAGAGACTCCACAACTCGAAACTCAACAACTAGAAACTCTACAACCAGAGACTCCGCAACTCCACAACAAGAAACTCCGCAACTGGAAACTCCACAACTAGATACTCCGCAACTAGTAACTCTACAACTAGAGACTCCACAACTTGAAACTCCACAACTTTAAACTCCACAACTTGAGACTCCACAACTAGAAACTCAACAAATGAACACTCCGCAACTAGAAACTCCGCAGCTAGAAACTACATAACTAGAGACTCCACAACTAGAAACTCCAAAACTCGAAACTCCACAACTGGAAACTCCACAACTAGACACTCCACAACTAAAAACTCTTCAACTAAAAACTCCTAAACTTGAGACTCCACAACTAGAGAATCTACAAGTAGAGACTTCAAACTAGAAACTCAACAACTAAAAACTCCACAACTAAAAACTCAACAACTAGAAACTGCACAGCTTGAGACTCTGCAACTTGAAACTCCACAACTAGAAACTCCACAACTGGAAACTCCACAACTAGATACTGCGCAACTAGAAACTCCACAACTAGAGACTCCACAACTTTAAACTCCACAACTTGAAACTCCACAATTTGAGACTCCACAACTAGAAACTCCACAACTTGAAACTCCACAACTAGAAACTGCACAACCAGAAACTCCACAACTAGAAACTCCACAACTAGAAACTCTGCAACTAGAGACTCCACAAATAGAAACTCCACAACTAGAGACTCCACAACTTGAAACCTCACAACCTTAAGTTACGCAACTAGAAAATCCACAGCCAGAGATTCCGCAACTAGAAACTCCATAACTAGAAACTCCACAACTAGAAACTCCACAACTAGAAACTCCACAACTAAAAACTCCACAACTAGAAACTCCACAACTACAAACTCCACAAATAGAGACTCGGCTACAAGAAATTTCATGTCTAGAAAGTCCACAACTAAAAACTCCACAACTGGAAACTCCACAACTAGAAACTCCACAACTAGAAATACCACAACTAGAGACTCCGTAACTAGAAACTCCACAACCAGAGACTCTGCAACTAGAAACTCCGCAGCTAGAAACTCCACAAATAGAAACTCCGCAACTAAAAACTCCGCAGCTAGAAACTACACAACTAGAGACTCCACAACTAGAAACTTCACAACTAGAAACTCCGCAACTAGAAACTCCACAACTTGAAACCTCACAACCTTAAGTTACGCAACTAGAGAATCCACTGCTAGAGATTCCGCAACTAGAAACCCCACAACTAGAAACTCCACAACTAGAAACTCAACAACTAAAAACTCCGCAACTAGAGACTCCACAACCAGAAACTCCACAACTTGAAACTCCACAACTAGAAACTCCAGAACTACAAACTCCACAAATAGAGACTCGGCAACTAGAAATTCCATATCTGGAAACTCCACAAGTAAAAACTCCACAACTAGAGACTCCGCAACTAGAATCTCCACAACCAGAGACTCTGCAACTAGAAACTCCGCAGCTAGAAACTCCACAAATAGAAACTCCGCAACTAGGAACTCCGCAGCTAGAAACTACACAACTAGAGACTCCACAACTAGAAACTCCACAACTAGAAACTCCACAACTTGAAACCTCACAACTTTAAGTTACGCAACTAGAAAATCCACAGCTAGAGATTCCGCAACTGGAAACTCCATAACTAGAAACTTCACAACTAGAAACTCCACACTAGAAACTCCGCAACTAGAGACTCCACAACTAGAAACTCCACAACTACAAACTCCACAAATAGAGACTCGGCAACTAGAAATTCCAAAAATACAAACTCGGCAACTAGAAATTCCACAACTAGAGACTCTGCAACTAGAAACTCCACAACTAGAGACTCGGCAACTAGAAATTCCACAAATAGAGACTCGGCAACTAGAAATTCTATATCTAGAAACTCCACAACTACAAACTGCAAAACTAGAGACTTCACAACTAGAAACTAAACAACTAGAAACTCCACAACTTGAAACCTGACAACCTTAAGTTACGCAACTAGAAAATCCCCAGCTAGAGATTCCGCAACTAGAAACTCCACAACTAGAAACTCCACAACTAGAAACTCAACAACTAGAAACTCCGCAACTAGAAACTCCGCAGCTAGAAACTCCACAAATAGAAACTCCGCAACTAGAAACGTTGCAGCTAGAAACTACACAACTAGAGACTCGGCAACTAGAAATTCCACAACTAGAGACTCTGCAACTAGAAACTCCACAACTAGATACTCGGCAACTAGAAATTCCACAAATAGAGACTCGGCAACTAGAAATTCTATATCTAGAAACTCCACAACTAGAAACTGCAAAACTAGAGACTTCACAACTAGAAACTCCACAACTGGAAACTCCACAACTAGATACTCCGCAACTAGTAACTCTACAACTAGAGACTCCACAACTTGAAACTCCACAACTTTAAACTCCACAACTTGAGACTCCGCAACTCCACAACTAGAAACTCCACAACTTGAAACTCCACAACTTGAGACTCCACAACTAGAAACTCCACAACTTGAAACTCCACAACTAGAAACTCCACAACCAGAAACTCCCCAACTAGAAACTCCACAACTAGAAACTCTGCAACTAGAGACTCCACAAATAGAAACTCCACAACTAGAAACTCCACAACTACAAACTCCACAACTAGAAAGTCCTCAACTAGAAACTCCACAACTAGAAACTCCACAACTTGAAACCTCACAACCTTAGGTTACGCAACTAGAAAATCCACAGCTAGAGATTCCGCAACTAGAAACTCCACAACTAGAAACACCACAACTAGAAACTCAACAACTAGAAACTCCGCAACTAGAAACTCCACAACCAGAGACTCTCCAACTAGAAACTCCGCAGCTAGAAACTCCACAAATAGAAACTCCGCAACTAGAAACTGCGCAGCTAGAAACTACACAACTAGAGACTCCACAACTAGAAAATCCACAACTAGAAACTCCACAACTAGAAACTCCACAACTTGAAACCTGACAACCTTAAGTTACGCAACTAGAAAATCCCCAGCTAGAGATTCCGCAACTAGAAACTCCACAACTTGAAACTCCACAAATAGAAACTCCACAACTACAAACTCCACAAATAGAGACTCGGCAACTAGAAATTCCATATCTAGAAACTCCACAACTAAAAACTCCACAACTAGAGACTCCGCAACTAGAAACTCCAAAACCAGAGACTCTGCAACTAGAAACTCCGCAGCTAAAAACTCCACAAATAGAAACTCCGCAACTAGAAACTCCGCAGCTAGAAACTACACAACTGAAAACTCCACAACTAGATACTCCACAACTGGAAACTCCACAACTAGAAACTCCACAACTACAACTAAAGACTCCACAACTCGAAACTCCAAAACTAGAAACTCCACAACCAGAGACTCCGCAACTCCACAACTAGAAACTCCACCACTGGAAACTCCACAACTAGATACTGCGCAACTAGAAACTCCACAACTTGAGACTCCACAACTTGAAACTCCACAACTTGAGACTCCACAACTAGAAACTCCACAACTTGAAACTCCACAACTAGAAACTCTGCAACTAGAGACTCCACTAATAGAAACTCCACAACTAGAAACTCCACAACTTGAAACCTCACAACCTTAAGTTACGCAACTAGAAAATCCACAGCTAGAGATTCCGCAACTAGAAACTCCACAACTAGAAACTCCACAACTAGAAACTCAACAACTAGAAACTCCGCAACTAGAAACTCCACAACCAGAGACTCTGCAACTAGAAACTCTGCAGCTAGAAACTCCACAGATAGAAACTCCGCAACTAGGAACTGCGCAGCTAGGAACTACACAACTTGAAACTCCACAACTGGAAACTCCCCAACTAGAAACTCCGCAACTAGAAACTCCACAACTAGGGACTCCGCAACTAGAAACTCCACAACTAGAATCTCCACAACTGGAAACTCCACTACTAGATACGCCACAACTGGAAACTCGACAACTAGAAACTTCACATCTAGAGACTCCACAACTTGAAACTCCACAACTAGAAACTCTGCAACTAGAAACTCCACAACTAGAAACTCCACAACTAGAAACTCCACAACTACAAACTCCACAAATAGAGACTCGGCAACTAGAAATTCCACAAATAGAGACTCGGCAACTAGAAATTCTACAACTAGAGACTCTGCAACTAGAAACTCCACAACTAGAGACTCGGCAACTAGAAATTCCACAAATAGAGACTCGGCAACTAGAAATTCTATATCTAGAAACTCCACAACTAGAAACTGCAAAACTAGAGACTTCACAACTAGAAACTCAACAACTAGAAACTCCACAACTAAAAACTCCACAACTGGAAACTCCACAACTTGAGACTCCGCAACTTGAAACTTCACAAGTAGAAACTCCGCTATTAAATACTCCGCAATTAGAAACTTCGCAACTAGAAACTCCACAACTTAAAACTCCACAACTAGATACTCCACAACTGGAAACTCCACAACTAGAAACTCCACAACTAGAGACTCCACAACTCGAAACTCAACAACTAGAAACTCTACAACCAGAGACTCCGCAACTCCACAACAAGAAACTCCACAACTGGAAACTCCACAACTAGAAACTCCGCAACTAGAAACTCCACAACCTGAGACTCTGCACCTAGAAACTCCACAACTCGAAACTCCACAACTAGAAACTCCACAACTTGAGACTCCGCAACTCCACAAATAGAAACTCCACAACTGGAAACTCCACAACTAGATACTCCACAACTAGAAACTCCACAACTTTAAACTCCACAACTTGAGACTCCACAACTAGAAACTCCACAACTTGAAACTCCACAGCTAGAAACTCCACAACCAGAAACTGTACAACTAGAAACTGCACAGCTTGAGATTCCGCAACTTGAAACTCCACAACTTGAAACTCCCCAACTAGAAACTCCGCAACTAGAAACTCCACAACTAGGGACTCCGCAACTAGAAACTCCACAACTAGAATCTCCACAACTGGAAACTCCACTACTAGATACGCCACAACTGGAAACTCGACAACTAGAAACTTCACATCTAGAGACTCCACAACTTGAAACTCCACAACTAGAAACTCTGCAACTAGAAACTCCACAAATAGAAACTCCACAACTAGAAACTCCACAACTACAAACTCCACAAATAGAGACTCGGCAACTAGAAATTCCACAAATAGAGACTCGGCAACTAGAAATTCTACAACTAGAGACTCTGAAACTAGAAACTCCACAACTACAGACTCGGCAACTAGAAATTCCACAAATAGGGACTCGGCAACTAGAAATTCTATATCTAGAAACTCCACAACTAGAAACTGCAAAACTAGAGAATTCACAACTAGAAACTCAACAACTAGAAACTCCACAACTAAAAACTCCACAACTGGAAGCTCCACAACTTGAGACTCCGCAACTTGAAACTTCGCAAGTAGAAACTCCGCTATTAAATACTCCGCAACTAGAAACTCCGCAACTAGAAACTCCACAACTTAAAACTCCACAACTAGATACTCCACAACTGGAAACTCCACAACTAGATACTTCACAACTGTAAACTCCACAACTAGATACTCCACAACTGGAAACTCCACAAATAGAAACTCCACAACTAGAGACTCCACAACTCGAAACTCAACAGCTAGAAACTCCACAACCAGAGACTCCGCAACTCCACAACAAGAAACTCCACAACTGGAAACTCCACAACTAGATACTCCGCAACTAGTAACTCTACAACTAGAGACTCCGCAACTTGAAACTCCACAACTTGAACCTCCACAACTTTAAACTCCACAACTTGAGACTCCACAACTAGAAACTCAACAAATGAAAACTCCGCAACTAGAAACTCAGCAGCTAGAAACTACACAACTAGAGACTCCACAACTAGAAACTCCAAAACTCGAAACTTCACAACTGGAAACTCCACAACTAGACACTCCACAACTAAAAACTCTTCAACTAGAAACTCCTAAACTTGAGACTCCACAACTAGAGAATCTACAAGTAGAGACTTCAAACTAGAAACTCAACAACTAAAAACTCCACAACTAAAAACTCAACAACTAGAAACTGCACAGCTTGAGACTCCGCAACTTGAAACTCCACAACTTGAATCTCCACAACTAGAAACTCCGCAACTAGAAACTCCACAACTAGAAACTCCACAACTTGAAACTCCACAACTAGAAACTCCACAACCAGAAACTCTACAACTAGAAACTCCACAACTAGAAACTCCACAAAAAAGAAACTTCGCAACTCGAGACTCCACAACAAAAAACTCCACAACTAGAAACTCCACAACAACAAACTCCACAAATAGAGACTCGGCAACTAGAAAAAAAATTCATATATAGAAACTTCACAACTAAAAACCCCACAACTAAAAACTCCACAACTAGAAACTCCACAACTAGAAACTCTACAACTAGAGACTCCGCAACTAGAAACTCTACAGCCAGAGACTCTGCAACTAGAAACTCTGCAGCTAGAAACTCCACAAAAAGAAACTCCACAATTAGAAACTCCGCAGCTAGAAACTCCACAACTAGAGACTCCACAACTAGAAACTCCACAACTAGAAACTCCACAACGAGAAACTCCACAACTTGAAACCTCACAACCTTAAGTTCCGCAACTAGAAAATCCACAGCTAGAGATTCCGCAACTAGAAACTCCACAACTAGAAACTCCAGAACTCAAAACTCCACAACTCGAAACTCCACAACTGGAAACTCCACAACTGGAAACTCCACAACCAGACACTCCACAACTAAAAACTCTACAACCAGAAACTCCTAAACTAGAGACTCCACAACTAGAGACAGCAACTAGAGATTTCAAACTAGAAACTCAATAACTAGAAACTCCACAACTTGAAACTCCACAACTAGAAACTCCACAACTAGAAACTCAACAACTAGAGACTCTGCAACTAGAAACTCCGCAGCTAGAAACTCCACAAATAGAAACTCCGCAACTAGAAACTCCGCAGCTAGAAACTACACAACTAGAGACTCCACAACTAGAAACTCCACAACTAGAAACTCCACAACTTGAAACCTCACAACCTTAAGTTACGCAACCAGAAAATCCACAGCTAGAGATTCCGCAACTACAAACTCCACAACTAGAAACTCCACAACTAGAAACTCAACAACTAGAAACTCCGGAACTAGAGACTCCACAACTAGAAACTCAACAACTTGAAACTCCACAACTAGAAACTCCACAACTACAAACTCCACAAATAGAGACTCGGCAACTGGAAATTTCATATCTAGAAACTCCACAACTAAAAACTCCACAACTAGAGACTCCGCAACTACAAACTCCACAACCAGAGACTCTGCAACTAGAAACTCCGCAGCTAGAAACTCCGCAAATAGAAACTCCGCAACTAGAAACTCTGCAGCTAGAAACTACACAACTGGAAACTCCACAACTAGATACTCCACAACTGGAAACTCCACAACTAGAAACTCCACAACTACAACTAAAGACTCCACAACTCGAAACTCCAAAACTAAAAACTCCACAACCAGAGACTCCGCAACTCCACAACTAGAAACTCCACAACTTGAAACTCCACAACTTGAGACTCCACAACTAGAAACTCCACAACTTGAAACTCCACAACTAGAAACTCCACAACCAGAAACTCCCCAACTAGAAACTCCACAACTAGAAACTCTGCAACTAGAGACTCCACAAATAGAAACTCCACAACTAGAAACTCCACAACTACAAACTCCACAACTAGAAAGTCCACAACTAGAAACTCCACAACTAGAAACTCCACAACTTGAAACCTCACAACCTTAGGTTACGCAACTAGAAAATCCACAGCTAGAGATTCCGCAACTAGAAACTCCACAACTAGAAACACCACAACTAGAAACTCAACAACTAGAAACTCCGCAACTAGAAACTCCACAACCAGAGACTCTCCAACTAGAAACTCCGCAGCTAGAAACTCCACAAATAGAAACTCCGCAACTAGAAACTGCGCAGCTAGAAACTACACAACTAGAGACTCCACAACTAGAAAATCCACAACTAGAAACTCCACAACTAGAAACTCCACAACTTGAAACCTGACAACCTTAAGTTACGCAACTAGAAAATCCCCAGCTAGAGATTCCCCAACTAGAAACTCCACAACTTGAAACTCCACAAATAGAAACTCCACAACTACAAACTCCACAAATAGAGACTCGGCAACTAGAAATTCCATATCTAGAAACTCCACAACTAAAAACTCCACAACTAGAGACTCCGCAACTAGAAACTCCAAAACCAGAGACTCTGCAACTAGAAACTCCGCAGCTAAAAACTCCACAAATAGAAACTCCGCAACTAGAAACTCCGCAGCTAGAAACTACACAACTGAAAACTCCACAACTAGATACTCCACAACTGGAAACTCCACAACTAGAAACTCCACAACTACAACTAAAGACTCCACAACTCGAAACTCCAAAACTAGAAACTCCACAACCAGAGACTCCGCAACTCCACAACTAGAAACTCCACCACTGGAAACTCCACAACTAGATACTGCGCAACTAGAAACTCCACAACTAGAAACTGCAAAACTAGAGAATTCACAACTAGAAACTCAACAACTAGAAACTCCACAACTAAAAACTCCACAACTGGAAGCTCCACAACTTGAGACTCCGCAACTTGAAACTTCGCAAGTAGAAACTCCGCTATTAAATACTCCGCAACTAGAAACTCCGCAACTAGAAACTCCACAACTTAAAACTCCACAACTAGATACTCCACAACTGGAAACTCCACAACTAGATACTTCACAACTGTAAACTCCACAACTAGATACTCCACAACTGGAAACTCCACAAATAGAAACTCCACAACTAGAGACTCCACAACTCGAAACTCAACAGCTAGAAACTCCACAACCAGAGACTCCGCAACTCCACAACAAGAAACTCCACAACTGGAAACTCCACAACTAGATACTCCGCAACTAGTAACTCTACAACTAGAGACTCCGCAACTTGAAACTCCACAACTTGAAACTCCACAACTTTAAACTCCACAACTTGAGACTCCACAACTAGAAACTCAACAAATGAAAACTCCGCAACTAGAAACTCAGCAGCTAGAAACTACACAACTAGAAACTCCACAACTAGAAACTCCAAAACTCGAAACTTCACAACTGGAAACTCCACAACTAGACACTCCACAACTAAAAACTCTTCAACTAGAAACTCCTAAACTTGAGACTCCACAACTAGAGAATCTACAAGTAGAGACTTCAAACTAGAAACTCAACAACTAAAAACTCCACAACTAAAAACTCAACAACTAGAAACTGCACAGCTTGAGACTCCGCAACTTGAAACTCCACAGCTTGAATCTCCACAACTAGAAACTCCGCAACTAGAAACTCCACAACTAGAAACTCCACAACTTGAAACTCCACAACTAGAAACTCCACAACCAGAAACTCTACAACTAGAAACTCCACAACTAGAAACTCCACAAAAAAGAAACTTCGCAACTCGAGACTCCACAACAAAAAACTCCACAACTAGAAACTCCACAACAACAAACTCCACAAATAGAGACTCGGCAACTAGAAAAAAAATCCATATATAGAAACTTCACAACTAAAAACCCCACAACTAAAAACTCCACAACTAGAAACTCCACAACTAGAAACTCTACAACTAGAGACTCCGCAACTAGAAACTCTACAGCCAGAGACTCTGCAACTAGAAACTCTGCAGCTAGAAACTCCACAAAAAGAAACTCCACAATTAGAAACTCCGCAGCTAGAAACTCCACAACTAGAGACTCCACAACTAGAAACTCCACAACTAGAAACTCCACAACGAGAAACTCCACAACTTGAAACCTCACAACCTTAAGTTCCGCAACTAGAAAATCCACAGCTAGAGATTCCGCAACTAGAAACTCCACAACTAGAAACTCCAGAACTCAAAACTCCACAACTCGAAACTCCACAACTGGAAACTCCACAACTGGAAACTCCACAACCAGACACTCCACAACTAAAAACTCTACAACCAGAAACTCCTAAACTAGAGACTCCACAACTAGAGACAGCAACTAGAGATTTCAAACTAGAAACTCAATAACTAGAAACTCCACAACTTGAAACTCCACAACTAGAAACTCCACAACTAGAAACTCAACAACTAGAGACTCTGCAACTAGAAACTCCGCAGCTAGAAACTCCACAAATAGAAACTCCGCAACTAGAAACTCCGCAGCTAGAAACTACACAACTAGAGACTCCACAACTAGAAACTCCACAACTAGAAACTCCACAACTTGAAACCTCACAACCTTAAGTTACGCAACCAGAAAATCCACAGATAGAGATTCCGCAACTACAAACTCCACAACTAGAAACTCCACAACTAGAAACTCAACAACTAGAAACTCCGGAACTAGAGACTCCACAACTAGAAACTCAACAACTTGAAACTCCACAACTAGAAACTCCACAACTACAAACTCCACAAATAGAGACTCGGCAACTGGAAATTTCATATCTAGAAACTCCACAACTAAAAACTCCACAACTAGAAACTCCGCAACTACAAACTCCACAACCAGAGACTCTGCAACTAGAAACTCCGCAGCTAGAAACTCCGCAAATAGAAACTCCGCAACTAGAAACTCTGCAGCTAGAAACTACACAACTAGAAACTCCACAACTTGAAACTCCACAACTTGAGACTCCACAACTAGAAACTCCACAACTTGAAACTCCACAACTAGAAACCCCACAACCAGAAACTCCCCAACTAGAAACTCCACAACTAGAAACTCTGCAACTAGAGACTCCACAAATAGAAACTCCACAACTAGAAACTCCACAACTACAAACTCCACAACTAGAAAGTCCACAACTAGAAACTCCACAACTAGAAACTCCACAACTTGAAACCTCACAACCTTAAGTTACGCAACTAGAAAATCCACAGCTAGAGATTCCGCAACTAGAAACTCCACAACTAGAAACACCACAACTAGAAACTCAACAACTAGAAACTCCGCAACTAGAAACTCCACAACCAGAGACTCTGCAACTAGAAACTCCGCAGCTAGAAACTCCACAAATAGAAACTCCGCAACTAGAAACTGCGCAGCTAGAAACTACACAACTAGAGACTCCACAACTAGAAAATCCACAACTAGAAAATCCACAACTAGAAACTCCACAACTTGAAACCTGACAACCTTAAGTTATGCAACTAGAAAATCCCCAGCTAGAGATTCCGCAACTAGAAACTCCACAACTTGAAACTCCACAAATAGAAACTCCACAACTACAAACTCCACAAATAGAGACTCGGCAACTAGAAATTCCATATCTAGAAACTCCACAACTAAAAACTCCACAACTAGAGACTCCGCAACTAGAAACTCCAAAACCAGAGACTCTGCAACTAGAAACTCCGCAGCTAGAAACTCCACAAATAGAAACTCCGCAACTAGAAACTCCGCAGCTAGAAACTACACAACTGAAAACTCCACAACTAGATACTCCACAACTGGAAACTCCACAACTAGAAACTCCACAACTACAACTAAAGACTCCACAACTCGAAACTCCAAAACTAGAAACTCCACAACCAGAGACTCCGCAACTCCACAACTAGAAACTCCACCACTGGAAACTCCACAACTAGATACTGCGCAACTAGAAACTCCACAACTTGAGACTCCACAACTTGAAACTCCACAACTTGAGACTCCACAACTAGAAACTCCACAACTTGAAACTCCACAACTAGAAACTCTGCAACTAGAGACTCCACAAATAGAAACTCCACAACTAGAAACTCCACAACTAGAAACTCCACAACTAGAAACTCCACAACTTGAAACCTCACAACCTTAAGTTACGCAACTAGAAAATCCACAGCTAGAGATTCCGCAACTAGAAACTCCACAACTAGAAACTCCACAACTAGAAACTCAACTAGAAACTCCGCAACTAGAAACTCCACAACCAGAGACTCTGCAACTAGAAACTCCGCAGCTAGAAACTCCACAGATAGAAACTCCGCAACAAGGAACTGCGCAGCTAGGAACTACACAACTTGAAACTCAACAACTGGAAACTCCCCAACTAGAAACTCCGCAACTAGAAACTCCACAACTAGGGACTCCGCAACTAGAAACTCCACAACTAGAATCTCCACAACTGGAAACTCCACTACTAGATACGCCACAACTGGAAACTCGACAACTAGAAACTTCACATCTAGAGACTCCACAACTTGAAACTCCACAACTAGAAACTCTGCAACTAGAAACTCCACAACTAGAAACTCCACAACTAGAAACTCCACAACTACAAACTCCACAAATAGAGACTCGGCAACTAGAAATTCCACAAATAGAGACTCGGCAACTAGAAATTCTACAACTAGAGACTCTGCAACTAGAAACTCCACAACTAGAGACTCGGCAACTAGAAATTCCACAAATAGAGACTCGGCAACTAGACATTCTATATCTAGAAACTCCACAACTAGAAACTGCAAAACTAGAGACTTCACAACTAGAAACTCAACAACTAGAAACTCCACAACTAAAAACTCCACAACTGGAAACTCCACAACTTGAGACTCCGCAACTTGAAACTTCACAAGTAGAAACTCGCTATTAAATACTCCGCAATTAGAAACTTCGCAACTAGAAACTCCACAACTTAAAACTCCACAACTAGATACTCCACAACTGGAAACTCCACAACTAGAAACTCCACAACTAGAGACTCCACAACTAGAAACTCAACAACTAGAAACTCTACAACCAGAGACTCCGCAACTCCACAACAAGAAACTCCACAACTGGAAACTCCACAACTAGATACTCCGCAACTAGTAACTCTACAACTAGAGACTCCACAACTTGAAACTCCACAACTTTAAACTCCACAACTTGAGACTCCACAACTAGAAACTCAACAAATGAACACTCCGCAACTAGAAACTCCGCAGCTAGAAACTACATAACTAGAGACTCCACAACTAGAAACTCCAAAACTCGAAACTCCACAACAACAAACTCTACAAATAGAGACTCGGCAACTAGAAAAAATTTCATATCTAGAAACTTCACAACTAAGAATCCCACAACTAAAAACTCCACAACTAGAAACTCCACAACTAGAAACTCTACAACTAGAGACTCCGCAACTAGAAACTCCACAGCCAGAGACTCTGCAACTAGAAACTCTGCAGCTAGAAACTCCACAAACAGAAACTCCACAATTAGAAACTCCGCAGCTAGAAACTCCACAACTAGAGACTCCACAACTAGAAACTCCACAACTAGAAACTCCACAACTTGAAACCTCACAACCATAAGTTCCGCAACTAGAAAATCCACAGCTAGAGATTCCGCAACTAGAAACTTCACAACTAGAAACTCCAGAACTCATTACTCCACAACTCGAAACTCCACAACTGGAAACTCCACAACAGGAAACTCCACAACTAGACACTCCACAACTAAAAACTCTACAACCAGAAACTCCTAAACTAGAGACTCCACAACTAGAGACTACAACTAGAGACTTCAAACTAGAAACTCAACAACTAGAAACTCCACAACTTGAAACTCCAAAACTAGAAACTCCACAACTAGAAACTCTACAACTAGAGACTCTTCAACTAGAGAATTCGCAACTAGAAACTCCAAAACTAGAGACTCTGAACTAGAAACTCCACAGCTAGAAACTCCACGAGTAGAAACTCCACAACTTGAAACTCAACAACTACAAACTCCACAAATGGAGACTCGGCTACAAGAAATTTCATGTCTCGAAAGTCCACAACTAAAAACTCCACAACTGGAAACTCCACAACTAGAAACCCCACAACTAGAAATACCACAACTAGAGACTCCGCAACTAGAAACTCCACAACCAGAGACTCTGCAACTAGAAACTCCACAAATAGAAACTCCGCAACTAGAAACTCCGCAGCTAGAAACTACACAACTAGAGACTCCACAACTAGAAACTCCACAACTAGAAACTCCACAACTTGAAACCTCAAAACCTTAAATTACGCAACTAGAAAATCCACAGCTAGAGATTCCGCAACTAGAAACTCCACAACTAGAAACTCCACAACTAGAAACTCAACAACTAGAAACTCCGGAACTAGAGACTCCACAACTATTAACTCCACAACCTGAAACTCCACAACGAGAAACTCCACAACTACAAACTCCACAAATAGAGACTCGGCAACTAGAAATTCCATATCTAGAAACTCCACAACTAGAAACTCCACAACTAGAGACTCCGCAACTAGAAACTCCACAACCAGAGACTCTGCAACTAGAAACTCCGCAGCTAGAAACTCCACAAATAGAAACTCCGCAACTAGAAACTCCGCAGCTAGAAACAACACAAGTGGAAACACCACAACTAGATACTCCACAACTAGAAACTCCACAACTACAACTAAAGACTCCACAACTCGAAACTCCAAAACTAGAAACTCCACAACCAGAGACTCCGCAACTCCACAACTAGAAACTCCACAACTGGAAACTCCACAACTAGATACTGCGCAACTAGAAACTCCACAACTAGAGACTCCACAACTTTAAAGTCCACAACTTGAAACTCCACAACTTGAGACTCCACAACTAGAAACTCCACAACTAGAAACTCCACAACTAGAAACTCCACAACTAGAAACTCTGCATCTAGAGACTCCACAAATAGAAACTCCACAACTAGAAACACCACAACTACAAACTCAACAACTAGAAACTCCACAACTAGAAACTCCACAACTAGAAACTCCACAACTTGAAACCTCACAACCTTAAGTTACGCAACTAGAAAATCCACAGCTAGAGATTCCGCAACTAGAAACTCCACAACTAGAAACTCAACAACTAGAAACTCCACAACCAGAGACTCTGCAACTAGAAACTCCGCAGCTAGAAACTCCACAAGTAGAAACTCTGCAACTAGAAACTCCGCAGCTAGAAACTACACAACTAGAGACTCCACAACTAGAAACTCCACAACTAGAAACTCCACAACTAGAAACTCCACAACTTGAAACCTCCCAGCCTTAAGTTACGCAACTAGAAAATCCACAGCCAGAGATTCCGCAACTAGAAACTCCATAACTAGAAACTCCACAACTAGAAACTCCACAACTAGAAACTCCGCAGCTAGAGACTCCACAACTAGAAACTTTACAACTAGAATCTGCAAAACTAGAGACTTCACAACTAGAAACTCAACAACTAGAAACTCCCCAACTAAAAACGCCACAACTGGAAACTCCACAACTTGAGACTCCGCAACTTCAAACTCCACAACTAGAAAACTCAGCTATTAAAAACTCCGCAACTAGAAACTCCACAACTAGATACTCCAACTGGAAACTCCACAACTAGAAACTTCACAACCGGAAACTCCACAACTAGATACTCCACAACTAGAAACTCCACAACTAGAGACTCCCCAACTTGAAACTCCACAACTTTAAACTCCACAGCTTGAGACTCCACAACTAGAAACTCCACAACTTGAAACTCCACAACTAGAAACTCCACAACCAGAAACTGTACAACTAGAAACTCCACAACTAGAAACTCCACAACTATAATTTCCGCAACTAGAGACTCCACAACTAAAAACTCTACAACTAGAAACTCCACAACAACAAACTCAACAAATATAGACTCGGCAACTAGAAATTCCATATCTAGAAACTCCTCAACTAAAAACCCCACAACTAAAAACTCCACAACTAGAAACTCCACAACTAGAAACTCTACAACTAGAGACTCCGCAACTAGAAACTCCACAGCCAGAGACTCTGCAACTAGAAACTCTGCAGCTAGAAACTCCACAAACAGAAACTCCAAAATTAGAAACTCCGCAGCTAGAAACTCCTCAACTAGACACTCCACAGCTAGAAACTCCACAACTAGAAACTCCACAACTAGAATCTCCACAACTAGAAACTCCACAACTTGAAACCTCACAACCTTAAGTTCCACAACTAGAAAATCCACAGCTAGAGATTCCGCAACTAGAAACTCCGCAACTAGAAACTCCGCAGCTAGAAACTACACAACTGGAAACTCCACAACTAGATACTCCACAACTGGAAACTCTACAACTAGAAACTCCACAACTACAACTAAAGACTCCACAACTCGAAACTCCAAAACTAAAAACTCCACAACCAGAGACTCCGCAACTCCACAACTAGAAACTCCACAACTTGAAACTCCACAACTTGAGACTCCACAACTAGAAACTCCACAACTTGAAACTCCACAACTAGAAACTCCACAACCAGAAACTCCCCAACTAGAAACTCCACAACTAGAAACTCTGCAACTAGAGACTCCACAAATAGAAACTCCACAACTAGAAACTCCACAACTACAAACTCCACAACTAGAAAGTCCACAACTAGAAACTCCACAACTAGAAACTCCACAACTTGAAACCTCACAACCTTAAGTTACGCAACTAGAAAATCCACAGCTAGAGATTCCGCAACTAGAAACTCCACAACTAGAAACACCACAACTAGAAACTCAACAACTAGAAACTCCGCAACTAGAAACTCCACAACCAGAGACTCTGCAACTAGAAACTCCGCAGCTAGAAACTCCACAAATAGAAACTCCGCAACTAGAAACTGCGCAGCTAGAAACTACACAACTAGAGACTCCACAACTAGAAAATCCACAACTAGAAAATCCACAACTAGAAACTCCACAACTTGAAACCTGACAACCTTAAGTTATGCAACTAGAAAATCCCCAGCTAGAGATTCCGCAACTAGAAACTCCACAACTTGAAACTCCACAAATAGAAACTCCACAACTACAAACTCCACAAATAGAGACTCGGCAACTAGAAATTCCATATCTAGAAACTCCACAACTAAAAACTCCACAACTAGAGACTCCGCAACTAGAAACTCCAAAACCAGAGACTCTGCAACTAGAAACTCCGCAGCTAGAAACTCCACAAATAGAAACTCCGCAACTAGAAACTCCGCAGCTAGAAACTACACAACTGAAAACTCCACAACTAGATACTCCACAACTGGAAACTCCACAACTAGAAACTCCACAACTACAACTAAAGACTCCACAACTCGAAACTCCAAAACTAGAAACTCCACAACCAGAGACTCCGCAACTCCACAACTAGAAACTCCACCACTGGAAACTCCACAACTAGATACTGCGCAACTAGAAACTCCACAACTTGAGACTCCACAACTTGAAACTCCACAACTTGAGACTCCACAACTAGAAACTCCACAACTTGAAACTCCACAACTAGAAACTCTGCAACTAGAGACTCCACAAATAGAAACTCCACAACTAGAAACTCCACAACTAGAAACTCCACAACTAGAAACTCCACAACTTGAAACCTCACAACCTTAAGTTACGCAACTAGAAAATCCACAGCTAGAGATTCCGCAACTAGAAACTCCACAACTAGAAACTCCACAACTAGAAACTCAACTAGAAACTCCGCAACTAGAAACTCCACAACCAGAGACTCTGCAACTAGAAACTCCGCAGCTAGAAACTCCACAGATAGAAACTCCGCAACTAGGAACTGCGCAGCTAGGAACTACACAACTTGAAACTCAACAACTAGAAACTCCCCAACTAGAAACTCCGCAACTAGAAACTCCACAACTAGGGACTCCGCAACTAGAAACTCCACAACTAGATACTCCAACTGGAAACTCCACAACTAGAAACTTCACAACCGGAAACTCCACAACTAGATACTCCACAACTAGAAACTCCACAACTAGAGACTCCCCAACTTGAAACTCCACAACTTTAAACTCCACAGCTTGAGACTCCACAACTAGAAACTCCACAACTTGAAACTCCACAACTAGAAACTCCACAACCAGAAACTGTACAACTAGAAACTCCACAACTAGAAACTCCACAACTATAATTTCCGCAACTAGAGACTCCACAACTAAAAACTCTACAACTAGAAACTCCACAACAACAAACTCAACAAATATAGACTCGGCAACTAGAAATTCCATATCTAGAAACTCCTCAACTAAAAACCCCACAACTAAAAACTCCACAACTAGAAACTCCACAACTAGAAACTCTACAACTAGAGACTCCGCAACTAGAAACTCCACAGCCAGAGACTCTGCAACTAGAAACTCTGCAGCTAGAAACTCCACAAACAGAAACTCCAAAATTAGAAACTCCGCAGCTAGAAACTCCTCAACTAGACACTCCACAGCTAGAAACTCCACAACTAGAAACTCCACAACTAGAATCTCCACAACTAGAAAATCCACAACTTGAAACCTCACAACCTTAAGTTCCACAACTAGAAAATCCACAGCTAGAGATTCCGCAACTAGAAACTCCGCAACTAGAAACTCCGCAGCTAGAAACTACACAACTGGAAACTCCACAACTAGATACTCCACAACTGGAAACTCTACAACTAGAAACTCCACAACTACAACTAAAGACTCCACAACTCGAAACTCCAAAACTAAAAACTCCACAACCAGAGACTCCGCAACTCCACAACTAGAAACTCCACAACTTGAAACTCCACAACTTGAGACTCCACAACTAGAAACTCCACAACTTGAAACTCCACAACTAGAAACTCCACAACCAGAAACTCCCCAACTAGAAACTCCACAACTAGAAACTCTGCAACTAGAGACTCCACAAATAGAAACTCCACAACTAGAAACTCCACAACTACAAACTCCACAACTAGAAAGTCCACAACTAGAAACTCCACAACTAGAAACTCCACAACTTGAAACCTCACAACCTTAAGTTACGCAACTAGAAAATCCACAGCTAGAGATTCCGCAACTAGAAACTCCACAACTAGAAACACCACAACTAGAAACTCAACAACTAGAAACTCCGCAACTAGAAACTCCACAACCAGAGACTCTGCAACTAGAAACTCCGCAGCTAGAAACTCCACAAATAGAAACTCCGCAACTAGAAACTGCGCAGCTAGAAACTACACAACTAGAGACTCCACAACTAGAAAATCCACAACTAGAAAATCCACAACTAGAAACTCCACAACTTGAAACCTGACAACCTTAAGTTATGCAACTAGAAAATCCCCAGCTAGAGATTCCGCAACTAGAAACTCCACAACTTGAAACTCCACAAATAGAAACTCCACAACTACAAACTCCACAAATAGAGACTCGGCAACTAGAAATTCCATATCTAGAAACTCCACAACTAAAAACTCCACAACTAGAGACTACGCAACTAGAAACTCCAAAACCAGAGACTCTGCAACTAGAAACTCCGCAGCTAGAAACTCCACAAATAGAAACTCCGCAACTAGAAACTCCGCAGCTAGAAACTACACAACTGAAAACTCCACAACTAGATACTCCACAACTGGAAACTCCACAACTAGAAACTCCACAACTACAACTAAAGACTCCACAACTCGAAACTCCAAAACTAGAAACTCCACAACCAGAGACTCCGCAACTCCACAACTAGAAACTCCACCACTGGAAACTCCACAACTAGATACTGCGCAACTAGAAACTCCACAACTTGAGACTCCACAACTTGAAACTCCACAACTTGAGACTCCACAACTAGAAACTCCACAACTTGAAACTCCACAACTAGAAACTCTGCAACTAGAGACTCCACAAATAGAAACTCCACAACTAGAAACTCCACAACTAGAAACTCCACAACTTGAAACCTCACAACCTTAAGTTACGCAACTAGAAAATCCACAGCTAGAGATTCCGCAACTAGAAACTCCACAACTAGAAACTCCACAACTAGAAACTCAACTAGAAACTCCGCAACTAGAAACTCCACAACCAGAGACTCTGCAACTAGAAACTCCGCAGCTAGAAACTCCACAGATAGAAACTCCGCAACTAGGAACTGCGCAGCTAGGAACTACACAACTTGAAACTCAACAACTAGAAACTCCCCAACTAGAAACTCCGCAACTAGAAACTCCACAACTAGGGACTCCGCAACTAGAAACTCCACAACTAGAATCTCCACAACTGGAAACTCCACTACTAGATACGCCACAACTGGAAACTCGACAACTAGAAACTTCACATCTAGAGACTCCACAACTTGAAACTCCACAACTAGAAACTCTGCAACTAGAAACTCCACAACTAGAAACTCCACAACTAGAAACTCCACAACTACAAACTCCACAAATAGAGACTCGGCAACTAGAAATTCCACAAATAGAGACTCGGCAACTAGAAATTCTACAACTAGAGACTCTGCAACTAGAAACTCCACAACTAGAGACTCGGCAACTAGAAATTCCACAAATAGAGACTCGGCAACTAGAAATTCTATATCTAGAAACTCCACAACTAGAAACTGCAAAACTAGAGACTTCACAACTAGAAACTCAACAACTAGAAACTCCACAACTAAAAACTCCACAACTGGAAACTCCACAACTTGAGACTCCGCAACTTGAAACTTCACAAGTAGAAACTCGATATTAAATACTCCGCAATTAGAAACTTCGCAACTAGAAACTCCACAACTTAAAACTCCACAACTAGATACTCCACAACTGGAAACTCCACAACTAGAAACTCCACAACTAGAGACTCCACAACTAGAAACTCAACAACTAGAAACTCTACAACCAGAGACTCCGCAACTCCACAACAAGAAACTCCACAACTGGAAACTCCACAACTAGATACTCCGCAACTAGTAACTCTACAACTAGAGACTCCACAACTTGAAACTCCACAACTTTAAACTCCACAACTTGAGACTCCACAACTAGAAACTCAACAAATGAACACTCCGCAACTAGAAACTCCGCAGCTAGAAACTACATAACTAGAGACTCCACAACTAGAAACTCCAAAACTCGAAACTCCACAACAACAAACTCTACAAATAGAGACTCGGCAACTAGAAAAAATTTCATATCTAGAAACTTCACAACTAAGAATCCCACAACTAAAAACTCCACAACTAGAAACTCCACAACTAGAAACTCTACAACTAGAGACTCCGCAACTAGAAACTCCACAGCCAGAGACTCTGCAACTAGAAACTCTGCAGCTAGAAACTCCACAAACAGAAACTCCACAATTAGAAACTCCGCAGCTAGAAACTCCACAACTAGAGACTCCACAACTAGAAACTCCAAAACTAGAAACTCCACAACTTGAAACCTCACAACCATAAGTTCCGCAACTAGAAAATCCACAGCTAGAGATTCCGCAACTAGAAACTTCACAACTAGAAACTCCAGAACTCATTACTCCAAAACTCGAAACTCCACAACTGGAAACTCCACAACAGGAAACTCCACAACTAGACACTCCACAACTAAAAACTCTACAACCAGAAACTCCTAAACTAGAGACTCCACAACTAGAGACTACAACTAGAGACTTCAAACTAGAAACTCAACAACTAGAAACTCCACAACTTGAAACTCCAAAACTAGAAACTCCACAACTAGAAACTCTACAACTAGAGACTCTTCAACTAGAGAATTCGCAACTAGAAACTCCAAAACTAGAGACTCTGAACTAGAAACTCCACAGCTAGAAACTCCACGAGTAGAAACTCCACAACTTGAAACTCAACAACTACAAACTCCACAAATGGAGACTCGGCTACAAGAAATTTCATGTCTCGAAAGTCCACAACTAAAAACTCCACAACTGGAAACTCCACAACTAGAAACCCCACAACTAGAAATACCACAACTAGAGACTCCGCAACTAGAAACTCCACAACCAGAGACTCTGCAACTAGAAACTCCACAAATAGAAACTCCGCAACTAGAAACTCCGCAGCTAGAAACTACACAACTAGAGACTCCACAACTAGAAACTCCACAACTAGAAACTCCACAACTTGAAACCTCAAAACCTTAAATTACGCAACTAGAAAATCCACAGCTAGAGATTCCGCAACTAGAAACTCCACAACTAGAAACTCCACAACTAGAAACTCAACAACTAGAAACTCCGGAACTAGAGACTCCACAACTATTAACTCCACAACCTGAAACTCCACAACGAGAAACTCCACAACTACAAACTCCACAAATAGAGACTCGGCAACTAGAAATTCCATATCTAGAAACTCCACAACTAGAAACTCCACAACTAGAGACTCCGCAACTAGAAACTCCACAACCAGAGACTCTGCAACTAGAAACTCCGCAGCTAGAAACTCCACAAATAGAAACTCCGCAACTAGAAACTCCGCAGCTAGAAACAACACAAGTGGAAACACCACAACTAGATACTCCACAACTAGAAACTCCACAACTACAACTAAAGACTCCACAACTCGAAACTCCAAAACTAGAAACTCCACAACCAGAGACTCCGCAACTCCACAACTAGAAACTCCACAACTGGAAACTCCACAACTAGATACTGCGCAACTAGAAACTCCACAACTAGAGACTCCACAACTTTAAAGTCCACAACTTGAAACTCCACAACTTGAGACTCCACAACTAGAAACTCCACAACTAGAAACTCCACAACTAGAAACTCCACAACTAGAAACTCTGCAACTAGAGACTCCACAAATAGAAACTCCACAACTAGAAACACCACAACTACAAACTCAACAACTAGAAACTCCACAACTAGAAACTCCACAACTAGAAACTCCACAACTTGAAACCTCACAACCTTAAGTTACGCAACTAGAAAATCCACAGCTAGAGATTCCGCAACTAGAAACTCCACAACTATAAACTCAACAACTAGAAACTCCACAACCAGAGACTCTGCAACTAGAAACTCTGCAGCTAGAAACTCCACAAGTAGAAACTCTGCAACTAGAAACTCCGCAGCTAGAAACTACACAACTAGAGACTCCACAACTAGAAACTCCACAACTAGAAACTCCACAACTAGAAACTCCACAACTTGAAACCTCCCAACCTTAAGTTACGCAACTAGAAAATCCACAGCCAGAGATTCCGCAACTAGAAACTCCATAACTAGAAACTCCACAACTAGAAACTCCACAACTAGAAACTCCGCAGCTAGAGACTCCACAACTAGAAACTCCACAACTTGAAACTCCAGAAATAGAGACTCGGCAACTAGAAATTCCATATCTAGAAACTCCACTACTAAAAACTTTAGAACTAGAATCTGCAAAACTAGAGACTTCACAACTAGAAACTCAACAACTAGAAACTCCCCAACTAAAAACGCCACAACTGGAAACTCCACAACTTGAGACTCCGCAACTTCAAACTCCACAACTAGAAAACTCAGCTATTAAAAACTCCGCAACTAGAAACTCCACAACTAGATACTCCAACTGGAAACTCCACAACTAGAAACTTCACAACCGGAAACTCCACAACTAGATACTTCACAACTAGAAACTCCACAACTAGAGACTCCCCAACTTGAAACTCCACAACTTTAAACTCCACAGCTTGAGACTCCACAACTAGAAACTCCACAACTTGAAACTCCACAACTAGAAACTCCACAACCAGAAACTGTACAACTAGAAACTCCACAACTAGAAACTCCACAACTATAATTTCCGCAACTAGAGACTCCACAACTAAAAACTCTACAACTAGAAACTCCACAACAACAAACTCAACAAATATAGACTCGGCAACTAGAAATTCCATATCTAGAAACTCCTCAACTAAAAACCCCACAACTAAAAACTCCACAACTAGAAACTCCACAACTAGAAACTCTACAACTAGAGACTCCGCAACTAGAAACTCCACAGCCAGAGACTCTGCAACTAGAAACTCTGCAGCTAGAAACTCCACAAACAGAAACTCCAAAATTAGAAACTCCGCAGCTAGAAACTCCTCAACTAGACACTCCACAGCTAGAAACTCCACAACTAGAAACTCCACAACTAGAATCTCCACAACTAGAAACTCCACAACTTGAAACCTCACAACCTTAAGTTCCACAACTAGAAAATCCACAGCTAGAGATTCCGCAACTAGAAACTCCACAACTAGAAACTCCACAACTAGAAACTCAACAACTAGAAACTCCACAAATAGAAACTCCACAACTAGAAACTGCGCAGCTAGAAACTACACAACTAGAGACTCCACAACTAGAAACTCCACAACTAGAAACTCCACAACTAGCAACTCCACAACTTGAAACCTCAAAACCTTAAGTTACGCAACTAGAAAATCCACAGCTAGAGATTCCGCAACTAGAAACTCCACAACTAGAAACTCCACAACTAGAAACTCAACAACTAGAAACTCCACAACTTGAGACTCCACAACTTCAAACTCCACAACTTGAAACTCCACAACTAGATACTCCACAACTACAAACTCCACAAATAGAGACTCGGCAACTATAAATTCCATATCTCTAAACTTCACAACTAAAAACTCCACAACTAGAGACTCCGCAACTAGAAACTCCACAACCAGAGACTCTGCAACTAGAAACTCCGCAGCTAGAAACTCCACAACTAGAAACTCCGCAACTAGAAACTCCGCAGCTAGAAACTACACAACTAGAGACTCCACAACTAGAAAATCCACAAATAGAAACTCCACAACTAGAAACTCCACAACTTTAAACATCCCAACCTTAAGTTACGCAACTAGAAAATCCACAGCTAGAGATTCCGCAACTAGAAACTCCATAACTAGAAACTCCACAACTAGAGACTCCCCAACTTGAAACTCCACAACTTTAAACTCCACAGCTTGAGACTCCACAACTAGAAACTCCACAACTTGAAACTCCACAACTAGAAACTCCACAACCAGAAACTGTACAACTAGAAACTCCACAACTAGAAACTCCACAACTATAATCTCCGCAACTAGAGACTCCACAACTAAAAACTCTACAACTAGAAACTCCACAACAACAAACTCAACAAATATAGACTCGGCAACTAGAAATTCCATATCTAGAAACTCCTCAACTAAAAACCCCACAACTAAAAACTCCACAACTAGAAACTCCACAACTAGAAACTCTACAACTAGAGACTCCGCAACTAGAAACTCCACAGCCAGAGACTCTGCAACTAGAAACTCTGCAGCTAGAAACTCCACAAACTGAAACTCCAAAATTAGAAACTCCGCAGCTAGAAACTCCTCAACTAGACACTCCACAGCTAGAAACTCCACAACTAGAAACTCCACAACTAGAATCTTCACAACTAGAAACTCCACAACTTGAAACCTCACAACCTTAAGTTCCACAACTAGAAAATCCACAGCTAGAGATTCCGCAACTAGAAACTCCACAACTAGAAACTCCACAACTAGAAACTCAACAACTAGAAACTCCACAAATAGAAACTCCACAACTAGAAACTGCGCAGCTAGAAACTACACAACTAGAGACTCCACAACTAGAAACTCCACAACTAGAAACTCCACAACTAGCAACTTCACAACTTGAAACCTCAAAACCTTAAGTTACGCAACTAGAAAATCCACAGCTAGAGATTCCGCAACTAGAAACTCCACAACTAGAAACTCCACAACTAGAAACTCAACAACTAGAAACTCCGCAACTTGAGACTCCACAACTTCAAACTCCACAACTTGAAACTCCACAACTAGATACTCCACAACTACAAACTCCACAAATAGAGACTCGGCAACTAGAAATTCCATATCTCTAAACTTCACAACTAAAAACTCCACAACTAGAGACTCCGCAACTAGAAACTCCACAACCAGAGACTCTGCAACTAGAAACTGCGCAGCTAGAAACTCCACAACTAGAAACTCCGCAACTAGAAACTCCGCAGCTAAAAACTACACAACTAGAGACTCCACAACTAGAAAATCCACAAATAGAAACTCCACAACTAGAAACTCCACAACTTTAAACATCCCAACCTTAAGTTACGCAACTAGAAAATCCACAGCTAGAGATTCCGCAACTAGAAACTCCATAACTAGAAACTCCACAACTAGAAACTCCACAACTAGAAACTCCGCAACTAGAGACTCCACAACTAGAAACTCCACAACTTGAAACTCCACAATTAGAAACTCCACAACTACAAACTCCACAAATAGAGACTCGGCAACTAGATATTCCATATCTAGAAACTCCACAACTAAAAACTTTACAACTAGAATCTGCAAAACTAGAGACTTCACAACTAGAAACTCAACAACTAGAAACTCCACAACTAGATACTCCAACTGGAAACTCCACAACTAGAAACTTCACAACCGGAAACTCCACAACCAGATACTCCACAACTGGAAACTCCACAACCAGAGACTCTGCAACTAGAAACTCCGCAACTCGAAAATCCACAACTAGAAACTCCACAACTAGAATCTCCACAACTAGAGACTCCGCATTTCCACAACTAGAAACTCCACAACTCGAAACTCCACAACTAGAAACTCCACAACCAGAAAATCTACAACTAGAAACTCCGCAACTAGAAACTCCACAACCTGAGACTCTGCACCTAGAAACTCCACAACTCGAAACTCCACAACTAGAAACTCCACAACTTGAGACTCCGCAACTCCACAAATAGAAACTCCACAACTGGAAACTCCACAACTAGATACTCCACAACTAGAAACTCCACAACTTTAAACTCCACAACTTGAGACTCCACAACTAGAAACTCCACAACTTGAAACTCCACAGCTAGAAACTTCACAACCAGAAACTGTACAACTAGAAACTGCACAGCTTGAGATTCCGCAACTTGAAACTCCACAACTTGAAACTCCCCAACTAGAAACTCCGCAACTAGAAACTCCACAACTAGGGACTCCGCAACTAGAAACTCCACAACTATAATCTCCACAACTGGAAACTCCACTACTAGATACGCCACAACTGGAAACTCGACAACTAGAAACTTCACATCTAGAGACTCCACAACTTGAAACTCCACAACTAGAAACTCTGCAACTAGAAACTCCACAACTAGAAACTCCACAACTAGAAACTCCACAACTACAAACTCCACAAATAGAGACTCGGCAACTAGAAATTCCACAAATAGAGACTCGGCAACTAGAAATTCTACAACTAGAGACTCTGCAACTAGAAACTCCACAACTAGAGACTCGGCAACTAGAAATTCCACAAATAGAGACTCGGCAACTAGAAATTCTATATCTAGAAACTCCACAACTAGAAACTGCAAAACTAGAGACTTCACAACTAGAAACTCAACAACTAGAAACTCCACAACTAAAAACTCCACAACTGGAAACTCCACAACTTGAGACTCCGCAACTTGAAACTTCACAAGTAGAAACTCCGCTATTAAATACTCCGCAATTAGAAACTTCGCAACTAGAAACTCCACAACTTAAAACTCCACAACTAGATACTCCACAACTGGAAACTCCACAACTAGAAACTCCACAACTAGAGACTCCACAACTCGAAACTCAACAACTAGAAACTCTACAACCAGAGACTCCGCAACTCCACAACAAGAAACTCCGCAACTGGAAACTCCACAACTAGATACTCCGCAACTAGTAACTCTACAACTAGAGACTCCACAACTTGAAACTCCACAACTTTAAACTCCACAACTTGAGACTCCACAACTAGAAACTCAACAAATGAACACTCCGCAACTAGAAACTCCGCAGCTAGAAACTACATAACTAGAGACTCCACAACTAGAAACTCCAAAACTCGAAACTCCACAACTGGAAACTCCACAACTAGACACTCCACAACTAAAAACTCTTCAACTAAAAACTCCTAAACTTGAGACTCCACAACTAGAGAATCTACAAGTAGAGACTTCAAACTAGAAACTCAACAACTAAAAACTCCACAACTAAAAACTCAACAACTAGAAACTGCACAGCTTGAGACTCTGCAACTTGAAACTCCACAACTAGAAACTCCACAACTGGAAACTCCACAACTAGATACTGCGCAACTAGAAACTCCACAACTAGAGACTCCACAACTTTAAACTCCACAACTTGAAACTCCACAATTTGAGACTCCACAACTAGAAACTCCACAACTTGAAACTCCACAACTAGAAACTGCACAACCAGAAACTCCACAACTAGAAACTCCACAACTAGAAACTCTGCAACTAGAGACTCCACAAATAGAAACTCCACAACTAGAAACACCACAACTACAAACTCAACAACTAGAAACTCCACAACTAGAAACTCCACAACTTGAAACCTCACAACCTTAAGTTACGCAACTAGAAAATCCACAGCCAGAGATTCCGCAACTAGAAACTCCATAACTAGAAACTCCACAACTAGAAACTCCACAACTAGAAACTCCGCAGCTAGAGACTCCACAACTAGAAACTCCACAACTTGAAACTCCACAACTACAAACTCCAGAAATAGAGACTCGGCAACTAGAAATTCCATATCTAGAAACTCCACAACTAAAAACTCCACAACTAGAAACTCCACAACTACAAACTCCACAAATAGAGACTCGGCTACAAGAAATTTCATGTCTAGAAAGTCCACAACTAAAAACTCCACAACTGGAAACTCCACAACTAGAAACTCCACAACTAGAAATACCACAACTAGAGACTCCGTAACTAGAAACTCCACAACCAGAGACTCTGCAACTAGAAACTCCGCAGCTAGAAACTCCACAAATAGAAACTCCGCAACTAAAAACTCCGCAGCTAGAAACTACACAACTAGAGACTCCACAACTAGAAACTTCACAACTAGAAACTCCGCAACTAGAAACTCCACAACTTGAAACCTCACAACCTTAAGTTACGCAACTAGAGAATCCACTGCTAGAGATTCCGCAACTAGAAACCCCACAACTAGAAACTCCACAACTAGAAACTCAACAACTAAAAACTCCGCAACTAGAGACTCCACAACCAGAAACTCCACAACTTGAAACTCCACAACTAGAAACTCCAGAACTACAAACTCCACAAATAGAGACTCGGCAACTAGAAATTCCATATCTGGAAACTCCACAAGTAAAAACTCCACAACTAGAGACTCCGCAACTAGAATCTCCACAACCAGAGACTCTGCAACTAGAAACTCCGCAGCTAGAAACTCCACAAATAGAAACTCCGCAACTAGGAACTCCGCAGCTAGAAACTACACAACTAGAGACTCCACAACTAGAAACTCCACAACTAGAAACTCCACAACTTGAAACCTCACAACTTTAAGTTACGCAACTAGAAAATCCACAGCTAGAGATTCCGCAACTGGAAACTCCATAACTAGAAACTTCACAACTAGAAACTCCACACTAGAAACTCCGCAACTAGAGACTCCACAACTAGAAACTCCACAACTACAAACTCCACAAATAGAGACTCGGCAACTAGAAATTCCAAAAATACAAACTCGGCAACTAGAAATTCCACAACTAGAGACTCTGCAACTAGAAACTCCACAACTAGAGACTCGGCAACTAGAAATTCCACAAATAGAGACTCGGCAACTAGAAATTCTATATCTAGAAACTCCACAACTAGAAACTGCAAAACTAGAGACTTCACAACTAGAAACTAAACAACTAGAAACTCCACAACTTGAAACCTGACAACCTTAAGTTACGCAACTAGAAAATCCCCAGCTAGAGATTCCGCAACTAGAAACTCCACAACTAGAAACTCCACAACTAGAAACTCAACAACTAGAAACTCCGCAACTAGAAACTCCGCAGCTAGAAACTCCACAAATAGAAACTCCGCAACTAGAAACGTTGCAGCTAGAAACTACACAACTAGAGACTCGGCAACTAGAAATTCCACAACTAGAGACTCTGCAACTAGAAACTCCACAACTAGATACTCGGCAACTAGAAATTCCACAAATAGAGACTCGGCAACTAGAAATTCTATATCTAGAAACTCCACAACTAGAAACTGCAAAACTAGAGACTTCACAACTAGAAACTCCACAACTGGAAACTCCACAACTAGATACTCCGCAACTAGTAACTCTACAACTAGAGACTCCACAACTTGAAACTCCACAACTTTAAACTCCACAACTTGAGACTCCACAACTAGAAACTCAACAAATGAAAACTCCGCAACTAGAAACTCCGCAGCTAGAAACTGCACAGCTAGAGACTCCACAACTAGAAACTCCAAAACTCGAAACTTCACAACTAGAAACTCCACAACTAGACACTCCACAACTAAAAACTCTTCAACTAGAAACTCCTAAACTTGAGACTCCACAACTAGAGAATCTACAAGTAGAGACTTCAAACTAGAAGCGCAACAACTAAAAACTCCACAACTAGAAACTCAAACATAGAAACTGCACAGCTTGAGACTCCGCAACTTGAAACTCCACAACTTGAAACTCTACAACTAGAAACTCCACAACTGGAAACTCCACTACTAGATACGCCACATCTAGAGACTCCACGACTTGAAACTCCACAACTAGAAACTCTGCAACTAGAAACTCCACAACTAGAAACTCCGCAACTACAAACTCCACAAATAGAGACTCGGCAACTAGAAAATCCACACATAGAGACTCGGTAACTAGAAATTCCACAACTAGAGACTCTGCAACTAGAAACTCCACAACTAGAGATTCGGCAACTAGAAATCCCACAAATAGAGACTCGGCAACTAGAAATTCTATATCAAGAAACTCCACAGCTAGAAACTGCAAAACTAGAGACTTCACAACTAGAAACTCAACAACTAGAAACTCCACAACTAAAAACTCCACAACTGGAAACTCCACAACTTGAGACTCCGCAACTTGAAACTTCACAAGTAGAAACTCCGCTATTAAATACTCCGCAACTAGAAACTGCGCAACTAGAAACTCCACAACTTAAAACTCCACAACTAGATACTCCACAACTGGAAACTCCACAACTAGATACTTCACAAGTGTAAACTCAACAACTAGATACTCCACAACTGGAAACTCCACAACTAGAAACTCCACAACTAGAGACTCCACAACTCGAAGCTCAACAACTAGAAACTCCACAACCAGAGACTCCGCAACTCCACAACAAGAAACTCCACAACTGGAAACTCCACAACTAGATACTCCGCAACTAGTAACTCTACAACTAGAGACTCCACAACTAGAAACTCCACAACAACAAACTCCACAAATAGAGGCTCGGCAACTACAAAAAATGCCATATCTAGAAACTTCACAACTAAAAACCCCACAACTAAAAACTCCACAACTAGAAACTCCAAAACTAGAAACTCTACAACTAGAGACTCCGCAACTAGAAACTCCACAGCCAGAGACTCTGCAACTAGAAACTCTGCAGCTAGAAACTCCACAAACAGAAACTCCACAATTAGAAACTCTGCAGCTAGAAACTCCACAAACAGAAACTCCACAATTAGAAACTCTGCAGCTAGAAACTCCACAACTAGAGACTCCACAACTAGAAACTCCACAACTAGAAACACCACAACTAGAAACTCGACAACTTGAAACCTCACAACCTTAAGTTCCGCAACTAGAAAATCCACAGTTAGAGATTCCGCAACTAGAAACTCCACAACTAGAAACTCCAGAACTCAAAACTCCACAACTCGAAACTCCACAACTGGAAACTCCACAACTGGAAACTCCACAACTAGACACTCCACAACTTAAAACTCTACAACCAGAAACTCCTAAACTAGAGACTCCACAACTAGAGACTACAACTAGAGACTTCAAACTAGAAACTAAACAACTAGAAACTCCACAACTTGAAACTCCACAACTAGAAACTCCACAACTAGAAACTCTACAACTAGAGACTGTTCAACTAGAGAATTCGCAACTAGAAACTCCAAAACTAGAGACTGAACTAGAAACTCCGCAGCTAGAAACTCCACAAGTAGAAACTCCACAACTCGAAACTCCACAACTACAAACTCCACAATTAGAGACTCGGCTAAAAGAAATTTCATGTCTCGAAAGTCCACAACTAAGAACTCCACAACTGGAAACTCCACAACTAGAAACCCCACAACTAGAAATACCACAACTAGAGACTCCGCAACTAGAAACTCCACAACCAGAGACTCTGCAACTAGAAACTCCGCAGCTAGAAACTCCACAAATAGAAACTCCGCAACTAGAAACTCCGCAGCTAGAAACTACACAACTAGAGACTCCACAACTAGAAACTCCACAACTAGAAACTCCTCAACTTGAAACCTCACAACCTTAAGTTACGCAACTAGAAAATCCACAGCTAGAGATTCCGCAACTAGAAACTTCACAACTAGAAACTCCACAACTAGAAACTCAACAACTAGAAACTCCGGAACTAGAGACTCCACAATTAGAAACTCCACAACCTGAAACTCCACAACGAGAAACTCCACAACTACAAACTCCACAAATAGAGACTCGGCCACTAGAAATTCCATATCTAGAAACTCCACAACTAGAAACTTCACAACTAGAGACTCCGCAACTAGAAACTCCACAACCAGAGACTCTGCAACTAGAAACTCCGCAGCTAGAAACTCCACAAATAGAAACTCCGCAACTAGAAACTCCGCAACTAGAAACTCCGCAGCTAGAAACTACACAACTGGAAACTCCACAACTAGATACTCCACAACTGGAAACTCTACAACTAGAAACTCCACAACTACAACTAAAGACTCCACAACTCGAAACTCCAAAACTAAAAACTCCACAACCAGAGACTCCGCAACTCCACAACTAGAAACTCCACAACTTGAAACTCCACAACTTGAGACTCCACAACTAGAAACTCCACAACTTGAAACTCCACAACTAGAAACTCCACAACCAGAAACTCCCCAACTAGAAACTCCACAACTAGAAACTCTGCAACTAGAGACTCCACAAATAGAAACTCCACAACTAGAAACTCCACAACTACAAACTCCACAACTAGAAAGTCCACAACTAGAAACTCCACAACTAGAAACTCCACAACTTGAAACCTCACAACCTTAAGTTACGCAACTAGAAAATCCACAGCTAGAGATTCCGCAACTAGAAACTCCACAACTAGAAACACCACAACTAGAAACTCAACAACTAGAAACTCCGCAACTAGAAACTCCACAACCAGAGACTCTGCAACTAGAAACTCCGCAGCTAGAAACTCCACAAATAGAAACTCCGCAACTAGAAACTGCGCAGCTAGAAACTACACAACTAGAGACTCCACAACTAGAAAATCCACAACTAGAAAATCCACAACTAGAAACTCCACAACTTGAAACCTGACAACCTTAAGTTATGCAACTAGAAAATCCCCAGCTAGAGATTCCGCAACTAGAAACTCCACAACTTGAAACTCCACAAATAGAAACTCCACAACTACAAACTCCACAAATAGAGACTCGGCAACTAGAAATTCCATATCTAGAAACTCCACAACTAAAAACTCCACAACTAGAGACTCCGCAACTAGAAACTCCAAAACCAGAGACTCTGCAACTAGAAACTCCGCAGCTAGAAACTCCACAAATAGAAACTCCGCAACTAGAAACTCCGCAGCTAGAAACTACACAACTGAAAACTCCACAACTAGATACTCCACAACTGGAAACTCCACAACTAGAAACTCCACAACTACAACTAAAGACTCCACAACTCGAAACTCCAAAACTAGAAACTCCACAACCAGAGACTCCGCAACTCCACAACTAGAAACTCCACCACTGGAAACTCCACAACTAGATACTGCGCAACTAGAAACTCCACAACTTGAGACTCCACAACTTGAAACTCCACAACTTGAGACTCCACAACTAGAAACTCCACAACTTGAAACTCCACAACTAGAAACTCTGCAACTAGAGACTCCACAAATAGAAACTCCACAACTAGAAACTCCACAACTAGAAACTCCACAACTAGAAACTCCACAACTTGAAACCTCACAACCTTAAGTTACGCAACTAGAAAATCCACAGCTAGAGATTCCGCAACTAGAAACTCCACAACTAGAAACTCCACAACTAGAAACTCAACTAGAAACTCCGCAACTAGAAACTCCACAACCAGAGACTCTGCAACTAGAAACTCCGCAGCTAGAAACTCCACAGATAGAAACTCCGCAACTAGGAACTGCGCAGCTAGGAACTACACAACTTGAAACTCAACAACTAGAAACTCCCCAACTAGAAACTCCGCAACTAGAAACTCCACAACTAGGGACTCCGCAACTAGAAACTCCACAACTAGATACTCCAACTGGAAACTCCACAACTAGAAACTTCACAACCGGAAACTCCACAACTAGATACTCCACAACTAGAAACTCCACAACTAGAGACTCCCCAACTTGAAACTCCACAACTTTAAACTCCACAGCTTGAGACTCCACAACTAGAAACTCCACAACTTGAAACTCCACAACTAGAAACTCCACAACCAGAAACTGTACAACTAGAAACTCCACAACTAGAAACTCCACAACTATAATTTCCGCAACTAGAGACTCCACAACTAAAAACTCTACAACTAGAAACTCCACAACAACAAACTCAACAAATATAGACTCGGCAACTAGAAATTCCATATCTAGAAACTCCTCAACTAAAAACCCCACAACTAAAAACTCCACAACTAGAAACTCCACAACTAGAAACTCTACAACTAGAGACTCCGCAACTAGAAACTCCACAGCCAGAGACTCTGCAACTAGAAACTCTGCAGCTAGAAACTCCACAAACAGAAACTCCAAAATTAGAAACTCCGCAGCTAGAAACTCCTCAACTAGACACTCCACAGCTAGAAACTCCACAACTAGAAACTCCACAACTAGAATCTCCACAACTAGAAACTCCACAACTTGAAACCTCACAACCTTAAGTTCCACAACTAGAAAATCCACAGCTAGAGATTCCGCAACTAGAAACTCCGCAACTAGAAACTCCGCAGCTAGAAACTACACAACTGGAAACTCCACAACTAGATACTCCACAACTGGAAACTCTACAACTAGAAACTCCACAACTACAACTAAAGACTCCACAACTCGAAACTCCAAAACTAAAAACTCCACAACCAGAGACTCCGCAACTCCACAACTAGAAACTCCACAACTTGAAACTCCACAACTTGAGACTCCACAACTAGAAACTCCACAACTTGAAACTCCACAACTAGAAACTCCACAACCAGAAACTCCCCAACTAGAAACTCCACAACTAGAAACTCTGCAACTAGAGACTCCACAAATAGAAACTCCACAACTAGAAACTCCACAACTACAAACTCCACAACTAGAAAGTCCACAACTAGAAACTCCACAACTAGAAACTCCACAACTTGAAACCTCACAACCTTAAGTTACGCAACTAGAAAATCCACAGCTAGAGATTCCGCAACTAGAAACTCCACAACTAGAAACACCACAACTAGAAACTCAACAACTAGAAACTCCGCAACTAGAAACTCCACAACCAGAGACTCTGCAACTAGAAACTCCGCAGCTAGAAACTCCACAAATAGAAACTCCGCAACTAGAAACTGCGCAGCTAGAAACTACACAACTAGAGACTCCACAACTAGAAAATCCACAACTAGAAAATCCACAACTAGAAACTCCACAACTTGAAACCTGACAACCTTAAGTTATGCAACTAGAAAATCCCCAGCTAGAGATTCCGCAACTAGAAACTCCACAACTTGAAACTCCACAAATAGAAACTCCACAACTACAAACTCCACAAATAGAGACTCGGCAACTAGAAATTCCATATCTAGAAACTCCACAACTAAAAACTCCACAACTAGAGACTACGCAACTAGAAACTCCAAAACCAGAGACTCTGCAACTAGAAACTCCGCAGCTAGAAACTCCACAAATAGAAACTCCGCAACTAGAAACTCCGCAGCTAGAAACTACACAACTGAAAACTCCACAACTAGATACTCCACAACTGGAAACTCCACAACTAGAAACTCCACAACTACAACTAAAGACTCCACAACTCGAAACTCCAAAACTAGAAACTCCACAACCAGAGACTCCGCAACTCCACAACTAGAAACTCCACCACTGGAAACTCCACAACTAGATACTGCGCAACTAGAAACTCCACAACTTGAGACTCCACAACTTGAAACTCCACAACTTGAGACTCCACAACTAGAAACTCCACAACTTGAAACTCCACAACTAGAAACTCTGCAACTAGAGACTCCACAAATAGAAACTCCACAACTAGAAACTCCACAACTAGAAACTCCACAACTTGAAACCTCACAACCTTAAGTTACGCAACTAGAAAATCCACAGCTAGAGATTCCGCAACTAGAAACTCCACAACTAGAAACTCCACAACTAGAAACTCAACTAGAAACTCCGCAACTAGAAACTCCACAACCAGAGACTCTGCAACTAGAAACTCCGCAGCTAGAAACTCCACAGATAGAAACTCCGCAACTAGGAACTGCGCAGCTAGGAACTACACAACTTGAAACTCAACAACTAGAAACTCCCCAACTAGAAACTCCGCAACTAGAAACTCCACAACTAGGGACTCCGCAACTAGAAACTCCACAACTAGAATCTCCACAACTGGAAACTCCACTACTAGATACGCCACAACTGGAAACTCGACAACTAGAAACTTCACATCTAGAGACTCCACAACTTGAAACTCCACAACTAGAAACTCTGCAACTAGAAACTCCACAACTAGAAACTCCACAACTAGAAACTCCACAACTACAAACTCCACAAATAGAGACTCGGCAACTAGAAATTCCACAAATAGAGACTCGGAAACTAGAAATTCTACAACTAGAGACTCTGCAACTAGAAACTCCACAACTAGAGACTCGGCAACTAGAAATTCCACAAATAGAGACTCGGCAACTAGAAATTCTATATCTAGAAACTCCACAACTAGAAACTGCAAAACTAGAGACTTCACAACTAGAAACTCAACAACTAGAAACTCCACAACTAAAAACTCCACAACTGGAAACTCCACAACTTGAGACTCCGCAACTTGAAACTTCACAAGTAGAAACTCGCTATTAAATACTCCGCAATTAGAAACTTCGCAACTAGAAACTCCACAACTTAAAACTCCACAACTAGATACTCCACAACTGGAAACTCCACAACTAGAAACTCCACAACTAGAGACTCCACAACTAGAAACTCAACAACTAGAAACTCTACAACCAGAGACTCCGCAACTCCACAACAAGAAACTCCACAACTGGAAACTCCACAACTAGATACTCCGCAACTAGTAACTCTACAACTAGAGACTCCACAACTTGAAACTCCACAACTTTAAACTCCACAACTTGAGACTCCACAACTAGAAACTCAACAAATGAACACTCCGCAACTAGAAACTCCGCAGCTAGAAACTACATAACTAGAGACTCCACAACTAGAAACTCCAAAACTCGAAACTCCACAACAACAAACTCTACAAATAGAGACTCGGCAACTAGAAAAAATTTCATATCTAGAAACTTCACAACTAAGAATCCCACAACTAAAAACTCCACAACTAGAAACTCCACAACTAGAAACTCTACAACTAGAGACTCCGCAACTAGAAACTCCACAGCCAGAGACTCTGCAACTAGAAACTCTGCAGCTAGAAACTCCACAAACAGAAACTCCACAATTAGAAACTCCGCAGCTAGAAACTCCACAACTAGAGACTCCACAACTAGAAACTCCAAAACTAGAAACTCCACAACTTGAAACCTCACAACCATAAGTTCCGCAACTAGAAAATCCACAGCTAGAGATTCCGCAACTAGAAACTTCACAACTAGAAACTCCAGAACTCATTACTCCACAACTCGAAACTCCACAACTGGAAACTCCACAACAGGAAACTCCACAACTAGACACTCCACAACTAAAAACTCTACAACCAGAAACTCCTAAACTAGAGACTCCACAACTAGAGACTACAACTAGAGACTTCAAACTAGAAACTCAACAACTAGAAACTCCACAACTTGAAACTCCAAAACTAGAAACTCCACAACTAGAAACTCTACAACTAGAGACTCTTCAACTAGAGAATTCGCAACTAGAAACTCCAAAACTAGAGACTCTGAACTAGAAACTCCACAGCTAGAAACTCCACGAGTAGAAACTCCACAACTTGAAACTCAACAACTACAAACTCCACAAATGGAGACTCGGCTACAAGAAATTTCATGTCTCGAAAGTCCACAACTAAAAACTCCACAACTGGAAACTCCACAACTAGAAACCCCACAACTAGAAATACCACAACTAGAGACTCCGCAACTAGAAACTCCACAACCAGAGACTCTGCAACTAGAAACTCCACAAATAGAAACTCCGCAACTAGAAACTCCGCAGCTAGAAACTACACAACTAGAGACTCCACAACTAGAAACTCCACAACTAGAAACTCCACAACTTGAAACCTCAAAACCTTAAATTACGCAACTAGAAAATCCACAGCTAGAGATTCCGCAACTAGAAACTCCACAACTAGAAACTCCACAACTAGAAACTCAACAACTAGAAACTCCGGAACTAGAGACTCCACAACTATTAACTCCACAACCTGAAACTCCACAACGAGAAACTCCACAACTACAAACTCCACAAATAGAGACTCGGCAACTAGAAATTCCATATCTAGAAACTCCACAACTAGAAACTCCACAACTAGAGACTCCGCAACTAGAAACTCCACAACCAGAGACTCTGCAACTAGAAACTCCGCAGCTAGAAACTCCACAAATAGAAACTCCGCAACTAGAAACTCCGCAGCTAGAAACAACACAAGTGGAAACACCACAACTAGATACTCCACAACTAGAAACTCCACAACTACAACTAAAGACTCCACAACTCGAAACTCCAAAACTAGAAACTCCACAACCAGAGACTCCGCAACTCCACAACTAGAAACTCCACAACTGGAAACTCCACAACTAGATACTGCGCAACTAGAAACTCCACAACTAGAGACTCCACAACTTTAAAGTCCACAACTTGAAACTCCACAACTTGAGACTCCACAACTAGAAACTCCACAACTAGAAACTCCACAACTAGAAACTCCACAACTAGAAACTCTGCAACTAGAGACTCCACAAATAGAAACTCCACAACTAGAAACACCACAACTACAAACTCAACAACTAGAAACTCCACAACTAGAAACTCCACAACTAGAAACTCCACAACTTGAAACCTCACAACCTTAAGTTACGCAACTAGAAAATCCACAGCTAGAGATTCCGCAACTAGAAACTCCACAACTATAAACTCAACAACTAGAAACTCCACAACCAGAGACTCTGCAACTAGAAACTCCGCAGCTAGAAACTCCACAAGTAGAAACTCTGCAACTAGAAACTCCGCAGCTAGAAACTACACAACTAGAGACTCCACAACTAGAAACTCCACAACTAGAAACTCCACAACTAGAAACTCCACAACTTGAAACCTCCCAACCTTAAGTTACGCAACTAGAAAATCCACAGCCAGAGATTCCGCAACTAGAAACTCCATAACTAGAAACTCCACAACTAGAAACTCCACAACTAGAAACTCCGCAGCTAGAGACTCCACAACTAGAAACTCCACAACTTGAAACTCAAGAAATAGAGACTCGGCAACTAGAAATTCCATATCTAGAAACTCCACTACTAAAAACTTTAGAACTAGAATCTGCAAAACTAGAGACTTCACAACTAGAAACTCAACAACTAGAAACTCCCCAACTAAAAACGCCACAACTGGAAACTCCACAACTTGAGACTCCGCAACTTCAAACTCCACAACTAGAAAACTCAGCTATTAAAAACTCCGCAACTAGAAACTCCACAACTAGATACTCCAACTGGAAACTCCACAACTAGAAACTTCACAACCGGAAACTCCACAACTAGATACTTCACAACTAGAAACTCCACAACTAGAGACTCCCCAACTTGAAACTCCACAACTTTAAACTCCACAGCTTGAGACTCCACAACTAGAAACTCCACAACTTGAAACTCCACAACTAGAAACTCCACAACCAGAAACTGTACAACTAGAAACTCCACAACTAGAAACTCCACAACTATAATTTCCGCAACTAGAGACTCCACAACTAAAAACTCTACAACTAGAAACTCCACAACAACAAACTCAACAAATATAGACTCGGCAACTAGAAATTCCATATCTAGAAACTCCTCAACTAAAAACCCCACAACTAAAAACTCCACAACTAGAAACTCCACAACTAGAAACTCTACAACTAGAGACTCCGCAACTAGAAACTCCACAGCCAGAGACTCTGCAACTAGAAACTCTGCAGCTAGAAACTCCACAAACAGAAACTCCAAAATTAGAAACTCCGCAGCTAGAAACTCCTCAACTAGACACTCCACAGCTAGAAACTCCACAACTAGAAACTCCACAACTAGAATCTCCACAACTAGAAACTCCACAACTTGAAACCTCACAACCTTAAGTTCCACAACTAGAAAATCCACAGCTAGAGATTCCGCAACTAGAAACTCCACAACTAGAAACTCCACAACTAGAAACTCAACAACTAGAAACTCCACAAATAGAAACTCCACAACTAGAAACTGCGCAGCTAGAAACTACACAACTAGAGACTCCACAACTAGAAACTCCACAACTAGAAACTCCACAACTAGCAACTCCACAACTTGAAACCTCAAAACCTTAAGTTACGCAACTAGAAAATCCACAGCTAGAGATTCCGCAACTAGAAACTCCACAACTAGAAACTCCACAACTAGAAACTCAACAACTAGAAACTCCACAACTTGAGACTCCACAACTTCAAACTCCACAACTTGAAACTCCACAACTAGATACTCCACAACTACAAACTCCACAAATAGAGACTCGGCAACTATAAATTCCATATCTCTAAACTTCACAACTAAAAACTCCACAACTAGAGACTCCGCAACTAGAAACTCCACAACCAGAGACTCTGCAACTAGAAACTCCGCAGCTAGAAACTCCACAACTAGAAACTCCGCAACTAGAAACTCCGCAGCTAGAAACTACACAACTAGAGACTCCACAACTAGAAAATCCACAAATAGAAACTCCACAACTAGAAACTCCACAACTTTAAACATCCCAACCTTAAGTTACGCAACTAGAAAATCCACAGCTAGAGATTCCGCAACTAGAAACTCCATAACTAGAAACTCCACAACTAGAGACTCCCCAACTTGAAACTCCACAACTTTAAACTCCACAGCTTGAGACTCCACAACTAGAAACTCCACAACTTGAAACTCCACAACTAGAAACTCCACAACCAGAAACTGTACAACTAGAAACTCCACAACTAGAAACTCCACAACTATAATCTCCGCAACTAGAGACTCCACAACTAAAAACTCTACAACTAGAAACTCCACAACAACAAACTCAACAAATATAGACTCGGCAACTAGAAATTCCATATCTAGAAACTCCTCAACTAAAAACCCCACAACTAAAAACTCCACAACTAGAAACTCCACAACTAGAAACTCTACAACTAGAGACTCCGCAACTAGAAACTCCACAGCCAGAGACTCTGCAACTAGAAACTCTGCAGCTAGAAACTCCACAAACAGAAACTCCAAAATTAGAAACTCCGCAGCTAGAAACTCCTCAACTAGACACTCCACAGCTAGAAACTCCACAACTAGAAACTCCACAACTAGAATCTTCACAACTAGAAACTCCACAACTTGAAACCTCACAACCTTAAGTTCCACAACTAGAAAATCCACAGCTAGAGATTCCGCAACTAGAAACTCCACAACTAGAAACTCCACAACTAGAAACTCAACAACTAGAAACTCCACAAATAGAAACTCCACAACTAGAAACTGCGCAGCTAGAAACTACACAACTAGAGACTCCACAACTAGAAACTCCACAACTAGAAACTCCACAACTAGCAACTTCACAACTTGAAACCTCAAAACCTTAAGTTACGCAACTAGAAAATCCACAGCTAGAGATTCCGCAACTAGAAACTCCACAACTAGAAACTCCACAACTAGAAACTCAACAACTAGAAACTCCGCAACTTGAGACTCCACAACTTCAAACTCCACAACTTGAAACTCCACAACTAGATACTCCACAACTACAAACTCCACAAATAGAGACTCGGCAACTAGAAATTCCATATCTCTAAACTTCACAACTAAAAACTCCACAACTAGAGACTCCGCAACTAGAAACTCCACAACCAGAGACTCTGCAACTAGAAACTGCGCAGCTAGAAACTCCACAACTAGAAACTCCGCAACTAGAAACTCCGCAGCTAAAAACTACACAACTAGAGACTCCACAACTAGAAAATCCACAAATAGAAACTCCACAACTAGAAACTCCACAACTTTAAACATCCCAACCTTAAGTTACGCAACTAGAAAATCCACAGCTAGAGATTCCGCAACTAGAAACTCCATAACTAGAAACTCCACAACTAGAAACTCCACAACTAGAAACTCCGCAACTAGAGACTCCACAACTAGAAACTCCACAACTTGAAACTCCACAATTAGAAACTCCACAACTACAAACTCCACAAATAGAGACTCGGCAACTAGATATTCCATATCTAGAAACTCCACAACTAAAATCTTTACAACTAGAATCTGCAAAACTAGAGACTTCACAACTAGAAACTCAACAACTAGAAACTCCACAACTAGATACTCCAACTGGAAACTCCACAACTAGAAACTTCACAACCGGAAACTCCACAACCAGATACTCCACAACTGGAAACTCCACAACCAGAGACTCTGCAACTAGAAACTCCGCAACTCGAAAATCCACAACTAGAAACTCCACAACTAGAATCTCCACAACTAGAGACTCCGCATTTCCACAACTAGAAACTCCACAACTCGAAACTCCACAACTAGAAACTCCACAACCAGAAAATCTACAACTAGAAACTCCGCAACTAGAAACTCCACAACCTGAGACTGTGCACCTAGAAACTCCACAACTCGAAACTCCACAACTAGAAACTCCACAACTTGAGACTCCGCAACTCCACAAATAGAAACTCCACAACTGGAAACTCCACAACTAGATACTCCACAACTAGAAACTCCACAACTTTAAACTCCACAACTTGAGACTCCACAACTAGAAACTCCACAACTTGAAACTCCACAGCTAGAAACTTCACAACCAGAAACTGTACAACTAGAAACTGCACAGCTTGAGATTCCGCAACTTGAAACTCCACAACTTGAAACTCCCCAACTAGAAACTCCGCAACTAGAAACTCCACAACTAGGGACTCCGCAACTAGAAACTCCACAACTATAATCTCCACAACTGGAAACTCCACTACTAGATACGCCACAACTGGAAACTCGACAACTAGAAACTTCACATCTAGAGACTCCACAACTTGAAACTCCACAACTAGAAACTCTGCAACTAGAAACTCCACAACTAGAAACTCCACAACTAGAAACTCCACAACTACAAACTCCACAAATAGAGACTCGGCAACTAGAAATTCCACAAATAGAGACTCGGCAACTAGAAATTCTACAACTAGAGACTCTGCAACTAGAAACTCCACAACTAGAGACTCGGCAACTAGAAATTCCACAAATAGAGACTCGGCAACTAGAAATTCTATATCTAGAAACTCCACAACTAGAAACTGCAAAACTAGAGACTTCACAACTAGAAACTCAACAACTAGAAACTCCACAACTAAAAACTCCACAACTGGAAACTCCACAACTTGAGACTCCGCAACTTGAAACTTCACAAGTAGAAACTCCGCTATTAAATACTCCGCAATTAGAAACTTCGCAACTAGAAACTCCACAACTTAAAACTCCACAACTAGATACTCCACAACTGGAAACTCCACAACTAGAAACTCCACAACTAGAGACTCCACAACTCGAAACTCAACAACTAGAAACTCTACAACCAGAGACTCCGCAACTCCACAACAAGAAACTCCGCAACTGGAAACTCCACAACTAGATACTCCGCAACTAGTAACTCTACAACTAGAGACTCCACAACTTGAAACTCCACAACTTTAAACTCCACAACTTGAGACTCCACAACTAGAAACTCAACAAATGAACACTCCGCAACTAGAAACTCCGCAGCTAGAAACTACATAACTAGAGACTCCACAACTAGAAACTCCAAAACTCGAAACTCCACAACTGGAAACTCCACAACTAGACACTCCACAACTAAAAACTCTTCAACTAAAAACTCCTAAACTTGAGACTCCACAACTAGAGAATCTACAAGTAGAGACTTCAAACTAGAAACTCAACAACTAAAAACTCCACAACTAAAAACTCAACAACTAGAAACTGCACAGCTTGAGACTCTGCAACTTGAAACTCCACAACTAGAAACTCCACAACTGGAAACTCCACAACTAGATACTGCGCAACTAGAAACTCCACAACTAGAGACTCCACAACTTTAAACTCCACAACTTGAAACTCCACAATTTGAGACTCCACAACTAGAAACTCCACAACTTGAAACTCCACAACTAGAAACTGCACAACCAGAAACTCCACAACTAGAAACTCCACAACTAGAAACTCTGCAACTAGAGACTCCACAAATAGAAACTCCACAACTAGAAACACCACAACTACAAACTCAACAACTAGAAACTCCACAACTAGAAACTCCACAACTTGAAACCTCACAACCTTAAGTTACGCAACTAGAAAATCCACAGCCAGAGATTCCGCAACTAGAAACTCCATAACTAGAAACTCCACAACTAGAAACTCCACAACTAGAAACTCCGCAGCTAGAGACTCCACAACTAGAAACTCCACAACTTGAAACTCCACAACTACAAACTCCAGAAATAGAGACTCGGCAACTAGAAATTCCATATCTAGAAACTCCACAACTAAAAACTCCACAACTAGAAACTCCACAACTACAAACTCCACAAATAGAGACTCGGCTACAAGAAATTTCATGTCTAGAAAGTCCACAACTAAAAACTCCACAACTGGAAACTCCACAACTAGAAACTCCACAACTAGAAATACCACAACTAGAGACTCCGTAACTAGAAACTCCACAACCAGAGACTCTGCAACTAGAAACTCCGCAGCTAGAAACTCCACAAATAGAAACTCCGCAACTAAAAACTCCGCAGCTAGAAACTACACAACTAGAGACTCCACAACTAGAAACTTCACAACTAGAAACTCCGCAACTAGAAACTCCACAACTTGAAACCTCACAACCTTAAGTTACGCAACTAGAGAATCCACTGCTAGAGATTCCGCAACTAGAAACCCCACAACTAGAAACTCCACAACTAGAAACTCAACAACTAAAAACTCCGCAACTAGAGACTCCACAACCAGAAACTCCACAACTTGAAACTCCACAACTAGAAACTCCAGAACTACAAACTCCACAAATAGAGACTCGGCAACTAGAAATTCCATATCTGGAAACTCCACAAGTAAAAACTCCACAACTAGAGACTCCGCAACTAGAATCTCCACAACCAGAGACTCTGCAACTAGAAACTCCGCAGCTAGAAACTCCACAAATAGAAACTCCGCAACTAGGAACTCCGCAGCTAGAAACTACACAACTAGAGACTCCACAACTAGAAACTCCACAACTAGAAACTCCACAACTTGAAACCTCACAACTTTAAGTTACGCAACTAGAAAATCCACAGCTAGAGATTCCGCAACTGGAAACTCCATAACTAGAAACTTCACAACTAGAAACTCCACACTAGAAACTCCGCAACTAGAGACTCCACAACTAGAAACTCCACAACTACAAACTCCACAAATAGAGACTCGGCAACTAGAAATTCCAAAAATACAAACTCGGCAACTAGAAATTCCACAACTAGAGACTCTGCAACTAGAAACTCCACAACTAGAGACTCGGCAACTAGAAATTCCACAAATAGAGACTCGGCAACTAGAAATTCTATATCTAGAAACTCCACAACTAGAAACTGCAAAACTAGAGACTTCACAACTAGAAACTAAACAACTAGAAACTCCACAACTTGAAACCTGACAACCTTAAGTTACGCAACTAGAAAATCCCCAGCTAGAGATTCCGCAACTAGAAACTCCACAACTAGAAACTCCACAACTAGAAACTCAACAACTAGAAACTCCGCAACTAGAAACTCCGCAGCTAGAAACTCCACAAATAGAAACTCCGCAACTAGAAACGTTGCAGCTAGAAACTACACAACTAGAGACTCGGCAACTAGAAATTCCACAACTAGAGACTCTGCAACTAGAAACTCCACAACTAGATACTCGGCAACTAGAAATTCCACAAATAGAGACTCGGCAACTAGAAATTCTATATCTAGAAACTCCACAACTAGAAACTGCAAAACTAGAGACTTCACAACTAGAAACTCCACAACTGGAAACTCCACAACTAGATACTCCGCAACTAGTAACTCTACAACTAGAGACTCCACAACTTGAAACTCCACAACTTTAAACTCCACAACTTGAGACTCCACAACTAGAAACTCAACAAATGAAAACTCCGCAACTAGAAACTCCGCAGCTAGAAACTGCACAGCTAGAGACTCCACAACTAGAAACTCCAAAACTCGAAACTTCACAACTAGAAACTCCACAACTAGACACTCCACAACTAAAAACTCTTCAACTAGAAACTCCTAAACTTGAGACTCCACAACTAGAGAATCTACAAGTAGAGACTTCAAACTAGAAGCGCAACAACTAAAAACTCCACAACTAGAAACTCAAACATAGAAACTGCACAGCTTGAGACTCCGCAACTTGAAACTCCACAACTTGAAACTCTACAACTAGAAACTCCACAACTGGAAACTCCACTACTAGATACGCCACATCTAGAGACTCCACGACTTGAAACTCCACAACTAGAAACTCTGCAACTAGAAACTCCACAACTAGAAACTCCGCAACTACAAACTCCACAAATAGAGACTCGGCAACTAGAAAATCCACACATAGAGACTCGGTAACTAGAAATTCCACAACTAGAGACTCTGCAACTAGAAACTCCACAACTAGAGATTCGGCAACTAGAAATCCCACAAATAGAGACTCGGCAACTAGAAATTCTATATCAAGAAACTCCACAGCTAGAAACTGCAAAACTAGAGACTTCACAACTAGAAACTCAACAACTAGAAACTCCACAACTAAAAACTCCACAACTGGAAACTCCACAACTTGAGACTCCGCAACTTGAAACTTCACAAGTAGAAACTCCGCTATTAAATACTCCGCAACTAGAAACTGCGCAACTAGAAACTCCACAACTTAAAACTCCACAACTAGATACTCCACAACTGGAAACTCCACAACTAGATACTTCACAAGTGTAAACTCAACAACTAGATACTCCACAACTGGAAACTCCACAACTAGAAACTCCACAACTAGAGACTCCACAACTCGAAGCTCAACAACTAGAAACTCCACAACCAGAGACTCCGCAACTCCACAACAAGAAACTCCACAACTGGAAACTCCACAACTAGATACTCCGCAACTAGTAACTCTACAACTAGAGACTCCACAACTAGAAACTCCACAACAACAAACTCCACAAATAGAGGCTCGGCAACTACAAAAAATGCCATATCTAGAAACTTCACAACTAAAAACCCCACAACTAAAAACTCCACAACTAGAAACTCCAAAACTAGAAACTCTACAACTAGAGACTCCGCAACTAGAAACTCCACAGCCAGAGACTCTGCAACTAGAAACTCTGCAGCTAGAAACTCCACAAACAGAAACTCCACAATTAGAAACTCTGCAGCTAGAAACTCCACAAACAGAAACTCCACAATTAGAAACTCTGCAGCTAGAAACTCCACAACTAGAGACTCCACAACTAGAAACTCCACAACTAGAAACACCACAACTAGAAACTCGACAACTTGAAACCTCACAACCTTAAGTTCCGCAACTAGAAAATCCACAGTTAGAGATTCCGCAACTAGAAACTCCACAACTAGAAACTCCAGAACTCAAAACTCCACAACTCGAAACTCCACAACTGGAAACTCCACAACTGGAAACTCCACAACTAGACACTCCACAACTTAAAACTCTACAACCAGAAACTCCTAAACTAGAGACTCCACAACTAGAGACTACAACTAGAGACTTCAAACTAGAAACTAAACAACTAGAAACTCCACAACTTGAAACTCCACAACTAGAAACTCCACAACTAGAAACTCTACAACTTGAGACTGTTCAACTAGAGAATTCGCAACTAGAAACTCCAAAACTAGAGACTGAACTAGAAACTCCGCAGCTAGAAACTCCACAAGTAGAAACTCCACAACTCGAAACTCCACAACTACAAACTCCACAATTAGAGACTCGGCTAAAAGAAATTTCATGTCTCGAAAGTCCACAACTAAGAACTCCACAACTGGAAACTCCACAACTAGAAACCCCACAACTAGAAATACCACAACTAGAGACTCCGCAACTAGAAACTCCACAACCAGAGACTCTGCAACTAGAAACTCCGCAGCTAGAAACTCCACAAATAGAAACTCCGCAACTAGAAACTCCGCAGCTAGAAACTACACAACTAGAGACTCCACAACTAGAAACTCCACAACTAGAAACTCCTCAACTTGAAACCTCACAACCTTAAGTTACGCAACTAGAAAATCCACAGCTAGAGATTCCGCAACTAGAAACTTCACAACTAGAAACTCCACAACTAGAAACTCAACAACTAGAAACTCCGGAACTAGAGACTCCACAATTAGAAACTCCACAACCTGAAACTCCACAACGAGAAACTCCACAACTACAAACTCCACAAATAGAGACTCGGCCACTAGAAATTCCATATCTAGAAACTCCACAACTAGAAACTTCACAACTAGAGACTCCGCAACTAGAAACTCCACAACCAGAGACTCTGCAACTAGAAACTCCGCAGCTAGAAACTCCACAAATAGAAACTCCGCAACTAGAAACTCCGCAGCTAGAAACTACACAACTGTAAACACCACAACTAGATACTCCACAACTAGAAACTCCACAACTACAACTAAAGACTCCACAACTCGAAACTCCAAAACTAGAAACTCCACAACCAGAGACTCCGCAACTCCACAACTAGAAACTCCACAACTGGAAACTCCACATCTAGATACTGCGCAACTAGAAACTCCACAACTAGAGAGTCCACAACTTAAAACTCCACAACTTGAAACTCCACAACTTGAGACTCCACAACTAGAAACTCCACAACCAGAAACTCCACAACTAGAAACTCCACAACTAGAAACTCTGCAACTAGAGACTCCACAAATAGAAACTCCACAACTAGAAACACCACAACTACAAACTCAACAACTAGAAACTCCACAACTAGAAACTCCACAACTAGAAACTCCACAACTTGAAACCTCACAACCTTAAGTTACGCAACTAGAAAATCCACAGCTAGAGATTCCGCAACTAGAAACTCCACAACTAGAGACTCCGCAACTAGAAACTCCACAACCAGAGACTCTGCAACTGGAAACTCCGCAGCTACAAACTCCACAAATAGAAACTCCGCAACTAGAACCTCCGCAGCCAAAAACTACACAACTAGAGACTCCACAACTAGAAACTCCACAACTAGAAACTCCACAACTAGAAACTCCACAACTTGAAACCTCCCAACCTTAAGTTACGCAACTAGAAAATCCACAGCCAGAGATTCCGCAACTAGAAATTCCATAACTAGAAACTCCACAACTAGAAACTCCACAACTAGAAACTCCGCAGCTAGAGACTCCACAACTAGAAACTCCACAACTTGAAACTCCACAACTAGAAACTCCACAACTACAAACTCCAGAAATAGAGACTCGGCAACTAGAAATTCCATATCTAGAAACTCCACAACTAAAAACTTTACAACTAGAATCTGCAAAACTAGAGACTTCAACACTAGAAACTCAACAACTAGAAACTCCACAACTAAAAACGCCACAACTGGAAACTCCACAACTTGAGACTCCGCAACTTCAAACTCCACAACTAGAAAACTCAGCTATTAAAAACTCCGCAACTAGAAACTCCACAACTAGATACTCCAACTGGAAACTCCACAACTAGAAACTTCACAACCGGAAACTCCACAACTAGATACTCCACAACTGGAAACTCCACCAACAGAGACTCTGCAACTAGAAACTCCGCAACTCGAAACTCCACAACTAGAAACTCCACAACTAGAAACTCCACAACTAGAGACTCCGCATTTCCACAACTAGAAACTCCACAACTGGAAACTCCACAACTAGATACTCCACAACTAGAAACTCCACAACTAGAGACTCCCCAACTTGAAACTCCACAACTTTGAACTCCACAACTTGATACTCCACAACTAGAAACTCCACAACTTTAAACTTCACAACTAGAAACTCCACAACCAGAAAATCTACAACTAGAAACTCCGCAACTAGAAACTCCACAACCAGAGACTCTGCACCTAGAAACTCCACAACTCGAAACTCCACAACTAGAAACTCCACAACTAGAAACTCCACAACTAGAGACTCCGCAACTCCACAAATAGAAACTCCACAACTGGAAACTCCACAACTAGATACTCCGCAACTAGAAACTGCACAGCTAGAGACTCCACAACTAGAAACTCCAAAACTCGAAACTTCACAACTAGAAACTCCACAACTAGACACTCCACAACTAAAAACTCTTCAACTAGAAACTCCTAAACTTGAGACTCCACAACTAGAGAATCTACAAGTAGAGACTTCAAACTAGAAGCGCAACAACTAAAAACTCCACAACTAGAAACTCAAACATAGAAACTGCACAGCTTGAGACTCCGCAACTTGAAACTCCACAACTTGAAACTCTACAACTAGAAACTCCACAACTGGAAACTCCACTACTAGATACGCCACATCTAGAGACTCCACGACTTGAAACTCCACAACTAGAAACTCTGCAACTAGAAACTCCACAACTAGAAACTCCGCAACTACAAACTCCACAAATAGAGACTCGGCAACTAGAAAATCCACACATAGAGACTCGGTAACTAGAAATTCCACAACTAGAGACTCTGCAACTAGAAACTCCACAACTAGAGATTCGGCAACTAGAAATCCCACAAATAGAGACTCGGCAACTAGAAATTCTATATCAAGAAACTCCACAGCTAGAAACTGCAAAACTAGAGACTTCACAACTAGAAACTCAACAACTAGAAACTCCACAACTAAAAACTCCACAACTGGAAACTCCACAACTTGAGACTCCGCAACTTGAAACTTCACAAGTAGAAACTCCGCTATTAAATACTCCGCAACTAGAAACTGCGCAACTAGAAACTCCACAACTTAAAACTCCACAACTAGATACTCCACAACTGGAAACTCCACAACTAGATACTTCACAACTGTAAACTCAACAACTAGATACTCCACAACTGGAAACTCCACAACTAGAAACTCCACAACTAGAGACTCCACAACTCGAAGCTCAACAACTAGAAACTCCACAACCAGAGACTCCGCAACTCCACAACAAGAAACTCCACAACTGGAAACTCCACAACTAGATACTCCGCAACTAGTAACTCTACAACTAGAGACTCCACAACTAGAAACTCCACAACAACAAACTCCACAAATAGAGGCTCGGCAACTACAAAAAATTCCATATCTAGAAACTTCACAACTAAAAACCCCACAACTAAAAACTCCACAACTAGAAACTCCAAAACTAGAAACTCTACAACTAGAGACTCCGCAACTAGAAACTCCACAGCCAGAGACTCTGCAACTAGAAACTCTGCAGCTAGAAACTCCACAAACAGAAACTCCACAATTAGAAACTCTGCAGCTAGAAACTCCACAAACAGAAACTCCACAATTAGAAACTCTGCAGCTAGAAACTCCACAACTAGAGACTCCACAACTAGAAACTCCACAACTAGAAACACCACAACTAGAAACTCGACAACTTGAAACCTCACAACCTTAAGTTCCGCAACTAGAAAATCCACAGTTAGAGATTCCGCAACTAGAAACTCCACAACTAGAAACTCCAGAACTCAAAACTCCACAACTCGAAACTCCACAACTGGAAACTCCACAACTGGAAACTCCACAACTAGACACTCCACAACTTAAAACTCTACAACCAGAAACTCCTAAACTAGAGACTCCACAACTAGAGACTACAACTAGAGACTTCAAACTAGAAACTAAACAACTAGAAACTCCACAACTTGAAACTCCACAACTAGAAACTCCACAACTAGAAACTCTACAACTAGAGACTGTTCAACTAGAGAATTCGCAACTAGAAACTCCAAAACTAGAGACTGAACTAGAAACTCCGCAGCTAGAAACTCCACAAGTAGAAACTCCACAACTCGAAACTCCACAACTACAAACTCCACAATTAGAGACTCGGCTAAAAGAAATTTCATGTCTCGAAAGTCCACAACTAAGAACTCCACAACTGGAAACTCCACAACTAGAAACCCCACAACTAGAAATACCACAACTAGAGACTCCGCAACTAGAAACTCCACAACCAGAGACTCTGCAACTAGAAACTCCGCAGCTAGAAACTCCACAAATAGAAACTCCGCAACTAGAAACTCCGCAGCTAGAAACTACACAACTAGAGACTCCACAACTAGAAACTCCACAACTAGAAACTCCTCAACTTGAAACCTCACAACCTTAAGTTACGCAACTAGAAAATCCACAGCTAGAGATTCCGCAACTAGAAACTTCACAACTAGAAACTCCACAACTAGAAACTCAACAACTAGAAACTCCGGAACTAGAGACTCCACAATTAGAAACTCCACAACCTGAAACTCCACAACGAGAAACTCCACAACTACAAACTCCACAAATAGAGACTCGGCCACTAGAAATTCCATATCTAGAAACTCCACAACTAGAAACTTCACAACTAGAGACTCCGCAACTAGAAACTCCACAACCAGAGACTCTGCAACTAGAAACTCCGCAGCTAGAAACTCCACAAATAGAAACTCCGCAACTAGAAACTCCGCAGCTAGAAACTACACAACTGTAAACACCACAACTAGATACTCCACAACTAGAAACTCCACAACTACAACTAAAGACTCCACAACTCGAAACTCCAAAACTAGAAACTCCACAACCAGAGACTCCGCAACTCCACAACTAGAAACTCCACAACTGGAAACTCCACATCTAGATACTGCGCAACTAGAAACTCCACAACTAGAGAGTCCACAACTTAAAACTCCACAACTTGAAACTCCACAACTTGAGACTCCACAACTAGAAACTCCACAACCAGAAACTCCACAACTAGAAACTCCACAACTAGAAACTCTGCAACTAGAGACTCCACAAATAGAAACTCCACAACTAGAAACACCACAACTACAAACTCAACAACTAGAAACTCCACAACTAGAAACTCCACAACTAGAAACTCCACAACTTGAAACCTCACAACCTTAAGTTACGCAACTAGAAAATCCACAGCTAGAGATTCCGCAACTAGAAACTCCACAACTAGAGACTCCGCAACTAGAAACTCCACAACCAGAGACTCTGCAACTGGAAACTCCGCAGCTACAAACTCCACAAATAGAAACTCCGCAACTAGAACCTCCGCAGCTAGAAACTACACAACTAGAGACTCCACAACTAGAAACTCCACAACTAGAAACTCCACAACTAGAAACTCCACAACTTGAAACCTCCCAACCTTAAGTTACGCAACTAGAAAATCCACAGCCAGAGATTCCGCAACTAGAAATTCCATAACTAGAAACTCCACAACTAGAAACTCCACAACTAGAAACTCCGCAGCTAGAGACTCCACAACTAGAAACTCCACAACTTGAAACTCCACAACTAGAAACTCCACAACTACAAACTCCAGAAATAGAGACTCGGCAACTAGAAATTCCATATCTAGAAACTCCACAACTAAAAACTTTACAACTAGAATCTGCAAAACTAGAGACTTCAAAACTAGAAACTCAACAACTAGAAACTCCACAACTAAAAACGCCACAACTGGAAACTCCACAACTTGAGACTCCGCAACTTCAAACTCCACAACTAGAAAACTCAGCTATTAAAAACTCCGCAACTAGAAACTCCACAACTAGATACTCCAACTGGAAACTCCACAACTAGAAACTTCACAACCGGAAACTCCACAACTAGATACTCCACAACTGGAAACTCCATCAACAGAGACTCTGCAACTAGAAACTCCGCAACTCGAAACTCCACAACTAGAAACTCCACAACTAGAAACTCCACAACTAGAGACTCCGCATTTCCACAACTAGAAACTCCACAACTGGAAACTCCACAACTAGATACTCCACAACTAGAAACTCCACAACTAGAGACTCCCCAACTTGAAACTCCACAACTTTGAACTCCACAACTTGATACTCCACAACTAGAAACTCCACAACTTTAAACTTCACAACTAGAAACTCCACAACCAGAAAATCTACAACTAGAAACTCCGCAACTAGAAACTCCACAACCAGAGACTCTGCACCTAGAAACTCCACAACTCGAAACTCCACAACTAGAAACTCCACAACTAGAAACTCCACAACTAGAGACTCCGCAACTCCACAAATAGAAACTCCACAACTGGAAACTCCACAACTAGATACTCCGCAACTAGAAACTGCACAGCTAGAGACTCCACAACTAGAAACTCCAAAACTCGAAACTTCACAACTAGAAACTCCACAACTAGACACTCCACAACTAAAAACTCTTCAACTAGAAACTCCTAAACTTGAGACTCCACAACTAGAGAATCTACAAGTAGAGACTTCAAACTAGAAGCGCAACAACTAAAAACTCCACAACTAGAAACTCAAACATAGAAACTGCACAGCTTGAGACTCCGCAACTTGAAACTCCACAACTCGAAACTCTACAACTAGAAACTCCACAACTGGAAACTCCACTACTAGATACGCCACATCTAGAGACTCCACGACTTGAAACTCCACAACTAGAAACTCTGCAACTAGAAACTCCACAACTAGAAACTCCGCAACTACAAACTCCACAAATAGAGACTCGGCAACTAGAAAATCCACACATAGAGACTCGGTAACTAGAAATTCCACAACTAGAGACTCTGCAACTAGAAACTCCACAACTAGAGATTCGGCAACTAGAAATCCCACAAATAGAGACTCGGCAACTAGAAATTCTATATCAAGAAACTCCACAGCTAGAAACTGCAAAACTAGAGACTTCACAACTAGAAACTCAACAACTAGAAACTCCACAACTAAAAACTCCACAACTGGAAACTCCACAACTTGAGACTCCGCAACTTGAAACTTCACAAGTAGAAACTCCGCTATTAAATACTCCGCAACTAGAAACTGCGCAACTAGAAACTCCACAACTTAAAACTCCACAACTAGATACTCCACAACTGGAAACTCCACAACTAGATACTTCACAACTGTAAACTCAACAACTAGATACTCCACAACTGGAAACTCCACAACTAGAAACTCCACAACTAGAGACTCCACAACTCGAAGCTCAACAACTAGAAACTCCACAACCAGAGACTCCGCAACTCCACAACAAGAAACTCCACAACTGGAAACTCCACAACTAGATACTCCGCAACTAGTAACTCTACAACTAGAGACTCCACAACTAGAAACTCCACAACAACAAACTCCACAAATAGAGGCTCGGCAACTACAAAAAATTCCATATCTAGAAACTTCACAACTAAAAACCCCACAACTAAAAACTCCACAACTAGAAACTCCAAAACTAGAAACTCTACAACTAGAGACTCCGCAACTAGAAACTCCACAGCCAGAGACTCTGCAACTAGAAACTCTGCAGCTAGAAACTCCACAAACAGAAACTCCACAATTAGAAACTCTGCAGCTAGAAACTCCACAAACAGAAACTCCACAATTAGAAACTCTGCAGCTAGAAACTCCACAACTAGAGACTCCACAACTAGAAACTCCACAACTAGAAACACCACAACTAGAAACTCGACAACTTGAAACCTCACAACCTTAAGTTCCGCAACTAGAAAATCCACAGTTAGAGATTCCGCAACTAGAAACTCCACAACTAGAAACTCCAGAACTCAAAACTCCACAACTCGAAACTCCACAACTGGAAACTCCACAACTGGAAACTCCACAACTAGACACTCCACAACTTAAAACTCTACAACCAGAAACTCCTAAACTAGAGACTCCACAACTAGAGACTACAACTAGAGACTTCAAACTAGAAACTAAACAACTAGAAACTCCACAACTTGAAACTCCACAACTAGAAACTCCACAACTAGAAACTCTACAACTAGAGACTGTTCAACTAGAGAATTCGCAACTAGAAACTCCAAAACTAGAGACTGAACTAGAAACTCCGCAGCTAGAAACTCCACAAGTAGAAACTCCACAACTCGAAACTCCACAACTACAAACTCCACAATTAGAGACTCGGCTAAAAGAAATTTCATGTCTCGAAAGTCCACAACTAAGAACTCCACAACTGGAAACTCCACAACTAGAAACCCCACAACTAGAAATACCACAACTAGAGACTCCGCAACTAGAAACTCCACAACCAGAGACTCTGCAACTAGAAACTCCGCAGCTAGAAACTCCACAAATAGAAACTCCGCAACTAGAAACTCCGCAGCTAGAAACTACACAACTAGAGACTCCACAACTAGAAACTCCACAACTAGAAACTCCTCAACTTGAAACCTCACAACCTTAAGTTACGCAACTAGAAAATCCACAGCTAGAGATTCCGCAACTAGAAACTTCACAACTAGAAACTCCACAACTAGAAACTCAACAACTAGAAACTCCGGAACTAGAGACTCCACAATTAGAAACTCCACAACCTGAAACTCCACAACGAGAAACTCCACAACTACAAACTCCACAAATAGAGACTCGGCAACTAGAAATTCCATATCTAGAAACTCCACAACTAGAAACTTCACAACTAGAGACTCCGCAACTAGAAACTCCACAACCAGAGACTCTGCAACTAGAAACTCCGCAGCTAGAAACTCCACAAATAGAAACTCCGCAACTAGAAACTCCGCAGCTAGAAACTACACAACTGTAAACACCACAACTAGATACTCCACAACTAGAAACTCCACAACTACAACTAAAGACTCCACAACTCGAAACTCCAAAACTAGAAACTCCACAACCAGAGACTCCGCAACTCCACAACTAGAAACTCCACAACTGGAAACTCCACATCTAGATACTGCGCAACTAGAAACTCCACAACTAGAGAGTCCACAACTTAAAACTCCACAACTTGAAACTCCAAAACTTGAGACTCCACAACTAGAAACTCCACAACCAGAAACTCCACAACTAGAAACTCCACAACTAGAAACTCTGCAACTAGAGACTCCACAAATAGAAACTCCACAACTAGAAACACCACAACTACAAACTCAACAACTAGAAACTCCACAACTAGAAACTCCACAACTTGAAACCTCACAACCTTAAGTTACGCAACTAGAAAATCCACAGCTAGAGATTCCGCAACTAGAAACTCCACAACTAGAGACTCCGCAACTAGAAACTCCACAACCAGAGACTCTGCAACTGGAAACTCCGCAGCTACAAACTCCACAAATAGAAACTCCGCAACTAGAACCTCCGCAGCTAGAAACTACACAACTAGAGACTCCACAACTAGAAACTCCACAACTAGAAACTCCACAACTAGAAACTCCACAACTTGAAACCTCCCAACCTTAAGTTACGCAACTAGAAAATCCACAGCCAGAGATTCCGCAACTAGAAATTCCATAACTAGAAACTCCACAACTAGAAACTCCACAACTAGAAACTCCGCAGCTAGAGACTCCACAACTAGAAACTCCACAACTTGAAACTCCACAACTAGAAACTCCACAACTACAAACTCCAGAAATAGAGACTCGGCAACTAGAAATTCCATATCTAGAAACTCCACAACTAAAAACTTTACAACTAGAATCTGCAAAACTAGAGACTTCAACACTAGAAACTCAACAACTAGAAACTCCACAACTAAAAACGCCACAACTGGAAACTCCACAACTTGAGACTCCGCAACTTCAAACTCCACAACTAGAAAACTCAGCTATTAAAAACTCCGCAACTAGAAACTCCACAACTAGATACTCCAACTGGAAACTCCACAACTAGAAACTTCACAACCGGAAACTCCACAACTAGATACTCCACAACTGGAAACTCCACCAACAGAGACTCTGCAACTAGAAACTCCGCAACTCGAAACTCCACAACTAGAAACTCCACAACTAGAAACTCCACAACTAGAGACTCCGCATTTCCACAACTAGAAACTCCACAACTGGAAACTCCACAACTAGATACTCCACAACTAGAAACTCCACAACTAGAGACTCCCCAACTTGAAACTCCACAACTTTGAACTCCACAACTTGATACTCCACAACTAGAAACTCCACAACTTTAAACTTCACAACTAGAAACTCCACAACCAGAAAATCTACAACTAGAAACTCCGCAACTAGAAACTCCACAACCAGAGACTCTGCACCTAGAAACTCCACAACTCGAAACTCCACAACTAGAAACTCCACAACTAGAAACTCCACAACTAGAGACTCCGCAACTCCACAAATAGAAACTCCACAACTGGAAACTCCACAACTAGATACTCCGCAACTAGAAACTCCACAACTAGAGACTCCCCAACTTGAAACTCCACAACTTTAAACTCCACAGCTTGAGACTCCACAACTAGAAACTCCACAACTTGAAACTCCACAACTAGAAACTCCACAACCAGAAACTGTACAACTAGAAACTCCACAACTAGAAACTCCACAACTATAATCTCCGCAGCTAGAGACTCCACAACTAAAAACTCTACAACTAGAAACTCCACAACAACAAACTCAACAAATATAGACTCGGCAACTAGAAATTCCATATCTAGAAACTCCTCAACTAAAAACCCCACAACTAAAAACTCCACAACTAGAAACTCCACAACTAGAAACTCTACAACTAGAGACTCCGCAACTAGAAACTCCACAGCCAGAGACTCTGCAACTAGAAACTCTGCAGCTAGAAACTCCACAAACAGAAACTCCACAATTAGAAACTCCGCAGCTAGAAACTCCTCAACTAGACACTCCACAGCTAGAAACTCCACAACTAGAAACTCCACAACTAGAAACTCCACAACTAGAAACTCCACAACTTGAAACCTCACAACCTTAAGTTCCACAACTAGAAAATCCACAGCTAGAGATTCCGCAACTAGAAACTCCACAACTAGAAACTCCACAACTAGAAACTCAACAACTAGAAACTCCACAAATAGAAACTCCACAACTAGAAACTGCGCAGCTAGAAACTACACAACTAGAGACTCCACAACTAGAAACTCCACAACTAGAAACTCCACAACTAGCAACTCCACAACTTGAAACCTCAAAACCTTAAGTTACGCAACTAGAAAATCCACAGCTCGAGATTCCGCAACTAGAAACTCCACAACTAGAAACTCCACAACTAGAAACTCAACAACTAGAAACTCCGCAACTTGAGACTCCACAACTTCAAACTCCACAACTTGAAACTCCACAACTAGATACTCCACAACTTTAAACTCCACAACTTGAGACTCCACAACTAGAAACTCAACAAATGAAAACTCCGCAACTAGAAACTCCGCAGCTAGAAACTACACAACTAGAGACTCCAGAACTAGAAACTCCAAAACTCGAAACTTCACAACTGGAAACTCCACAACTAGACACTCCAGAACTAAAAACTCTTCAACTAGAAACTCCTAAACTTGAGACTCCAAAACTAGAGAATCTACAAGTAGAGACTTCAAACTAGAAACTCAACAACTAAAAACTCCTCAACTAAAAACTCAACAACTAGAAACTGCACAGCTTGAGACTCCGCAACTTGAAACTCCACAACTAGAAACTCCGAAACTAGAAACTCCACAACAAGAAACTCCACAACTGGAAACTCCACAACTAGATACTCCGCAACTAGTAACTCTACAACTAGAGACTCCACAACAACAAACTCCACAAATAGTGGCTCGGCAACTACAAAAAATTCCATATCTAGAAACTTCACAACTAAAAACCCCACAACTAAAAACTCCACAACTAGAAACTCCAAAACTAGAAACTCTACAACAAGAGACTCCGCAACTAGAAACTCCACAGCCAGAGACTCTGCAACTAGAAACTCTGCAGCTAGAAACTCCACAAACAGAAACTCCACAATAAAAAACTCTGCAGCTAGAAACTCCACAAACAGAAACTCCACAATTAGAAACTCTGCAGCTAGAAACTCCACAACTAGAGACTCCACAACTAGAAACTCCACAACTAGAAACACCACAACTAGAAACTCCACAACTTGAAACCTCACAACCTTAAGTTCCGCAACTAGAAAATCCACAGTTAGAGATTCCGCAACTAGAAACTCCACAACTAGAAACTCCAGAACTCAAAACTCCACAACTCGAAACTCCACAACTGGAAACTCCACAACTGGAAACTCCACAACTAGACACTCCACAACTAAAAACTCTAAAACCAGAAACTCCTAAACTAGAGACTCCACAACTAGAGACTACAACTAGAGACTTCAAACTAGAAACTCAACAACTAGAACCTCCACAACTTGAAACTCCACAACTAGAAACTCCACAACTAGAAACTCTACAACTAGAGACTGTTCAACTAGAGAATTCGCAACTAGAAACTCCAAAACTAGAGACTGAACTAGAAACTCCGCAGCTAGAAACTCCACAAGTAGAAACTCCACAACTCGAAACTCCACAACTACAAACTCCACAATTAGAGACTCGGCTACAAGAAATTTCATGTCTCGAAAGTCCACAACTAAGAACTCCACAACTGGAAACTCCACAACTAGAAACCCCACAACTAGAAATACCACAACTAGAGACTCCGCAACTAGAAACTCCACAACCAGAGACTCTGCAACTAGAAACTCCGCAGCTAGAAACTCCACAAATAGAAACTCCGCAACTAGAAACTCCGCAGCTAGAAACTACACAACTAGAGACTCCACAACTAGAAACTCCACAACTAGAAACTCCTCAACTTGAAACCTCACAACCTTAAGTTACGCAACAAGAAAATCCACAGCTAGAGATTCCGCAACTAGAAACTTCACAACTAGAAACTCCACAACTAGAAACTCAACAACTAGAAACTCCGGAACTAGAAACTCCACAACTAGAAACTCCACAACTTGAAACTCCACAAAAAGAAACTCCACAACTACAAACTCCACGAATAGAGACTCGGCAACTAGAAATTCCATATCTAGAAACTCCACAACTAAAAACTCCACAACTAGAGACTCCGCAGCTAGAAACTCCAAAACCAGAGACTCTGCAACTAGAAACTCCGCAGCTAGAAACTCCACAAATAGAAACTCCGCAACTAGAAACTCCGCAGCCAGAAACTACACAACTGAAAACTCCACAACTAGATACTCCACAACTGGAAACTCCACAACTAGAAACTCCACAACTACAACTAAAGACTCCACAACTCGAAACTCCAAAACTAGAAACTCCACAACCAGAGACTCCGCAACTCCACAACTAGAAACTCCACAACTGGAAACTCCACAACTAGATACTGCGCAACTAGAAACTCCACAAATAGAAACTCCACAACTGGAAACTCCACAACTAGAAACTCCACAACTTGAAACCTCACAACCTTAAGTTACGCAACTAGAAAATCCACAGCTAGAGATTCCGCAACTTGAAACTCCACAACTAGAAACTCCACAACTAGAAACTCAACAACTAGAAACTCCGCAACTAGAAACTCCACAACCAGAGACTCTGCAACTAGAAACTCCGCAGCTAGAAACTCCACAGATAGAAACTCCGCAACTAGGAACTGCGCAGCTAGGAACTACACAACTTGAAACTCAACAACTAGAAACTCCACAACTAAAAACTCCACAACTGGAAACTCCACAACTTGAGATTCCGCAACTTGAAACTTCACAACTAGAAACTCCGCTATTAAATACTCCGCAACTAGAAACTCCGCAAATAGAAACTCTACAACTTAAAACTCCACAACTAGATACTCCACAACTGGAAACTCCACAACTAGATACTTCACAACTGGAAACTTCACAACTAGATCCTCCACAACTGGAAACTCCGCAACTAGAAACTCCACAACTAGAGACTCCACAACTCGAAACTCAACTACTAGAAACTCCACAACCAGAGACTCTGCAACTCCACAACAAGAAACTCCACAACTAGAGACTCCACAACTTGAAACTCCTCAACTTTAAACTCCACAACTTGAGACTCCACAACTAGAAACTCAACAAATGAAAACTCCACAACTAGAAACTCCGCAGCTTGAAACTACACAACTAGAGACTCCACAACCAGAAACTCCAAAACTCGAAACTCCACAACTGGAAACTCCACAACTAGACACTCCACAACTAAAAACTCTTCAACTAGAAACTCATAAACTTGAGACTCCACAACTAGAGAATCTACAAGTAGAGACTTCAAACTAGAAACTCAACAACTAAAAACTCCACAACTAAAAACTCAACAACTAGAAACTGCACAGCTTGAGACTCCGCAACTGGAAACTCCACAACTTGAAACTCCACAACTAGAAACTCCGCAATCAGAAACTCCACAACTAGGGACTCCGCAACTAGAAACTCCACAACTAGAAACTCCACAACTGGAAACTCCACTACTAGATACGCCATAACTGGAAACTCGACAACTAGAAACTCCACATCTAGAGACTCCACAACTTGAAACTCCACAACTAGAAACTCTGCAAATAGAAACTCCACAACTTGAAACTCCACAACTACAAATTCCACAAATGGAGACTCGGCAACTAGAAATTCCAAGAATAGAGACTCGGCAACAAGAAATTCCACAACTAGCGACTCTGCAACTAGAAATTCCACAAATAGAGACTCGGCAACTAGAAATTCTATATCTAAAAACTCCACAACTAGAAACTGCAAAACTAGAGAGTTCACAACTAGAAACTCAACAACTAGAAACTCCACAACTAAAAACTCCACAACTGGAAAAGCCACAACTTGAGTCTCCGCAACTTGAAACTTCAAAAGTAGAAACTCCACTATTAAATACTCCGCAACTAGAAACTCCGCAACTAGAAACTCCACAACTTAAAACTCCCCAACTAGATACTCCACAACTGGAAACTCCACAACTAGAAACTCCACAACTAGAGACTCCACAACTCGAAACTCAACAACTAGAAACTCCACAACCAGAGACTCCGCCACTCCACAACAAGAAACTCCACAACTGGAAACTCCACAACTAGATACTCCGCAACTAGTAACTCTACAACTAGAGACTCCACAACTTGAAACTCCACAACTTTAAACTCCACAACTTGAGACTCCACAACTAGAAACTCAACAAATGAAAACTCCGCAACTAGAAACTCCGCAGCTAGAAACTACATAACTAGAGACTCCACAACTAGAAACTCCAAAACTCGAAACTCCACAACCAGAAACTCCAGAATTAGAAACTCCGCAGCTAGAAACTCCACAACTAGAGACTCCACAACTAGAAACTCCACAACTAGAAACTCCACAACTTGAAACCTCACAACCATAAGTGCCGCAACTAGAAAATCCACAGCTAGAGATTCCGCAACTAGAAACTCCACAACTAGAAACTGCGCAGCTAGAAACTACACAACTAGAGACTCCACAACTAGAAACTCCACAACTAGAAACTCCACAACTAGCAACTCCACAACTTGAAACCTCAAAACCTTAAGTTACGCAACTAGAAAATCCACAGCTCGAGATTCCGCAACTAGAAACTCCACAACTAGAAACTCCACAACTAGAAACTCAACAACTAGAAACTCCGCAACTTGAGACTCCACAACTTCAAACTCCACAACTTGAAACTCCACAACTAGATACTCCACAACTTTAAACTCCACAACTTGAGACTCCACAACTAGAAACTCAACAAATGAAAACTCCGCAACTAGAAACTCCGCAGCTAGAAACTACACAACTAGAGACTCCAGAACTAGAAACTCCAAAACTTGAAACTTCACAACTGGAAACTCCACAACTAGACACTCCAGAACTAAAAACTCTTCAACTAGAAACTCCTAAACTTGAGACTCCAAAACTAGAGAATCTACAAGTAGAGACTTCAAACTAGAAACTCAACAACTAAAAACTCCTCAACTAAAAACTCAACAACTAGAAACTGCACAGCTTGAGACTCCGCAACTTGAAACTCCACAACTTGAAACTCCACAACTAGAAACTCCGAAACTAGAAACTCCACAACAAGAAACTCCACAACTGGAAACTCCACAACTAGATACTCCGCAACTAGTAACTCTACAACTAGAGACTCCACAACAACAAACTCCACAAATAGTGGCTCGGCAACTACAAAAAATTCCATATCTAGAAACTTCACAACTAAAAACCCCACAACTAAAAACTCCACAACTAGAAACTCCAAAACTAGAAACTCTACAACAAGAGACTCCGCAACTAGAAACTCCACAGCCAGAGACTCTGCAACTAGAAACTCTGCAGCTAGAAACTCCACAAACAGAAACTCCACAATTAGAAACTCTGCAGCTAGAAACTCCACAACTAGAAACTCCACAACTTGAAACCTCACAACCTTAAGTTCCGCAAATAGAAAATCCACAGTTAAAAATTCCGCAACTAGAAACTCCACAACTAGAAACTCCAGAACTCAAAACTCCACAACTCGAAACTCCACAACTGGAAACTCCACAACTGGAAACTCCACAACTAGACACTCCACAACTAAAAACTCTAAAACCAGAAACTCCTAAACTAGAGACTCCACAACTAGAGACTACAACTAGAGACTTCAAACTAGAAACTCAACAACTAGAACCTCCACAACTTGAAACTCCACAACTAGAAACTCCACAACTAGAAACTCTACAACTAGAGACTGTTCAACTAGAGAATTCGCAACTAGAAACTCCAAAACTAGAGACTGAACTAGAAACTCCGCAGCTAGAAACTCCACAAGTAGAAACTCCACAACTCGAAACTCCACAACTACAAACTCCACAATTAGAGACTCGGCTACAAGAAATTTCATGTCTCGAAAGTCCACAACTAAGAACTCCACAACTGGAAACTCCACAACTAGAAACCCCACAACTAGAAATAGCACAACTAGAGACTCCGCAACTAGAAACTCCACAACCAGAGACTCTGCAACTAGAAACTCCGCAGCTAGAAACTCCACAAATAGAAACTCCGCAACTAGAAACTCCGCAGCTAGAAACTACACAACTAGAGACTCCACAACTAGAAACTCCACAACTAGAAACTCCTCAACTTGAAACCTCACAACCTTAAGTTACGCAACAAGAAAATCCACAGCTAGAGATTCCGCAACTAGAAACTTCACAACTAGAAACTCCACAACTAGAAACTCAACAACTAGAAACTCCGGAACTAGAAACTCCACAACTAGAAACTCCACAACTTGAAACTCCACAAAAAGAAACTCCACAACTACAAACTCCACGAATAGAGACTCGGCAACTAGAAATTCCATATCTAGAAACTCCACAACTAAAAACTCCACAACTAGAGACTCCGCAGCTAGAAACTCCAAAACCAGAGACTCTGCAACTAGAAACTCCGCAGCTAGAAACTCCACAAATAGAAACTCCGCAACTAGAAACTCCGCAGCCAGAAACTACACAACTGAAAACTCCACAACTAGATACTCCACAACTGGAAACTCCACAACTAGAAACTCCACAACTACAACTAAAGACTCCACAACTCGAAACTCCAAAACTAGAAACTCCACAACCAGAGACTCCGCAACTCCACAACTAGAAACTCCACAACTGGAAACTCCACAACTAGATACTGCGCAACTAGAAACTCCACAAATAGAAACTCCACAACTAGAAACTCCACAACTAGAAACTCCACAACTTGAAACCTCACAACCTTAAGTTACGCAACTAGAAAATCCACAGCTAGAGATTCCGCAACTTGAAACTCCACAACTAGAAACTCCACAACTAGAAACTCAACAACTAGAAACTCCGCAACTAGAAACTCCACAACCAGAGACTCTGCAACTAGAAACTCCGCAGCTAGAAACTCCACAGATAGAAACTCCGCAACTAGGAACTGCGCAGCTAGGAACTACACAACTTGAAACTCAACAACTAGAAACTCCACAACTAAAAACTCCACAACTGGAAACTCCACAACTTGAGACTCCGCAACTTGAAACTTCACAACTAGAAACTCCGCTATTAAATACTCCGCAACTAGAAACTCCGCAAATAGAAACTCTACAACTTAAAACTCCACAACTAGATACTCCACAACTGGAAACTCCACAACTAGATACTTCACAACTGGAAACTTCACAACTAGATCCTCCACAACTGGAAACTCCGCAACTAGAAACTCCACAACTAGAGACTCCACAACTCGAAACTCAACTACTAGAAACTCCACAACCAGAGACTCTGCAACTCCACAACAAGAAACTCCACAACTAGAGACTCCACAACTTGAAACTCCTCAACTTTAAACTCCACAACTTGAGACTCCACAACTAGAAACTCAACAAATGAAAACTCCACAACTAGAAACTCCGCAGCTTGAAACTACACAACTAGAGACTCCACAACCAGAAACTCCAAAACTCGAAACTCCACAACTGGAAACTCCACAACTAGACACTCCACAACTAAAAACTCTTCAACTAGAAACTCATAAACTTGAGACTCCACAACTAGAGAATCTACAAGTAGAGACTTCAAACTAGAAACTCAACAACTAAAAACTCCACAACTAAAAACTCAACAACTAGAAACTGCACAGCTTGAGACTCCGCAACTGGAAACTCCACAACTTGAAACTCCACAACTAGAAACTCCGCAATCAGAAACTCCACAACTAGGGACTCCGCAACTAGAAACTCCACAACTAGAAACTCCACAACTGGAAACTCCACTACTAGATACGCCATAACTGGAAACTCGACAACTAGAAACTCCACATCTAGAGACTCCACAACTTGAAACTCCACAACTAGAAACTCTGCAAATAGAAACTCCACAACTTGAAACTCCACAACTACAAATTCCACAAATGGAGACTCGGCAACTAGAAATTCCAAGAATAGAGACTCGGCAACAAGAAATTCCACAACTAGCGACTCTGCAACTAGAAATTCCACAAATAGAGACTCGGCAACTAGAAATTCTATATCTAAAAACTCCACAACTAGAAACTGCAAAACTAGAGAGTTCACAACTAGAAACTCAACAACTAGAAACTCCACAACTAAAAACTCCACAACTGGAAAAGCCACAACTTGAGTCTCCGCAACTTGAAACTTCAAAAGTAGAAACTCCACTATTAAATACTCCGCAACTAGAAACTCCGCAACTAGAAACTCCACAACTTAAAACTCCCCAACTAGATACTCCACAACTGGAAACTCCACAACTAGAAACTCCACAACTAGAGACTCCACAACTCGAAACTCAACAACTAGAAACTCCACAACCAGAGACTCCGCCACTCCACAACAAGAAACTCCACAACTGGAAACTCCACAACTAGATACTCCGCAACTAGTAACTCTACAACTAGAGACTCCACAACTTGAAACTCCACAACTTTAAACTCCACAACTTGAGACTCCACAACTAGAAACTCAACAAATGAAAACTCCGCAACTAGAAACTCCGCAGCTAGAAACTACATAACTAGAGACTCCACAACTAGAAACTCCAAAACTCGAAACTCCACAACCAGAAACTCCAGAATTAGAAACTCCGCAGCTAGAAACTCCACAACTAGAGACTCCACAACTAGAAACTCCACAACTAGAAACTCCACAACTTGAAACCTCACAACCATAAGTGCCGCAACTAGAAAATCCACAGCTAGAGATTCCGCAACTAGAAACTCCACAACTAGAAACTGCGCAGCTAGAAACTACACAACTAGAGACTCCACAACTAGAAACTCCACAACTAGAAACTCCACAACTAGCAACTCCACAACTTGAAACCTCAAAACCTTAAGTTACGCAACTAGAAAATCCACAGCTCGAGATTCCGCAACTAGAAACTCCACAACTAGAAACTCCACAACTAGAAACTCAACAACTAGAAACTCCGCAACTTGAGACTCCACAACTTCAAACTCCACAACTTGAAACTCCACAACTAGATACTCCACAACTTTAAACTCCACAACTTGAGACTCCACAACTAGAAACTCAACAAATGAAAACTCCGCAACTAGAAACTCCGCAGCTAGAAACTACACAACTAGAGACTCCAGAACTAGAAACTCCAAAACTCGAAACTTCACAACTGGAAACTCCACAACTAGACACTCCAGAACTAAAAACTCTTCAACTAGAAACTCCTAAACTTGAGACTCCAAAACTAGAGAATCTACAAGTAGAGACTTCAAACTAGAAACTCAACAACTAAAAACTCCTCAACTAAAAACTCAACAACTAGAAACTGCACAGCTTGAGACTCCGCAACTTGAAACTCCACAACTTGAAACTCCACAACTAGAAACTCCGAAACTAGAAACTCCACAACAAGAAACTCCACAACTGGAAACTCCACAACTAGATACTCCGCAACTAGTAACTCTACAACTAGAGACTCCACAACAACAAACTCCACAAATAGTGGCTCGGCAACTACAAAAAATTCCATATCTAGAAACTTCACAACTAAAAACCCCACAACTAAAAACTCCACAACTAGAAACTCCAAAACTAGAAACTCTACAACAAGAGACTCCGCAACTAGAAACTCCACAGCCAGAGACTCTGCAACTAGAAACTCTGCAGCTAGAAACTCCACAAACAGAAACTCCACAATTAGAAACTCTGCAGCTAGAAACTCCACAACTAGAAACTCCACAACTTGAAACCTCACAACCTTAAGTTCCGCAAATAGAAAATCCACAGTTAGAAATTCCGCAACTAGAAACTCCACAACTAGAAACTCCAGAACTCAAAACTCCACAACTCGAAACTCCACAACTGGAAACTCCACAACTGGAAACTCCACAACTAGACACTCCACAACTAAAAACTCTAAAACCAGAAACTCCTAAACTAGAGACTCCACAACTAGAGACTACAACTAGAGACTTCAAACTAGAAACTCAACAACTAGAACCTCCACAACTTGAAACTCCACAACTAGAAACTCCACAACTAGAAACTCTACAACTAGAGACTGTTCAACTAGAGAATTCGCAACTAGAAACTCCAAAACTAGAGACTGAACTAGAAACTCCGCAGCTAGAAACTCCACAAGTAGAAACTCCACAACTCGAAACTCCACAACTACAAACTCCACAATTAGAGACTCGGCTACAAGAAATTTCATGTCTCGAAAGTCCACAACTAAGAACTCCACAACTGGAAACTCCACAACTAGAAACCCCACAACTAGAAATAGCACAACTAGAGACTCCGCAACTAGAAACTCCACAACCAGAGACTCTGCAACTAGAAACTCCGCAGCTAGAAACTCCACAAATAGAAACTCCGCAACTAGAAACTCCGCAGCTAGAAACTACACAACTAGAGACTCCACAACTAGAAACTCCACAACTAGAAACTCCTCAACTTGAAACCTCACAACCTCAAGTTACGCAACAAGAAAATCCACAGCTAGAGATTCCGCAACTAGAAACTTCACAACTAGAAACTCCACAACTAGAAACTCAACAACTAGAAACTCCGGAACTAGAAACTCCACAACTAGAAACTCCACAACTTGAAACTCCACAAAAAGAAACTCCACAACTACAAACTCCACGAATAGAGACTCGGCAACTAGAAATTCCATATCTAGAAACTCCACAACTAAAAACTCCACAACTAGAGACTCCGCAGCTAGAAACTCCAAAACCAGAGACTCTGCAACTAGAAACTCCGCAGCTAGAAACTCCACAAATAGAAACTCCGCAACTAGAAACTCCGCAGCCAGAAACTACACAACTGAAAACTCCACAACTAGATACTCCACAACTGGAAACTCCACAACTAGAAACTCCACAACTACAACTAAAGACTCCACAACTCGAAACTCCAAAACTAGAAACTCCACAACCAGAGACTCCGCAACTCCACAACTAGAAACTCCACAACTGGAAACTCCACAACTAGATACTGCGCAACTAGAAACTCCACAAATAGAAACTCCACAACTAGAAACTCCACAACTAGAAACTCCACAACTTGAAACCTCACAACCTTAAGTTACGCAACTAGAAAATCCACAGCTAGAGATTCCGCAACTTGAAACTCCACAACTAGAAACTCCACAACTAGAAACTCAACAACTAGAAACTCCGCAACTAGAAACTCCACAACCAGAGACTCTGCAACTAGAAACTCCGCAGCTAGAAACTCCACAGATAGAAACTCCGCAACTAGGAACTGCGCAGCTAGGAACTACACAACTTGAAACTCAACAACTAGAAACTCCACAACTAAAAACTCCACAACTGGAAACTCCACAACTTGAGACTCCGCAACTTGAAACTTCACAACTAGAAACTCCGCTATTAAATACTCCGCAACTAGAAACTCCGCAAATAGAAACTCTACAACTTAAAACTCCACAACTAGATACTCCACAACTGGAAACTCCACAACTAGATACTTCACAACTGGAAACTTCACAACTAGATCCTCCACAACTGGAAACTCCGCAACTAGAAACTCCACAACTAGAGACTCCACAACTCGAAACTCAACTACTAGAAACTCCACAACCAGAGACTCTGCAACTCCACAACAAGAAACTCCACAACTAGAGACTCCACAACTTGAAACTCCACAACTTTAAACTCCACAACTTGAGACTCCACAACTAGAAACTCAACAAATGAAAACTCCACAACTAGAAACTCCGCAGCTTGAAACTACACAACTAGAGACTCCACAACCAGAAACTCCAAAACTCGAAACTCCACAACTGGAAACTCCACAACTAGACACTCCACAACTAAAAACTCTTCAACTAGAAACTCATAAACTTGAGACTCCACAACTAGAGAATCTACAAGTAGAGACTTCAAACTAGAAACTCAACAACTAAAAACTCCACAACTAAAAACTCAACAACTAGAAACTGCACAGCTTGAGACTCCGCAACTGGAAACTCCACAACTTGAAACTCCACAACTAGAAACTCCGCAATCAGAAACTCCACAACTAGGGACTCCGCAACCGGAAACTCCACAACTAGAAACTCCACAACTGGAAACTCCACTACTAGATACGCCATAACTGGAAACTCGACAACTAGAAACTCCACATCTAGAGACTCCACAACTTGAAACTCCACAACTAGAAACTCTGCAAATAGAAACTCCACAACTTGAAACTCCACAACTACAAATTCCACAAATGGAGACTCGGCAACTAGAAATTCCAAGAATAGAGACTCGGCAACAAGAAATTCCACAACTAGCGACTCTGCAACTATAAATTCCACAAATAGAGACCCGGCAACTAGAAATTCTATATCTAAAAACTCCACAACTAGAAACTGCAAAACTAGAGAGTTCACAACTTGAAACTCAACAACTAGAAACTCCACAACTAAAAACTCCACAACTGGAAAAGCCACAACTTGAGTCTCCGCAACTTGAAACTTCAAAAGTAGAAACTCCACTATTAAATACTACGCAACTAGAAACTCCGCAACTAGAAACTCCACAACTTAAAACTCCCCAACTAGATACTCCACAACTGGAAACTCCACAACTAGAAACTCCACAACTAGAGACTCCACAACTCGAAACTCAACAACTAGAAACTCCACAACCAGAGACTCCGCCACTCCACAACAAGAAACTCCACAACTGGAAACTCCACAACTAGATACTCCGCAACTAGTAACTCTACAACTAGAGACTCCACAACTTGAAACTCCACAACTTTAAACTCCACAACTTGAGACTCCACAACTAGAAACTCAACAAATGAAAACTCCGCAACTAGAAACTCCGCAGCTAGAAACTACATAACTAGAGACTCCACAACTAGAAACTCCAAAACTCGAAACTCCACAACCAGAAACTCCAGAATTAGAAACTCCGCAGCTAGAAACTCCACAACTAGAGACTCCACAACTAGAAACTCCACAACTAGAAACTCCACAACTTGAAACCTCACAACCATAAGTGCCGCAACTAGAAAATCCACAGCTAGAGATTCCGCAACTAGAAACTCCACAACTAGAAACTCCAGAACTCAATACTCCACAACTCGAAACTCCACAACTGGAAACTCCACAACTGGAAACTCCACAACTAGACACTCCACAACTAAAAACTCTACAACCAGAAACTCCTAAACTAGAGACTCCACAACTAGAGACTACAACTAGAGACTTCAAACTAGAAACTCAACAACTAGAAACTCCACAACTTGAAACTCTAAAACTAGAAACTCCACAACTAGAAACTCTACAACTAGAGACTCTTCAACTAGAGAATTCGCAACTAGAAACTCCAAAACTAGAGACTCTGAACTAGAAACTCCACAGCTAGAAACTCCACGAGTAGAAACTCCACAACTTGAAACTGCACAACTACAAACTCCACAAATGGAGACTCGGCTACAAGAAATTTCATGTCTCGAAAGTCCACAACTAAAAACTCCACAACTGGAAACTCCACAACTAGAAACCCCACAACTAGAAATACCACAACTAGAGACTCCGCAACTAGAAACTCCACAACCAGAGACTCTGCAACTAGAAACTCCACAAATAGAAACTCCGCAACTAGAAACTCCGCAGCTAGAAACTACACAACTAGAGACTCCACAACTAGAAACTCCACAACTAGAAACTCCACAACTTGAAACCTCACAACCTTAAATTACGCAACTAGAAAATCCACAGCTAGAGATTCCGCAACTAGAAACTCCACAACTAGAAACTCCACAACTAGAAACTCAACAACTAGAAACTCCGGAACTAGAGACTCCACAACTAGAAACTCCACAACCTGAAACTCCACAACGAGAAACTCCACAACTACAAACTCCACAAATAGAGACTCGGCAACTAGAAATTCCATATCTAGAAACTCCACAACTAGAAACTTCACAACTAGAGACTCCGCAACTAGAAACTCCACAACCAAAGACTCTGCAACTAGAAACTCCGCAGCTAGAAACTCCACAAATAGAAACTCCACAACTAGAAACTCCACAACTAGAAACTCCACAACTTGAAACCTCACAACCTTAAGTTACGCAACTAGAAAATCCACAGCTAGAGATTCCGCAACTAGAAACTCCACAACTAGAAACTCCACAACTAGAAACTCAACAACTAGAAACTCCGCAACTAGAAACTCCACAACCAGAGACTCTGCAACTAGAAACTCCGCAGCTAGAAACTCCACAGATAGAAACTCCGCAACTAGGAACTGCGCAGCTAGGAACTACACAACTTGAAACTCAACAACTAGAAACTCCACAACTAAAAACTCCACAACTGGAAACTCCACAACTTGAGACTCCGCAACTTGAAACTTCACAACTAGAAACTCCGCTATTAAATACTCCGCAACTAGAAACTCCGCAAATAGAAACTCTACAACTTAAAACTCCACAACTAGATACTCCACAACTGCAAACTCCACAACTAGATACTTCACAACTGGAAACTCCACAACTAGATCCTCCACAACTGGAAACTCCGCAACTAGAAACTCCACAACTAGAGACTCCACAACTTGAAACTCAACTACTAGAAACTCCACAACCAGAGACTCTGCAACTCCACAACTTGATACTCCACAACTAGAAACTCCACAACTTTAAACTTCACAACTAGAAACTCCACAACCAGAAAATCTACAACTAGAAACTCCGCAACTAGAAACTCCACAACCAGAGACTCTGCACCTAGAAACTCCACAACTCGAAACTCCACAACTAGAAACTCCACAACTAGAAACTCCACAACTAGAGACTCCGCAACTCCACAAATAGAAACTCCACAACTGGAAACTCCACAACTAGATACTCCGCAACTAGAAACTCCACAACTAGAGACTCCCCAACTTGAAACTCCACAACTTTAAACTCCACAGCTTGAGACTCCACAACTAGAAACTCCACAACTTGAAACTCCACAACTAGAAACTCCACAACCAGAAACTGTACAACTAGAAACTCCACAACTAGAAACTCCACAACTAGAAACTCCACAACTATAATCTCCGCCGCTAGAGACTCCACAACTAAAAACTCTACAACTAGAAACTCCACAACAACAAACTCAACAAATATAGACTCGGCAACTAGAAATTCCATATCTAGAAACTCCTCAACTAAAAACCCCACAACTAAAAACTCCACAACTAGAAACTCCACAACTAGAAACTCTACAACTAGAGACTCCGCAACTAGAAACTCCACAGCCAGAGACTCTGCAACTAGAAACTCTGCAGCTAGAAACTCCACATACAGAAACTCCACAATTAGAAACTCCGCAGCTAGAAACTCCTCAACTAGACGCTCCACAGCTAGAAACTCCACAACTAGAAACTCCACAACTAGAAACTCCACAACTAGAAACTCCACAACTTGAAACCTCACAACCTTAAGTTCCACAACTAGAAAATCCACAGCTAGAGATTCCGCAACTAGAAACTCCACAACTAGAAACTCCACAACTAGAAACTCAACAACTAGAAACTCCACAAATAGAAACTCCACAACTAGAAACTGCGCAGCTAGAAACTACACAACTAGAGACTCCACAACTAGAAACTCCACAACTAGAAACTCCACAACTAGCAACTCCACAACTTGAAACCTCAAAACCTTAAGTTACGCAACTAGAAAATCCACAGCTCGAGATTCCGCAACTAGAAACTCCACAACTAGAAACTCCACAACTAGAAACTCAACAACTAGAAACTCCGCAACTTGAGACTCCACAACTTCAAACTCCACAACTTGAAACTCCACAACTAGATACTCCACAACTTTAAACTCCACAACTTGAGACTCCACAACTAGAAACTCAACAAATGAAAACTCCGCAACTAGAAACTCCGCAGCTAGAAACTACACAACTAGAGACTCCAGAACTAGAAACTCCAAAACTCGAAACTTCACAACTGGAAACTCCACAACTAGACACTCCAGAACTAAAAACTCTTCAACTAGAAACTCCTAAACTTGAGACTCCAAAACTAGAGAATCTACAAGTAGAGACTTCAAACTAGAAACTCAACAACTAAAAACTCCTCAACTAAAAACTCAACAACTAGAAACTGCACAGCTTGAGACTCCGCAACTTGAAACTCCACAACTTGAAACTCCACAACTAGAAACTCCGAAACTAGAAACTCCACAACAAGAAACTCCACAACTGGAAACTCCACAACTAGATACTCCGCAACTAGTAACTCTACAACTAGAGACTCCACAACAACAAACTCCACAAATAGTGGCTCGGCAACTACAAAAAATTCCATATCTAGAAACTTCACAACTAAAAACCCCACAACTAAAAACTCCACAACTAGAAACTCCAAAACTAGAAACTCTACAACAAGAGACTCCGCAACTAGAAACTCCACAGCCAGAGACTCTGCAACTAGAAACTCTGCAGCTAGAAACTCCACAAACAGAAACTCCACAATTAGAAACTCTGCAGCTAGAAACTCCACAAACAGAAACTCCACAATTAGAAACTCTGCAGCTAGAAACTCCACAACTAGAGACTCCACAACTAGAAACTCCACAACTAGAAACACCACAACTAGAAACTCCACAACTTGAAACCTCACAACCTTAAGTTCCGCAACTAGAAAATCCACAGTTAGAGATTCCGCAACTAGAAACTCCACAACTAGAAACTCCAGAACTCAAAACTCCACAACTCGAAACTCCACAACTGGAAACTCCACAACTGGAAACTCCACAACTAGACACTCCACAACTAAAAACTCTAAAACCAGAAACTCCTAAACTAGAGACTCCACAACTAGAGACTACAACTAGAGACTTCAAACTAGAAACTCAACAACTAGAACCTCCACAACTTGAAACTCCACAACTAGAAACTCCACAACTAGAAACTCTACAACTAGAGACTGTTCAACTAGAGAATTCGCAACTAGAAACTCCAAAACTAGAGACTGAACTAGAAACTCCGCAGCTAGAAACTCCACAAGTAGAAACTCCACAACTCGAAACTCCACAACTACAAACTCCACAATTAGAGACTCGGCTACAAGAAATTTCATGTCTCGAAAGTCCACAACTAAGAACTCCAAAACTGGAAACTCCACAACTAGAAACCCCACAACTAGAAATACCACAACTAGAGACTCCGCAACTAGAAACTCCACAACCAGAGACTCTGCAACTAGAAACTCCGCAGCTAGAAACTCCACAAATAGAAACTCCGCAACTAGAAACTCCGCAGCTAGAAACTACACAACTAGAGACTCCACAACTAGAAACTCCACAACTAGAAACTCCTCAACTTGAAACCTCACAACCTTAAGTTACGCAACTAGAAAATCCACAGCTAGAGATTCCGCAACTAGAAACTTCACAACTAGAAACTCCACAACTAGAAACTCAACAACTAGAAACTCCGGAACTAGAAACTCCACAACTAGAAACTCCACAACTTGAAACTCCACAAAAAGAAACTCCACAACTACAAACTCCACGAATAGAGACTCGGCAACTAGAAATTCCATATCTAGAAACTCCACAACTAAAAACTCCACAACTAGAGACTCCGCAACTAGAAACTCCAAAACCAGAGACTCTGCAACTAGAAACTCCGCAGCTAGAAACTCCACAAATAGAAACTCCGCAACTAGAAACTCCGCAGCCAGAAACTACACAACTGAAAACTCCACAACTAGATACTCCACAACTGGAAACTCCACAACTAGAAACTCCACAACTACAACTAAAGACTCCACAACTCGAAACTCCGAAACTAGAAACTCCACAACCAGAGACTCCGCAACTCCACAACTAGAAACTCCACAACTGGAAACTCCACAACTAGATACTGCGCAACTAGAAACTCCACAAATAGAAACTCCACAACTAGAAACTCCACAACTAGAAACTCCACAACTTGAAACCTCACAACCTTAAGTTACGCAACTAGAAAATCCACAGCTAGAGATTCCGCAACTAGAAACTCCACAACTAGAAACTCCACAACTAGAAACTCAACAACTAGAAACTCCGCAACTAGAAACTCCACAACCAGAGACTCTGCAACTAGAAACTCCGCAGCTAGAAACTCCACAGATAGAAACTCCGCAACTAGGAACTGCGCAGCTAGGAACTACACAACTTGAAACTCAACAACTAGAAACTCCACAACTAAAAACTCCACAACTGGAAACTCCACAACTTGAGACTCCGCAACTTGAAACTTCACAACTAGAAACTCCGCTATTAAATACTCCGCAACTAGAAACTCCGCAAATAGAAACTCTACAACTTAAAACTCCACAACTAGATACTCCACAACTGGAAACTCCACAACTAGATACTTCACAACTGGAAACTCCACAACTAGATCCTCCACAACTGGAAACTCCGCAACTAGAAACTCCACAACTAGAGACTCCACAACTCGAAACTCAACTACTAGAAACTCCACAACCAGAGACTCTGCAACTCCACAACAAGAAACTCCACAACTAGAGACTCCACAACTTGAAACTCCACAACTTTAAACTCCACAACTTGAGACTCCACAACTAGAAACTCAACAAATGAAAACTCCACAACTAGAAACTCCGCAGCTTGAAACTACACAACTAGAGACTCCACAACTAGAAACTCCAAAACTCGAAACTCCACAACTGGAAACTCCACAACTAGACACTCCACAACTAAAAACTCTTCAACTAGAAACTCATAAACTTGAGACTCCACAACTAGAGAATCTACAAGTAGAGACTTCAAACTAGAAACTCAACAACTAAAAACTCCACAACTAAAAACTCAACAACTAGAAACTGCACAGCTTGAGACTCCGCAACTGGAAACTCCACAACTTGAAACTCCACAACTAGAAACTCCGCAATTAGAAACTCCACAACTAGGGACTCCGCAACTAGAAACTCCACAACTAGAAACTCCACAACTGGAAACTCCACTACTAGATACGCCATAACTGGAAACTCGACAACTAGAAACTCCACATCTAGAGACTCCACAACTTGAAACTCCACAACTAGAAACTCTGCAAATAGAAACTCCACAACTTGAAACTCCACAACTACAAATTCCACAAATGGAGACTCGGCAACTAGAAATTCCAAGAATAGAGACTCGGCAACAAGAAATTCCACAACTAGCGACTCTGCAACTAGAAATTCCACAAATAGAGACTCGGCAACTAGAAATTCTATATCTAAAAACTCCACAACTAGAAACTGCAAAAACTAGAGAGTTCACAACTAGAAACTCAACAACTAGAAACTCCACAACTAAAAACTCCACAACTGGAAAAGCCACAACTTGAGTCTCCGCAACTTGAAACTTCAAAAGTAGAAACTCCACTATTAAATACTCCGCAACTAGAAACTCCGCAACTAGAAACTCCACAACTTAAAACTCCCCAACTAGATACTCCACAACTGGAAACTCCACAACTAGAAACTCCACAACTAGAGACTCCACAACTCGAAACTCAACAACTAGAAACTCCACAACCAGAGACTCCGCCACTCCACAACAAGAAACTCCACAACTGGAAACTCCACAACTAGATACTCCGCAACTAGTAACTCTACAACTAGAGACTCCACAACTTGAAACCTCACAACCTTAAGTTCCACAACTAGAAAATCCACAGCTAGAGATTCCGCAACTAGAAACTCCACAACTAGAAACTCCACAACTAGAAACTCAACAACTAGAAACTCCACAAATAGAAACTCCACAACTAGAAACTGCGCAGCTAGAAACTACACAACTAGAGACTCCACAACTAGAAACTCCACAACTAGAAACTCCACAACAAGCAACTCCACAACTTGAAACCTCAAAACCTTAAGCTACGCAACTAGAAAATCCACAGCTCGAGATTCCGCAACTAGAAACTCCACAACTAGAAACTCCACAACTAGAAACTCAACAACTAGAAACTCCGCAACTTGAGACTCCACAACTTCAAACTCCACAACTTGAAACTCCACAACTAGATACTCCACAACTTTAAACTCCACAACTTGAGACTCCACAACTAGAAACTCAACAAATGAAAACTCCGCAACTAGAAACTCCGCAGCTAGAAACTACACAACTAGAGACTCCAGAACTAGAAACTCCAAAACTCGAAACTTCACAACTGGAAACTCCACAACTAGACACTCCAGAACTAAAAACTCTTCAACTAGAAACTCCTAAACTTGAGACTCCAAAACTAGAGAATCTACAAGTAGAGACTTCAAACTAGAAACTCAACAACTAAAAACTCCTCAACTAAAAACTCAACAACTAGAAACTGCACAGCTTGAGACTCCGCAACTTGAAACTCCACAACTTGAAACTCCACAACTAGAAACTCCGAAACTAGAAACTCCACAACAAGAAACTCCACAACTGGAAACTCCACAACTAGATACTCCGCAACTAGTAACTCTACAACTAGAGACTCCACAACAACAAACTCCACAAATAGTGGCTCGGCAACTACAAAAAATTCCATATCTAGAAACTTCACAACTAAAAACCCCACAACTAAAAACTCCACAACTAGAAACTCCAAAACTAGAAACTCTACAACAAGAGACTCCGCAACTAGAAACTCCACAGCCAGAGACTCTGCAACTAGAAACTCTGCAGCTAGAAACTCCACAAACAGAAACTCCACAATTAGAAACTCTGCAGCTAGAAACTCCACAAACAGAAACTCCACAATTAGAAACTCTGCAGCTAGAAACTCCACAACTAGAGACTCCACAACTAGAAACTCCACAACTAGAAACACCACAACTAGAAACTCCACAACTTGAAACCTTACAACCTTAAGTTCCGCAACTAGAAAATCCACAGTTAGAGATTCCGCAACTAGAAACTCCACAACTAGAAACTCCAGAACTCAAAACTCCACAACTCGAAACTCCACAACTGGAAACTCCACAACTGGAAACTCCACAACTAGACACTCCACAACTAAAAACTCTAAAACCAGAAACTCCTAAACTAGAGACTCCACAACTAGAGACTACAACTAGAGACTTCAAACTAGAAACTCAACAACTAGAACCTCCACAACTTGAAACTCCACAACTAGAAACTCCACAACTAGAAACTCTACAACTAGAGACTGTTCAACTAGAGAATTCGCAACTAGAAACTCCAAAACTAGAGACTGAACTAGAAACTCCGCAGCTAGAAACTCCACAAGTAGAAACTCCACAACTCGAAACTCCACAACTACAAACTCCACAATTAGAGACTCGGCTACAAGAAATTTCATGTCTCGAAAGTCCACAACTAAGAACTCCACAACTGGAAACTCCACAACTAGAAACCCCACAACTAGAAATAGCACAACTAGAGACTCCGCAACTAGAAACTCCACAACCAGAGACTCTGCAACTAGAAACTCCGCAGCTAGAAACTCCACAAATAGAAACTCCGCAACTAGAAACTCCGCAGCTAGAAACTACACAACTAGAGACTCCACAACTAGAAACTCCACAACTAGAAACTCCTCAACTTGAAACCTCACAACCTTAAGTTACGCAACTAGAAAATCCACAGCTAGAGATTCCGCAACTAGAAACTTCACAACTAGAAACTCCACAACTAGAAACTCAACAACTAGAAACTCCGGAACTAGAAACTCCACAACTTGAAACTCCACAACTTGAAACTCCACAAAAAGAAACTCCACAACTACAAACTCCACGAATAGAGACTCGGCAACTAGAAATTCCATATCTAGAAACTCCACAACTAAAAACTCCACAACTAGAGACTCCGCAGCTAGAAACTCCAAAACCAGAGACTCTGCAACTAGAAACTCCGCAGCTAGAAACTCCACAAATAGAAACTCCGCAACTAGAAACTCCGCAGCCAGAAACTACACAACTGAAAACTCCACAACTAGATACTCCACAACTGGAAACTCCACAACTAGAAACTCCACAACTACAACTAAAGACTCCACAACTCGAAACTCCAAAACTAGAAACTCCACAACCAGAGACTCCGCAACTCCACAACTAGAAACTCCACAACTGGAAACTCCACAACTAGATACTGCGCAACTAGAAACTCCACAAATAGAAACTCCACAACTAGAAACTCCACAACTAGAAACTCCACAACTTGAAACCTCACAACCTTAAGTTACGCAACTAGAAAATCCACAGCTAGAGATTCCGCAACTTGAAACTCCACAACTAGAAACTCCACAACTAGAAACTCAACAACTAGAAACTCCGCAACTAGAAACTCCACAACCAGAGACTCTGCAACTAGAAACTCCGCAGCTAGAAACTCCACAGATAGAAACTCCGCAACTAGGAACTGCGCAGCTAGGAACTACACAACTTGAAACTCAACAACTAGAAACTCCACAACTAAAAACTCCACAACTGGAAACTCCACAACTTGAGACTCCGCAACTTGAAACTTCACAACTAGAAACTCCGCTATTAAATACTCCGCAACTAGAAACTCCGCAAATAGAAACTCTACAACTTAAAACTCCACAACTAGATACTCCACAACTGGAAACTCCACAACTAGATACTTCACAACTGGAAACTTCACAACTAGATCCTCCACAACTGGAAACTCCGCAACTAGAAACTCCACAACTAGAGACTCCACAACTCGAAACTCAACTACTAGAAACTCCACAACCAGAGACTCTGCAACTCCACAACAAGAAACTCCACAACTAGAGACTCCACAACTTGAAACTCCACAACTTTAAACTCCACAACTTGAGACTCCACAACTAGAAACTCAACAAATGAAAACTCCACAACTAGAAACTCCGCAGCTTGAAACTACACAACTAGAGACTCCACAACTAGAAACTCCAAAACTCGAAACTCCACTACTGGAAACTCCACAACTAGACACTCCACAACTAAAAACTCTTCAACTAGAAACTCATAAACTTGAGACTCCACAACTAGAGAATCTACAAGTAGAGACTTCAAACTAGAAACTCAACAACTAAAAACTCCACAACTAAAAACTCAACAACTAGAAACTGCACAGCTTGAGACTCCGCAACTGGAAACTCCACAACTAGAAACTCCGCAATCAGAAACTCCACAACTAGGGACTCCGCAACTAGAAACTCCACAACTAGAAACTCCACAACTGGAAACTCCACTACTAGATACGCCATAACTGGAAACTCGACAACTAGAAACTCCACATCTAGAGACTCCACAACTTGAAACTCCACAACTAGAAACTCTGCAAATAGAAACTCCACAACTTGAAACTCCACAACTACAAATTCCACAAATGGAGACTCGGCAACTAGAAATTCCAAGAATAGAGACTCGGCAACAAGAAATTCCACAACTAGCGACTCTGCAACTAGAAATTCCACAAATAGAGACTCGGCAACTAGAAATTCTATATCTAAAAACTCCACAACTAGAAACTGCAAAACTAGAGAGTTCACAACTAGAAACTCAACAACTAGAAACTCCACAACTAAAAACTCCACAACTGGAAAAGCCACAACTTGAGTCTCCGCAACTTGAAACTTCAAAAGTAGAAACTCCACTATTAAATACTCCGCAACTAGAAACTCCGCAACTAGAAACTCCACAACTTAAAACTCCCCAACTAGATACTCCACAACTGGAAACTCCACAACTAGAAACTCCACAACTAGAGACTCCACAACTCGAAACTCAACTACTAGAAACTCCACAACCAGAGACTCCGCCACTCCACAACAAGAAACTCCACAACTGGAAACTCCACAACTAGATACTCCGCAACTAGTAACTCTACAACTAGAGACTCCACAACTTGAAACTCCACAACTTTAAACTCCACAACTTGAGACTCCACAACTAGAAACTCAACAAATGAAAACTCCGCAACTAGAAACTCCGCAGCTAGAAACTACATAACTAGAGACTCCACAACTAGAAACTCCAAAACTCGAAACTCCACAACCAGAAACTCCAGAATTAGAAACTCCGCAGCTAGAAACTCCACAACTAGAGACTCCACAACTAGAAACTCCACAACTAGAAACTCCACAACTTGAAACCTCACAACCATAAGTTCCGCAACTAGAAAATCCACAGCTAGAGATTCCGCAACTAGAAACTCCACAACTAGAAACTCCAGAACTCAATACTCCACAACTCGAAACTCCACAACTGGAAACTCCACAACTGGAAACTCCACAACTAGACACTCCACAACTAAAAACTCTACAACCAGAAACTCCTAAACTAGAGACTCCACAACTAGAGACTACAACTAGAGACTTCAAACTAGAAACTCAACAACTAGAAACTCCACAACTTGAAACTCTAAAACTAGAAACTCCACAACTAGAAACTCTACAACTAGAGACTCTTCAACTAGAGAATTCGCAACTAGAAACTCCAAAACTAGAGACTCTGAACTAGAAACTCCACAGCTAGAAACTCCACGAGTAGAAACTCCACAACTTGAAACTGCACAACTACAAACTCCACAAATGGAGACTCGGCTACAAGAAATTTCATGTCTCGAAAGTCCACAACTAAAAACTCCACAACTGGAAACTCCACAACTAGAAACCCCACAACTAGAAATACCACAACTAGAGACTCCGCAACTAGAAACTCCACAACCAGAGACTCTGCAACTAGAAACTCCACAAATAGAAACTCCGCAACTAGAAACTCCGCAGCTAGAAACTACACAACTAGAGACTCAACAACTAGAAACTCCACAACTAGAAACTCCACAACTTGAAACCTCACAACCTTAAATTACGCAACTAGAAAATCCACAGCTAGAGATTCCGCCACTAGAAACTCCACAACTAGAAACTCCACAACTAGAAACTCAACAACTAGAAACTCCGGAACTAGAGACTCCACAACTAGAAACTCCACAACCTGAAACTCCACAACGAGAAACTCCACAACTACAAACTCCACAAATAGAGACTCGGCAACTAGAAATTCCATATCTAGAAACTCCACAACTAGAAACTTCACAACTAGAGACTCCCCAACTAGAAACTCCACAACCAAAGACTCTGCAACTAGAAACTCCGCAGCTAGAAACTCCACAAATAGAAACTCCACAACTAGAAACTCCACAACTAGAAACTCCACAACTTGAAACCTCACAACCTTAAGTTACGCAACTAGAAAATCCACAGCTAGAGATTCCGCAACTAGAAACTCCACAACTAGAAACTCCACAACTAGAAACTCAACAACTAGAAACTCCGCAACTAGAAACTCCACAACCAGAGACTCTGCAACTAGAAACTCCGCAGCTAGAAACTCCACAGATAGAAACTCCGCAACTAGGAACTGCGCAGCTAGGAACTACACAACTTGAAACTCAACAACTAGAAACTCCACAACTAAAAACTCCACAACTGGAAACTCCACAACTTGAGACTCCGCAACTTGAAACTTCACAACTAGAAACTCCGCTATTAAATACTCCGCAACTAGAAACTCCGCAAATAGAAACTCTACAACTTAAAACTCCACAACTAGATACTCCACAACTGGAAACTCCACAACTAGATACTTCACAACTGGAAACTCCACAACTAGATCCTCCACAACTGGAAACTCCGCAACTAGAAACTCCACAACTAGAGACTCCACAACTCGAAACTCAACTACTAGAAACTCCACAACCAGAGACTCTGCAACTCCACAACAAGAAACTCCACAACTAGAGACTCCACAACTTGAAACTCCACAACTTTAAACTCCACAACTTGAGACTCCACAACTAGAAACTCAACAAATGAAAACTCCACAACTAGAAACTCCGCAGCTTGAAACTACACAACTAGAGACTCCACAACTAGAAACTCCAAAACTCGAAACTCCACAACTGGAAACTCCACAACTAGACACTCCACAACTAAAAACTCTTCAACTAGAAACTCATAAACTTGAGACTCCACAACTAGAGAATCTACAAGTAGAGACTTCAAACTAGAAACTCAACAACTAAAAACTCCACAACTAAAAACTCAACAACTAGAAACTGCACAGCTTGAGACTCCGCAACTGGAAACTCCACAACTTGAAACTCCACAACTAGAAACTCCGCAATTAGAAACTCCACAACTAGGGACTCCGCAACTAGAAACTCCACAACTAGAAACTCCACAACTGGAAACTCCACTACTAGATACGCCATAACTGGAAACTCGACAACTAGAAACTCCACATCTAGAGACTCCACAACTTGAAACTCCACAACTAGAAACTCTGCAAATAGAAACTCCACAACTTGAAACTCCACAACTACAAATTCCACAAATGGAGACTCGGCAACTAGAAATTCCAAGAATAGAGACTCGGCAACAAGAAATTCCACAACTAGCGACTCTGCAACTAGAAATTCCACAAATAGAGACTCGGCAACTAGAAATTCTATATCTAAAAACTCCACAACTAGAAACTGCAAAAACTAGAGAGTTCACAACTAGAAACTCAACAACTAGAAACTCCACAACTAAAAACTCCACAACTGGAAAAGCCACAACTTGAGTCTCCGCAACTTGAAACTTCAAAAGTAGAAACTCCACTATTAAATACTCCGCAACTAGAAACTCCGCAACTAGAAACTCCACAACTTAAAACTCCCCAACTAGATACTCCACAACTGGAAACTCCACAACTAGAAACTCCACAACTAGAGACTCCACAACTCGAAACTCAACAACTAGAAACTCCACAACCAGAGACTCCGCCACTCCACAACAAGAAACTCCACAACTGGAAACTCCACAACTAGATACTCCGCAACTAGTAACTCTACAACTAGAGACTCCACAACTTGAAACCTCACAACCTTAAGTTCCACAACTAGAAAATCCACAGCTAGAGATTCCGCAACTAGAAACTCCACAACTAGAAACTCCACAACTAGAAACTCAACAACTAGAAACTCCACAAATAGAAACTCCACAACTAGAAACTGCGCAGCTAGAAACTACACAACTAGAGACTCCACAACTAGAAACTCCACAACTAGAAACTCCACAACAAGCAACTCCACAACTTGAAACCTCAAAACCTTAAGCTACGCAACTAGAAAATCCACAGCTCGAGATTCCGCAACTAGAAACTCCACAACTAGAAACTCCACAACTAGAAACTCAACAACTAGAAACTCCGCAACTTGAGACTCCACAACTTCAAACTCCACAACTTGAAACTCCACAACTAGATACTCCACAACTTTAAACTCCACAACTTGAGACTCCACAACTAGAAACTCAACAAATGAAAACTCCGCAACTAGAAACTCCGCAGCTAGAAACTACACAACTAGAGACTCCAGAACTAGAAACTCCAAAACTCGAAACTTCACAACTGGAAACTCCACAACTAGACACTCCAGAACTAAAAACTCTTCAACTAGAAACTCCTAAACTTGAGACTCCAAAACTAGAGAATCTACAAGTAGAGACTTCAAACTAGAAACTCAACAACTAAAAACTCCTCAACTAAAAACTCAACAACTAGAAACTGCACAGCTTGAGACTCCGCAACTTGAAACTCCACAACTTGAAACTCCACAACTAGAAACTCCGAAACTAGAAACTCCACAACAAGAAACTCCACAACTGGAAACTCCACAACTAGATACTCCGCAACTAGTAACTCTACAACTAGAGACTCCACAACAACAAACTCCACAAATAGTGGCTCGGCAACTACAAAAAATTCCATATCTAGAAACTTCACAACTAAAAACCCCACAACTAAAAACTCCACAACTAGAAACTCCAAAACTAGAAACTCTACAACAAGAGACTCCGCAACTAGAAACTCCACAGCCAGAGACTCTGCAACTAGAAACTCTGCAGCTAGAAACTCCACAAACAGAAACTCCACAATTAGAAACTCTGCAGCTAGAAACTCCACAAACAGAAACTCCACAATTAGAAACTCTGCAGCTAGAAACTCCACAACTAGAGACTCCACAACTAGAAACTCCACAACTAGAAACACCACAACTAGAAACTCCACAACTTGAAACCTTACAACCTTAAGTTCCGCAACTAGAAAATCCACAGTTAGAGATTCCGCAACTAGAAACTCCACAACTAGAAACTCCAGAACTCAAAACTCCACAACTCGAAACTCCACAACTGGAAACTCCACAACTGGAAACTCCACAACTAGACACTCCACAACTAAAAACTCTAAAACCAGAAACTCCTAAACTAGAGACTCCACAACTAGAGACTACAACTAGAGACTTCAAACTAGAAACTCAACAACTAGAACCTCCACAACTTGAAACTCCACAACTAGAAACTCCACAACTAGAAACTCTACAACTAGAGACTGTTCAACTAGAGAATTCGCAACTAGAAACTCCAAAACTAGAGACTGAACTAGAAACTCCGCAGCTAGAAACTCCACAAGTAGAAACTCCACAACTCGAAACTCCACAACTACAAACTCCACAATTAGAGACTCGGCTACAAGAAATTTCATGTCTCGAAAGTCCACAACTAAGAACTCCACAACTGGAAACTCCACAACTAGAAACCCCACAACTAGAAATAGCACAACTAGAGACTCCGCAACTAGAAACTCCACAACCAGAGACTCTGCAACTAGAAACTCCGCAGCTAGAAACTCCACAAATAGAAACTCCGCAACTAGAAACTCCGCAGCTAGAAACTACACAACTAGAGACTCCACAACTAGAAACTCCACAACTAGAAACTCCTCAACTTGAAACCTCACAACCTTAAGTTACGCAACTAGAAAATCCACAGCTAGAGATTCCGCAACTAGAAACTTCACAACTAGAAACTCCACAACTAGAAACTCAACAACTAGAAACTCCGGAACTAGAAACTCCACAACTTGAAACTCCACAACTTGAAACTCCACAAAAAGAAACTCCACAACTACAAACTCCACGAATAGAGACTCGGCAACTAGAAATTCCATATCTAGAAACTCCACAACTAAAAACTCCACAACTAGAGACTCCGCAGCTAGAAACTCCAAAACCAGAGACTCTGCAACTAGAAACTCCGCAGCTAGAAACTCCACAAATAGAAACTCCGCAACTAGAAACTCCGCAGCCAGAAACTACACAACTGAAAACTCCACAACTAGATACTCCACAACTGGAAACTCCACAACTAGAAACTCCACAACTACAACTAAAGACTCCACAACTCGAAACTCCAAAACTAGAAACTCCACAACCAGAGACTCCGCAACTCCACAACTAGAAACTCCACAACTGGAAACTCCACAACTAGATACTGCGCAACTAGAAACTCCACAAATAGAAACTCCACAACTAGAAACTCCACAACTAGAAACTCCACAACTTGAAACCTCACAACCTTAAGTTACGCAACTAGAAAATCCACAGCTAGAGATTCCGCAACTTGAAACTCCACAACTAGAAACTCCACAACTAGAAACTCAACAACTAGAAACTCCGCAACTAGAAACTCCACAACCAGAGACTCTGCAACTAGAAACTCCGCAGCTAGAAACTCCACAGATAGAAACTCCGCAACTAGGAACTGCGCAGCTAGGAACTACACAACTTGAAACTCAACAACTAGAAACTCCACAACTAAAAACTCCACAACTGGAAACTCCACAACTTGAGACTCCGCAACTTGAAACTTCACAACTAGAAACTCCGCTATTAAATACTCCGCAACTAGAAACTCCGCAAATAGAAACTCTACAACTTAAAACTCCACAACTAGATACTCCACAACTGGAAACTCCACAACTAGATACTTCACAACTGGAAACTTCACAACTAGATCCTCCACAACTGGAAACTCCGCAACTAGAAACTCCACAACTAGAGACTCCACAACTCGAAACTCAACTACTAGAAACTCCACAACCAGAGACTCTGCAACTCCACAACAAGAAACTCCACAACTAGAGACTCCACAACTTGAAACTCCACAACTTTAAACTCCACAACTTGAGACTCCACAACTAGAAACTCAACAAATGAAAACTCCACAACTAGAAACTCCGCAGCTTGAAACTACACAACTAGAGACTCCACAACTAGAAACTCCAAAACTCGAAACTCCACTACTGGAAACTCCACAACTAGACACTCCACAACTAAAAACTCTTCAACTAGAAACTCATAAACTTGAGACTCCACAACTAGAGAATCTACAAGTAGAGACTTCAAACTAGAAACTCAACAACTAAAAACTCCACAACTAAAAACTCAACAACTAGAAACTGCACAGCTTGAGACTCCGCAACTGGAAACTCCACAACTAGAAACTCCGCAATCAGAAACTCCACAACTAGGGACTCCGCAACTAGAAACTCCACAACTAGAAACTCCACAACTGGAAACTCCACTACTAGATACGCCATAACTGGAAACTCGACAACTAGAAACTCCACATCTAGAGACTCCACAACTTGAAACTCCACAACTAGAAACTCTGCAAATAGAAACTCCACAACTTGAAACTCCACAACTACAAATTCCACAAATGGAGACTCGGCAACTAGAAATTCCAAGAATAGAGACTCGGCAACAAGAAATTCCACAACTAGCGACTCTGCAACTAGAAATTCCACAAATAGAGACTCGGCAACTAGAAATTCTATATCTAAAAACTCCACAACTAGAAACTGCAAAACTAGAGAGTTCACAACTAGAAACTCAACAACTAGAAACTCCACAACTAAAAACTCCACAACTGGAAAAGCCACAACTTGAGTCTCCGCAACTTGAAACTTCAAAAGTAGAAACTCCACTATTAAATACTCCGCAACTAGAAACTCCGCAACTAGAAACTCCACAACTTAAAACTCCCCAACTAGATACTCCACAACTGGAAACTCCACAACTAGAAACTCCACAACTAGAGACTCCACAACTCGAAACTCAACTACTAGAAACTCCACAACCAGAGACTCCGCCACTCCACAACAAGAAACTCCACAACTGGAAACTCCACAACTAGATACTCCGCAACTAGTAACTCTACAACTAGAGACTCCACAACTTGAAACTCCACAACTTTAAACTCCACAACTTGAGACTCCACAACTAGAAACTCAACAAATGAAAACTCCGCAACTAGAAACTCCGCAGCTAGAAACTACATAACTAGAGACTCCACAACTAGAAACTCCAAAACTCGAAACTCCACAACCAGAAACTCCAGAATTAGAAACTCCGCAGCTAGAAACTCCACAACTAGAGACTCCACAACTAGAAACTCCACAACTAGAAACTCCACAACTTGAAACCTCACAACCATAAGTTCCGCAACTAGAAAATCCACAGCTAGAGATTCCGCAACTAGAAACTCCACAACTAGAAACTCCAGAACTCAATACTCCACAACTCGAAACTCCACAACTGGAAACTCCACAACTGGAAACTCCACAACTAGACACTCCACAACTAAAAACTCTACAACCAGAAACTCCTAAACTAGAGACTCCACAACTAGAGACTACAACTAGAGACTTCAAACTAGAAACTCAACAACTAGAAACTCCACAACTTGAAACTCTAAAACTAGAAACTCCACAACTAGAAACTCTACAACTAGAGACTCTTCAACTAGAGAATTCGCAACTAGAAACTCCAAAACTAGAGACTCTGAACTAGAAACTCCACAGCTAGAAACTCCACGAGTAGAAACTCCACAACTTGAAACTGCACAACTACAAACTCCACAAATGGAGACTCGGCTACAAGAAATTTCATGTCTCGAAAGTCCACAACTAAAAACTCCACAACTGGAAACTCCACAACTAGAAACCCCACAACTAGAAATACCACAACTAGAGACTCCGCAACTAGAAACTCCACAACCAGAGACTCTGCAACTAGAAACTCCACAAATAGAAACTCCGCAACTAGAAACTCCGCAGCTAGAAACTACACAACTAGAGACTCAACAACTAGAAACTCCACAACTAGAAACTCCACAACTTGAAACCTCACAACCTTAAATTACGCAACTAGAAAATCCACAGCTAGAGATTCCGCCACTAGAAACTCCACAACTAGAAACTCCACAACTAGAAACTCAACAACTAGAAACTCCGGAACTAGAGACTCCACAACTAGAAACTCCACAACCTGAAACTCCACAACGAGAAACTCCACAACTACAAACTCCACAAATAGAGACTCGGCAACTAGAAATTCCATATCTAGAAACTCCACAACTAGAAACTTCACAACTAGAGACTCCCCAACTAGAAACTCCACAACCAAAGACTCTGCAACTAGAAACTCCGCAGCTAGAAACTCCACAAATAGAAACTCCACAACTAGAAACTCCACAACTAGAAACTCCACAACTTGAAACCTCACAACCTTAAGTTACGCAACTAGAAAATCCACAGCTAGAGATTCCGCAACTAGAAACTCCACAACTAGAAACTCCACAACTAGAAACTCAAAAACTAGAAACTCCGCAACTAGAAACTCCACAACTTGAAACTCCACAACTACAAATTCCACAAATGGAGACTCGGCAACTAGAAATTCCAAGAATAGAGAATCGGCAACAAGAAATTCCACAACTAGCGACTCTGCAACTAGAAATTCCACAAATAGAGACTCGGCAACTAGAAATTCTATATCTAAAAACTCCACAACTAGAAACTGCAAAAACTAGAGAGTTCACAACTAGAAACTCAACAACTAGAAACTCCACAACTAAAAACTCCACAACTGGAAAAGCCACAACTTGAGTCTCCGCAACTTGAAACTTCAAAAGTAGAAACTCCACTATTAAATACTCCGCAACTAGAAACTCCGCAACTAGAAACTCCACAACTTAAAACTCCCCAACTAGATACTCCACAACTGGAAACTCCACAACTAGAAACTCCACAACTAGAGACTCCACAACTCGAAACTCAACAACTAGAAACTCCACAACCAGAGACTCCGCCACTCCACAACAAGAAACTCCACAACTGGAAACTCCACAACTAGATACTCCGCAACTAGTAACTCTACAACTAGAGACTCCACAACTTGAAACCTCACAACCTTAAGTTCCACAACTAGAAAATCCACAGCTAGAGATTCCGCAACTAGAAACTCCCCAACTAGAAACTCCACAACTAGAAACTCAACAACTAGAAACTCCACAAATAGAAACTCCACAACTAGAAACTGCGCAGCTAGAAACTACACAACTAGAGACTCCACAACTAGAAACTCCACAACTAGAAACTCCACAACTAGCAACTCCACAACTTGAAACCTCAAAACCTTAAGCTACGCAACTAGAAAATCCACAGCTCGAGATTCCGCAACTAGAAACTCCACAACTAGAAACTCCACAACTAGAAACTCAACAACTAGAAACTCCGCAACTTGAGACTCCACAACTTCAAACTCCACAACTTGAAACTCCACAACTAGATACTCCACAACTTTAAACTCCACAACTTGAGACTCCACAACTAGAAACTCAACAAATGAAAACTCCGCAACTAGAAACTCCGCAGCTAGAAACTACACAACTAGAGACTCCAGAACTAGAAACTCCAAAACTCGAAACTTCACAACTGGAAACTCCACAACTAGACACTCCAGAACTAAAAACTCTTCAACTAGAAACTCCTAAACTTGAGACTCCAAAACTATAGAATCTACAAGTAGAGACTTCAAACTAGAAACTCAACAACTAAAAACTCCTCAACTAAAAACTCAACAACTAGAAACTGCACAGCTTGAGACTCCGCAACTTGAAACTCCACAACTTGAAACTCCACAACTAGAAACTCCGAAACTAGAAACTCCACAACAAGAAACTCCACAACTGGAAACTCCACAACTAGATACTCCGCAACTAGTAACTCTACAACTAGAGACTCCACAACAACAAACTCCACAAATAGTGGCTCGGCAACTACAAAAAATTCCATATCTAGAAACTTCACAACTAAAAACCCCACAACTAAAAACTCCACAACTAGAAACTCCAAAACTAGAAACTCTACAACAAGAGACTCCGCAACTAGAAACTCCACAGCCAGAGACTCTGCAACTAGAAACTCTGCAGCTAGAAACTCCACAAACAGAAACTCCACAATTAGAAACTCTGCAGCTAGAAACTCCACAAACAGAAACTCCACAATTAGAAACTCTGCAGCTAGAAACTCCACAACTAGAGACTCCACAACTAGAAACTCCACAACTAGAAACACCACAACTAGAAACTCCACAACTTGAAACCTTACAACCTTAAGTTCCGCAACTAGAAAATCCACAGTTAGAGATTCCGCAACTAGAAACTCCACAACTAGAAACTCCAGAACTCAAAACTCCACAACTCGAAACTCCACAACTGGAAACTCCACAACTAGACACTCCACAACTAAAAACTCTAAAACCAGAAACTCCTAAACTAGAGACTCCACAACTAGAGACTACAACTAGAGACTTCAAACTAGAAACTCAACAACTAGAACCTCCACAACTTGAAACTCCACAACTAGAAACTCCACAACTAGAAACTCTACAACTAGAGACTGTTCAACTAGAGAATTCGCAACTAGAAACTCCAAAACTAGAGACTGAACTAGAAACTCCGCAGCTAGAAACTCCACAAGTAGAAACTCCACAACTCGAAACTCCACAACTACAAACTCCACAATTAGAGACTCGGCTACAAGAAATTTCATGTCTCGAAAGTCCACAACTAAGAACTCCACAACTGGAAACTCCACAACTAGAAACCCCACAACTAGAAATAGCACAACTAGAGACTCCGCAACTAGAAACTCCACAACCAGAGACTCTGCAACTAGAAACTCCGCAGCTAGAAACTCCACAAATAGAAACTCCGCAACTAGAAACTCCGCAGCTAGAAACTACACAACTAGAGACTCCACAACTAGAAACTCCACAACTAGAAACTCCTCAACTTGAAACCTCACAACCTTAAGTTACGCAACTAGAAAATCCACAGCTAGAGATTCCGCAACTAGAAACTTCACAACTAGAAACTCCACAACTAGAAACTCAACAACTAGAAACTCCGGAACTAGAAACTCCACAACTTGAAACTCCACAACTTGAAACTCCACAAAAAGAAACTCCACAACTACAAACTCCACGAATAGAGACTCGGCAACTAGAAATTCCATATCTAGAAACTCCACAACTAAAAACTCCACAACTAGAGACTCCGCAGCTAGAAACTCCAAAACCAGAGACTCTGCAACTAGAAACTCCGCAGCTAGAAACTCCACAAATAGAAACTCCGCAACTAGAAACTCCGCAGCCAGAAACTACACAACTGAAAACTCCACAACTAGATACTCCACAACTGGAAACTCCACAACTAGAAACTCCACAACTACAACTAAAGACTCCACAACTCGAAACTCCAAAACTAGAAACTCCACAACCAGAGACTCCGCAACTCCACAACTAGAAACTCCACAACTGGAAACTCCACAACTAGATACTGCGCAACTAGAAACTCCACAAATAGAAACTCCACAACTAGAAACTCCACAACTAGAAACTCCACAACTTGAAACCTCACAACCTTAAGTTACGCAACTAGAAAATCCACAGCTAGAGATTCCGCAACTTGAAACTCCACAACTAGAAACTCCACAACTAGAAACTCAACAACTAGAAACTCCGCAACTAGAAACTCCACAACCAGAGACTCTGCAACTAGAAACTCCGCAGCTAGAAACTCCACAGATAGAAACTCCGCAACTAGGAACTGCGCAGCTAGGAACTACACAACTTGAAACTCAACAACTAGAAACTCCACAACTAAAAACTCCACAACTGGAAACTCCACAACTTGAGACTCCGCAACTTGAAACTTCACAACTAGAAACTCCGCTATTAAATACTCCGCAACTAGAAACTCCGCAAATAGAAACTCTACAACTTAAAACTCCACAACTAGATACTCCACAACTGGAAACTCCACAACTAGATACTTCACAACTGGAAACTTCACAACTAGATCCTCCACAACTGGAAACTCCGCAACTAGAAACTCCACAACTAGAGACTCCACAACTCGAAACTCAACTACTAGAAACTCCACAACCAGAGACTCTGCAACTCCACAACAAGAAACTCCACAACTAGAGACTCCACAACTTGAAACTCCACAACTTTAAACTCCACAACTTGAGACTCCACAACTAGAAACTCAACAAATGAAAACTCCACAACTAGAAACTCCGCAGCTTGAAACTACACAACTAGAGACTCCACAACTAGAAACTCCAAAACTCGAAACTCCACAACTGGAAACTCCACAACTAGACACTCCACAACTAAAAACTCTTCAACTAGAAACTCATAAACTTGAGACTCCACAACTAGAGAATCTACAAGTAGAGACTTCAAACTAGAAACTCAACAACTAAAAACTCCACAACTAAAAACTCAACAACTAGAAACTGCACAGCTTGAGACTCCGCAACTGGAAACTCCACAACTTGAAACTCCACAACTAGAAACTCCGCAATTAGAAACTCCACAACTAGGGACTCCGCAACTAGAAACTCCACAACTAGAAACTCCACAACTGGAAACTCCACTACTAGATACGCCATAACTGGAAACTCGACAACTAGAAACTCCACATCTAGAGACTCCACAACTTGAAACTCCACAACTAGAAACTCTGCAAATAGAAACTCCACAACTTGAAACTCCACAACTACAAATTCCACAAATGGAGACTCGGCAACTAGAAATTCCAAGAATAGAGACTCGGCAACAAGAAATTCCACAACTAGCGACTCTGCAACTAGAAATTCCACAAATAGAGACTCGGCAACTAGAAATTCTATATCTAAAAACTCCACAACTAGAAACTGCAAAAACTAGAGAGTTCACAACTAGAAACTCAACAACTAGAAACTCCACAACTAAAAACTCCACAACTGGAAAAGCCACAACTTGAGTCTCCGCAACTTGAAACTTCAAAAGTAGAAACTCCACTATTAAATACTCCGCAACTAGAAACTCCGCAACTAGAAACTCCACAACTTAAAACTCCCCAACTAGATACTCCACAACTGGAAACTCCACAACTAGAAACTCCACAACTAGAGACTCCACAACTCGAAACTCAACAACTAGAAACTCCACAACCAGAGACTCCGCCACTCCACAACAAGAAACTCCACAACTGGAAACTCCACAACTAGATACTCCGCAACTAGTAACTCTACAACTAGAGACTCCACAACTTGAAACCTCACAACCTTAAGTTCCACAACTAGAAAATCCACAGCTAGAGATTCCGCAACTAGAAACTCCACAACTAGAAACTCCACAACTAGAAACTCAACAACTAGAAACTCCACAAATAGAAACTCCACAACTAGAAACTGCGCAGCTAGAAACTACACAACTAGAGACTCCACAACTAGAAACTCCAGAACTAGAAACTCCACAACAAGCAACTCCACAACTTGAAACCTCAAAACCTTAAGCTACGCAACTAGAAAATCCACAGCTCGAGATTCCGCAACTAGAAACTCCACAACTAGAAACTCCACAACTAGAAACTCAACAACTAGAAACTCCGCAACTTGAGACTCCACAACTTCAAACTCCACAACTTGAAACTCCACAACTAGATACTCCACAACTTTAAACTCCACAACTTGAGACTCCACAACTAGAAACTCAACAAATGAAAACTCCGCAACTAGAAACTCCGCAGCTAGAAACTACACAACTAGAGACTCCAGAACTAGAAACTCCAAAACTCGAAACTTCACAACTGGAAACTCCACAACTAGACACTCCAGAACTAAAAACTCTTCAACTAGAAACTCCTAAACTTGAGACTCCAAAACTAGAGAATCTACAAGTAGAGACTTCAAACTAGAAACTCAACAACTAAAAACTCCTCAACTAAAAACTCAACAACTAGAAACTGCACAGCTTGAGACTCCGCAACTTGAAACTCCACAACTTGAAACTCCACAACTAGAAACTCCGAAACTAGAAACTCCACAACAAGAAACTCCACAACTGGAAACTCCACAACTAGATACTCCGCAACTAGTAACTCTACAACTAGAGACTCCACAACAACAAACTCCACAAATAGTGGCTCGGCAACTACAAAAAATTCCATATCTAGAAACTTCACAACTAAAAACCCCACAACTAAAAACTCCACAACTAGAAACTCCAAAACTAGAAACTCTACAACAAGAGACTCCGCAACTAGAAACTCCACAGCCAGAGACTCTGCAACTAGAAACTCTGCAGCTAGAAACTCCACAAACAGAAACTCCACAATTAGAAACTCTGCAGCTAGAAACTCCACAAACAGAAACTCCACAATTAGAAACTCTGCAGCTAGAAACTCCACAACTAGAGACTCCACAACTAGAAACTCCACAACTAGAAACACCACAACTAGAAACTCCACAACTTGAAACCTTACAACCTTAAGTTCCGCAACTAGAAAATCCACAGTTAGAGATTCCGCAACTAGAAACTCCACAACTAGAAACTCCAGAACTCAAAACTCCACAACTCGAAACTCCACAACTGGAAACTCCACAACTGGAAACTCCACAACTAGACACTCCACAACTAAAAACTCTAAAACCAGAAACTCCTAAACTAGAGACTCCACAACTAGAGACTACAACTAGAGACTTCAAACTAGAAACTCAACAACTAGAACCTCCACAACTTGAAACTCCACAACTAGAAACTCCACAACTAGAAACTCTACAACTAGAGACTGTTCAACTAGAGAATTCGCAACTAGAAACTCCAAAACTAGAGACTGAACTAGAAACTCCGCAGCTAGAAACTCCACAAGTAGAAACTCCACAACTCGAAACTCCACAACTACAAACTCCACAATTAGAGACTCGGCTACAAGAAATTTCATGTCTCGAAAGTCCACAACTAAGAACTCCACAACTGGAAACTCCACAACTAGAAACCCCACAACTAGAAATAGCACAACTAGAGACTCCGCAACTAGAAACTCCACAACCAGAGACTCTGCAACTAGAAACTCCGCAGCTAGAAACTCCACAAATAGAAACTCCGCAACTAGAAACTCCGCAGCTAGAAACTACACAACTAGAGACTCCACAACTAGAAACTCCACAACTAGAAACTCCTCAACTTGAAACCTCACAACCTTAAGTTACGCAACTAGAAAATCCACAGCTAGAGATTCCGCAACTAGAAACTTCACAACTAGAAACTCCACAACTAGAAACTCAACAACTAGAAACTCCGGAACTAGAAACTCCACAACTTGAAACTCCACAACTTGAAACTCCACAAAAAGAAACTCCACAACTACAAACTCCACGAATAGAGACTCGGCAACTAGAAATTCCATATCTAGAAACTCCACAACTAAAAACTCCACAACTAGAGACTCCGCAGCTAGAAACTCCAAAACCAGAGACTCTGCAACTAGAAACTCCGCAGCTAGAAACTCCACAAATAGAAACTCCGCAACTAGAAACTCCGCAGCCAGAAACTACACAACTGAAAACTCCACAACTAGAAACTCCACAACTACAACTAAAGACTCCACAACTCGAAACTCCAAAACTAGAAACTCCACAACCAGAGACTCCGCAACTCCACAACTAGAAACTCCACAACTGGAAACTCCACAACTAGATACTGTGCAACTAGAAACTCCACAAATAGAAACTCCACAACTAGAAACTCCACAACTAGAAACTCCACAACTTGAAACCTCACAACCTTAAGTTACGCAACTAGAAAATCCACAGCTAGAGATTCCGCAACTTGAAACTCCACAACTAGAAACTCCACAACTAGAAACTCAACAACTAGAAACTCCGCAACTAGAAACTCCACAACCAGAGACTCTGCAACTAGAAACTCCGCAGCTAGAAACTCCACAGATAGAAACTCCGCAACTAGGAACTGCGCAGCTAGGAACTACACAACTTGAAACTCAACAACTAGAAACTCCACAACTAAAAACTCCACAACTGGAAACTCCACAACTTGAGACTCCGCAACTTGAAACTTCACAACTAGAAACTCCGCTATTAAATACTCCGCAACTAGAAACTCCGCAAATAGAAACTCTACAACTTAAAACTCCACAACTAGATACTCCACAACTGGAAACTCCACAACTAGATACTTCACAACTGGAAACTTCACAACTAGATCCTCCACAACTGGAAACTCCGCAACTAGAAACTCCACAACTAGAGACTCCACAACTCGAAACTCAACTACTAGAAACTCCACAACCAGAGACTCTGCAACTCCACAACAAGAAACTCCACAACTAGAGACTCCACAACTTGAAACTCCACAACTTTAAACTCCACAACTTGAGACTCCACAACTAGAAACTCAACAAATGAAAACTCCACAACTAGAAACTCCGCAGCTTGAAACTACACAACTAGAGACTCCACAACTAGAAACTCCAAAACTCGAAACTCCACTACTGGAAACTCCACAACTAGACACTCCACAACTAAAAACTCTTCAACTAGAAACTCATAAACTTGAGACTCCACAACTAGAGAATCTACAAGTAGAGACTTCAAACTAGAAACTCAACAACTAAAAACTCCACAACTAAAAACTCAACAACTAGAAACTGCACAGCTTGAGACTCCGCAACTGGAAACTCCACAACTAGAAACTCCGCAATCAGAAACTCCACAACTAGGGACTCCGCAACTAGAAACTCCACAACTAGAAACTCCACAACTGGAAACTCCACTACTAGATACGCCATAACTGGAAACTCGACAACTAGAAACTCCACATCTAGAGACTCCACAACTTGAAACTCCACAACTAGAAACTCTGCAAATAGAAACTCCACAACTTGAAACTCCACAACTACAAATTCCACAAATGGAGACTCGGCAACTAGAAATTCCAAGAATAGAGACTCGGCAACAAGAAATTCCACAACTAGCGACTCTGCAACTAGAAATTCCACAAATAGAGACTCGGCAACTAGAAATTCTATATCTAAAAACTCCACAACTAGAAACTGCAAAACTAGAGAGTTCACAACTAGAAACTCAACAACTAGAAACTCCACAACTAAAAACTCCACAACTGGAAAAGCCACAACTTGAGTCTCCGCAACTTGAAACTTCAAAAGTAGAAACTCCACTATTAAATACTCCGCAACTAGAAACTCCGCAACTAGAAACTCCACAACTTAAAACTCCCCAACTAGATACTCCACAACTGGAAACTCCACAACTAGAAACTCCACAACTAGAGACTCCACAACTCGAAACTCAACTACTAGAAACTCCACAACCAGAGACTCCGCCACTCCACAACAAGAAACTCCACAACTGGAAACTCCACAACTAGATACTCCGCAACTAGTAACTCTACAACTAGAGACTCCACAACTTGAAACTCCACAACTTTAAACTCCACAACTTGAGACTCCACAACTAGAAACTCAACAAATGAAAACTCCGCAACTAGAAACTCCGCAGCTAGAAACTACATAACTAGAGACTCCACAACTAGAAACTCCAAAACTCGAAACTCCACAACCAGAAACTCCAGAATTAGAAACTCCGCAGCTAGAAACTCCACAACTAGAGACTCCACAACTAGAAACTGCACAACTAGAAACTCCACAACTTGAAACCTCACAACCATAAGTTCCGCAACTAGAAAATCCACAGCTAGAGATTCCGCAACTAGAAACTCCACAACTAGAAACTCCAGAACTCAATACTCCACAACTCGAAACTCCACAACTGGAAACTCCACAACTGGAAACTCCACAACTAGACACTCCACAACTAAAAACTCTACAACCAGAAACTCCTAAACTAGAGACTCCACAACTAGAGACTACAACTAGAGACTTCAAACTAGAAACTCAACAACTAGAAACTCCACAACTTGAAACTCTAAAACTAGAAACTCCACAACTAGAAACTCTACAACTAGAGACTCTTCAACTAGAGAATTCGCAACTAGAAACTCCAAAACTAGAGACTCTGAACTAGAAACTCCACAGCTAGAAACTCCACGAGTAGAAACTCCACAACTTGAAACTGCACAACTACAAACTCCACAAATGGAGACTCGGCTACAAGAAATTTCATGTCTCGAAAGTCCACAACTAAAAACTCCACAACTGGAAACTCCACAACTAGAAACCCCACAACTAGAAATACCACAACTAGAGACTCCGCAACTAGAAACTCCACAACCAGAGACTCTGCAACTAGAAACTCCACAAATAGAAACTCCGCAACTAGAAACTCCGCAGCTAGAAACTACACAACTAGAGACTCCACAACTAGAAACTCCACAACTAGAAACTCCACAACTTGAAACCTCACAACCTTAAATTACGCAACTAGAAAATCCACAGCTAGAGATTCCGCCACTAGAAACTCCACAACTAGAAACTCCACAACTAGAAACTCAACAACTAGAAACTCCGGAACTAGAGACTCCACAACTAGAAACTCCACAACCTGAAACTCCACAACGAGAAACTCCACAACTACAAACTCCACAAATAGAGACTCGGCAACTAGAAATTCCATATCTAGAAACTCCACAACTAGAAACTTCACAACTAGAGACTCCCCAACTAGAAACTCCACAACCAAAGACTCTGCAACTAGAAACTCCGCAGCTAGAAACTCCACAAATAGAAACTCCACAACTAGAAACTCCACAACTAGAAACTCCACAACTTGAAACCTCACAACCTTAAGTTACGCAACTAGAAAATCCACAGCTAGAGATTCCGCAACTAGAAACTCCACAACTAGAAACTCCACAACTAGAAACTCAAAAACTAGAAACTCCGCAACTAGAAACTCCACAACTTGAAACTCCACAACTACAAATTCCACAAATGGAGACTCGGCAACTAGAAATTCCAAGAATAGAGAATCGGCAACAAGAAATTCCACAACTAGCGACTCTGCAACTAGAAATTCCACAAATAGAGACTCGGCAACTAGAAATTCTATATCTAAAAACTCCACAACTAGAAACTGCAAAAACTAGAGAGTTCACAACTAGAAACTCAACAACTAGAAACTCCACAACTAAAAACTCCACAACTGGAAAAGCCACAACTTGAGTCTCCGCAACTTGAAACTTCAAAAGTAGAAACTCCACTATTAAATACTCCGCAACTAGAAACTCCGCAACTAGAAACTCCACAACTTAAAACTCCCCAACTAGATACTCCACAACTGGAAACTCCACAACTAGAAACTCCACAACTAGAGACTCCACAACTCGAAACTCAACAACTAGAAATTCCACAACCAGAGACTCCGCCACTCCACAACAAGAAACTCCACAACTGGAAACTCCACAACTAGATACTCCGCAACTAGTAACTCTACAACTAGAGACTCCACAACTTGAAACCTCACAACCTTAAGTTCCACAACTAGAAAATCCACAGCTAGAGATTCCGCAACTAGAAACTCCACAACTAGAAACTCCACAACTAGAAACTCAACAACTAGAAACTCCACAAATAGAAACTCCACAACTAGAAACTGCGCAGCTAGAAACTACACAACTAGAGACTCCACAACTAGAAACTCCACAACTAGAAACTCCACAACTAGCAACTCCACAACTTGAAACCTCAAAACCTTAAGCTACGCAACTAGAAAATCCACAGCTCGAGATTCCGCAACTAGAAACTCCACAACTAGAAACTCCACAACTAGAAACTCAACAACTAGAAACTCCGCAACTTGAGACTCCACAACTTCAAACTCCACAACTTGAAACTCCACAACTAGATACTCCACAACTTTAAACTCCACAACTTGAGACTCCACAACTAGAAACTCAACAAATGAAAACTCCGCAACTAGAAACTCCGCAGCTAGAAACTACACAACTAGAGACTCCAGAACTAGAAACTCCAAAACTCGAAACTTCACAACTGGAAACTCCACAACTAGACACTCCAGAACTAAAAACTCTTCAACTAGAAACTCCTAAACTTGAGACTCCAAAACTAGAGAATCTACAAGTAGAGACTTCAAACTAGAAACTCAACAACTAAAAACTCCTCAACTAAAAACTCAACAACTAGAAACTGCACAGCTTGAGACTCCGCAACTTGAAACTCCACAACTTGAAACTCCACAACTAGAAACTCCGAAACTAGAAACTCCACAACAAGAAACTCCACAACTGGAAACTCCACAACTAGATACTCCGCAACTAGTAACTCTACAACTAGAGACTCCACAACAACAAACTCCACAAATAGTGGCTCGGCAACTACAAAAAATTTCATATCTAGAAACTTCACAACTAAAAACCCCACAACTAAAACTCCACAACTAGAAACTCCAAAACTAGAAACTCTACAACAAGAGACTCCGCAACTAGAAACTCCACAGCCAGAGACTCTGCAACTAGAAACTCTGCAGCTAGAAACTCCACAAACAGAAACTCCACAATTAGAAACTCTGCAGCTAGAAACTCCACAAACAGAAACTCCACAATTAGAAACTCTGCAGCTAGAAACTCCACAACTAGAGACTCCACAACTAGAAACTCCACAACTAGAAACACCACAACTAGAAACTCCACAACTTGAAACCTTACAACCTTAAGTTCCGCAACTAGAAAATCCACAGTTAGAGATTCCGCAACTAGAAACTCCACAACTAGAAACTCCAGAACTCAAAACTCCACAACTCGAAACTCCACAACTGGAAACTCCACAACTGGAAACTCCACAACTAGACACTCCACAACTAAAAACTCTAAAACCAGAAACTCCTAAACTAGAGACTCCACAACTAGAGACTACAACTAGAGACTTCAAACTAGAAACTCAACAACTAGAACCTCCACAACTTGAAACTCCACAACTAGAAACTCCACAACTAGAAACTCTACAACTAGAGACTGTTCAACTAGAGAATTCGCAACTAGAAACTCCAAAACTAGAGACTGAACTAGAAACTCCGCAGCTAGAAACTCCACAAGTAGAAACTCCACAACTCGAAACTCCACAACTACAAACTCCACAATTAGAGACTCGGCTACAAGAAATTTCATGTCTCGAAAGTCCACAACTAAGAACTCCACAACTGGAAACTCCACAACTAGAAACCCCACAACTAGAAATAGCACAACTAGAGACTCCGCAACTAGAAACTCCACAACCAGAGACTCTGCAACTAGAAACTCCGCAGCTAGAAACTCCACAAATAGAAACTCCGCAACTAGAAACTCCGCAGCTAGAAACTACACAACTAGAGACTCCACAACTAGAAACTCCACAACTAGAAACTCCTCAACTTGAAACCTCACAACCTTAAGTTACGCAACTAGAAAATCCACAGCTAGAGATTCCGCAACTAGAAACTTCACAACTAGAAACTCCACAACTAGAAACTCAACAACTAGAAACTCCGGAACTAGAAACTCCACAACTTGAAACTCCACAACTTGAAACTCCACAAAAAGAAACTCCACAACTACAAACTCCACGAATAGAGACTCGGCAACTAGAAATTCCATATCTAGAAACTCCACAACTAAAAACTCCACAACTAGAGACTCCGCAGCTAGAAACTCCAAAACCAGAGACTCTGCAACTAGAAACTCCGCAGCTAGAAACTCCACAAATAGAAACTCCGCAACTAGAAACTCCGCAGCCAGAAACTACACAACTGAAAACTCCACAACTAGATACTCCACAACTGGAAACTCCACAACTAGAAACTCCACAACTACAACTAAAGACTCCACAACTCGAAACTCCAAAACTAGAAACTCCACAACCAGAGACTCCGCAACTCCACAACTAGAAACTCCACAACTGGAAACTCCACAACTAGATACTGCGCAACTAGAAACTCCACAAATAGAAACTCCACAACTAGAAACTCCACAACTAGAAACTCCACAACTTGAAACCTCACAACCTTAAGTTACGCAACTAGAAAATCCACAGCTAGAGATTCCGCAACTTGAAACTCCACAACTAGAAACTCCACAACTAGAAACTCAACAACTAGAAACTCCGCAACTAGAAACTCCACAACCAGAGACTCTGCAACTAGAAACTCCGCAGCTAGAAACTCCACAGATAGAAACTCTGCAACTAGGAACTGCGCAGCTAGGAACTACACAACTTGAAACTCAACAACTAGAAACTCCACAACTAAAAACTCCACAACTGGAAACTCCACAACTTGAGACTCCGCAACTTGAAACTTCACAACTAGAAACTCCGCTATTAAATACTCCGCAACTAGAAACTCCGCAAATAGAAACTCTACAACTTAAAACTCCACAACTAGATACTTCACAACTGGAAACTCCACAACTAGATACTTCACAACTGGAAACTTCACAACTAGATCCTCCACAACTGGAAACTCCGCAACTAGAAACTCCACAACTAGAGACTCCACAACTCGAAACTCAACTACTAGAAACTCCACAACCAGAGACTCTGCAACTCCACAACAAGAAACTCCACAACTAGAGACTCCACAACTTGAAACTCCACAACTTTAAACTCCACAACTTGAGACTCCACAACTAGAAACTCAACAAATGAAAACTCCACAACTAGAAACTCCGCAGCTTGAAACTACACAACTAGAGACTCCACAACTAGAAACTCCAAAACTCGAAACTCCACAACTGGAAACTCCACAACTAGACACTCCACAACTAAAAACTCTTCAACTAGAAACTCATAAACTTGAGACTCCACAACTAGAGAATCTACAAGTAGAGACTTCAAACTAGAAACTCAACAACTAAAAACTCCACAACTAAAAACTCAACAACTAGAAACTGCACAGCTTGAGACTCCGCAACTGGAAACTCCACAACTAGAAACTCCGCAATCAGAAACTCCACAACTAGGGACTCCGCAACTAGAAACTCCACAACTAGAAACTCCACAACTGGAAACTCCACTACTAGATACGCCATAACTGGAAACTCGACAACTAGAAACTCCACATCTAGAGACTCCACAACTTGAAACTCCACAACTAGAAACTCTGCAAATAGAAACTCCACAACTTGAAACTCCACAACTACAAATTCCACAAATGGAGACTCGGCAACTAGAAATTCCAAGAATAGAGACTCGGCAACAAGAAATTCCACAACTAGCGACTCTGCAACTAGAAATTCCACAAATAGAGACTCGGCAACTAGAAATTCTATATCTAAAAACTCCACAACTAGAAACTGCAAAACTAGAGAGTTCACAACTAGAAACTCAACAACTAGAAACTCCACAACTAAAAACTCCACAACTGGAAAAGCCACAACTTGAGTCTCCGCAACTTGAAACTTCAAAAGTAGAAACTCCACTATTAAATACTCCGCAACTAGAAACTCCGCAACTAGAAACTCCACAACTTAAAACTCCCCAACTAGATACTCCACAACTGGAAACTCCACAACTAGAAACTCCACAACTAGAGACTCCACAACTCGAAACTCAACTACTAGAAACTCCACAACCAGAGACTCCGCCACTCCACAACAAGAAACTCCACAACTGGAAACTCCACAACTAGATACTCCGCAACTAGTAACTCTACAACTAGAGACTCCACAACTTGAAACTCCACAACTTTAAACTCCACAACTTGAGACTCCACAACTAGAAACTCAACAAATGAAAACTCCGCAACTAGAAACTCCGCAGCTAGAAACTACATAACTAGAGACTCCACAACTAGAAACTCCAAAACTCGAAACTCCACAACCAGAAACTCCAGAATTAGAAACTCCGCAGCTAGAAACTCCACAACTAGAGACTCCACAACTAGAAACTCCACAACTAGAAACTCCACAACTTGAAACCTCACAACCATAAGTTCCGCAACTAGAAAATCCACAGCTAGAGATTCCGCAACTAGAAACTCCACAACTAGAAACTCCAGAACTCAATACTCCACAACTCGAAACTCCACAACTGGAAACTCCACAACTGGAAACTCCACAACTAGACACTCCACAACTAAAAACTCTACAACCAGAAACTCCTAAACTAGAGACTCCACAACTAGAGACTACAACTAGAGACTTCAAACTAGAAACTCAACAACTAGAAACTCCACAACTTGAAACTCTAAAACTAGAAACTCCACAACTAGAAACTCTACAACTAGAGACTCTTCAACTAGAGAATTCGCAACTAGAAACTCCAAAACTAGAGACTCTGAACTAGAAACTCCACAGCTAGAAACTCCACGAGTAGAAACTCCACAACTTGAAACTGCACAACTACAAACTCCACAAATGGAGACTCGGCTACAAGAAATTTCATGTCTCGAAAGTCCACAACTAAAAACTCCACAACTGGAAACTCCACAACTAGAAACCCCACAACTAGAAATACCACAACTAGAGACTCCGCAACTAGAAACTCCACAACCAGAGACTCTGCAACTAGAAACTCCACAAATAGAAACTCCGCAACTAGAAACTCCGCAGCTAGAAACTACACAACTAGAGACTCCACAACTAGAAACTCCACAACTAGAAACTCCACAACTTGAAACCTCACAACCTTAAATTACGCAACTAGAAAATCCACAGCTAGAGATTCCGCCACTAGAAACTCCACAACTAGAAACTCCACAACTAGAAACTCAACAACTAGAAACTCCGGAACTAGAGACTCCACAACTAGAAACTCCACAACCTGAAACTCCACAACGAGAAACTCCACAACTACAAACTCCACAAATAGAGACTCGGCAACTAGAAATTCCATATCTAGAAACTCCACAACTAGAAACTTCACAACTAGAGACTCCCCAACTAGAAACTCCACAACCAAAGACTCTGCAACTAGAAACTCCGCAGCTAGAAACTCCACAAATAGAAACTCCACAACTAGAAACTCCACAACTAGAAACTCCACAACTTGAAACCTCACAACCTTAAGTTACGCAACTAGAAAATCCACAGCTAGAGATTCCGCAACTAGAAACTCCACAACTAGAAACTCCACAACTAGAAACTCAAAAACTAGAAACTCCGCAACTAGAAACTCCACAACCAGAGACTCTGCAACTAGAAACTCCGCAGCTAGAAACTCCACAGATAGAAACTCCGCAACTAGGAACTGCGCAGCTAGGAACTACACAACTTGAAACTCAACAACTAGAAACTCCACAACTAAAAACTCCACAACTGGAAACTCCACAACTTGAGACTCCGCAACTTGAAACTTCACAACTAGAAACTCCGCTATTAAATACTCCGCAACTAGAAACTCCGCAAATAGAAACTCTACAACTTAAAACTCCACAACTAGATACTCCACAACTGGAAACTCCACAACTAGATACTTCACAACTGGAAACTCCACAACTAGATCCTCCACAACTGGAAACTCCGCAACTAGAAACTCCACAACTAGAGACTCCACAACTCGAAACTCAACTACTAGAAACTCCACAACCAGAGACTCTGCAACTCCACAACAAGAAACTCCACAACTAGAGACTCCACAACTTGAAACTCCACAACTTTAAACTCCACAACTTGAGACTCCACAACTAGAAACTCAACAAATGAAAACTCCACAACTAGAAACTCCGCAGCTTGAAACTACACAACTAGAGACTCCACAACTAGAAACTCCAAAACTCGAAACTCCACAACTGGAAACTCCACAACTAGACACTCCACAACTAAAAACTCTTCAACTAGAAACTCATAAACTTGAGACTCCACAACTAGAGAATCTACAAGTAGAGACTTCAAACTAGAAACTCAACAACTAAAAACTCCACAACTAAAAACTCAACAACTAGAAACTGCACAGCTTGAGACTCCGCAACTGGAAACTCCACAACTAGAAACTCCGCAATCAGAAACTCCACAACTAGGGACTCCGCAACTAGAAACTCCACAACTAGAAACTCCACAACTAGAAACTCCACAACTGGAAACTCCACTACTAGATACGCCATAACTGGAAACTCGACAACTAGAAACTCCACATCTAGAGACTCCACAACTTGAAACTCCACTAGAAACTCTGCAAATAGAAACTCCACAACTTGAAACTCCACAACTACAAATTCCACAAATGGAGACTCGGCAACTAGAAATTCCAAGAATAGAGACTCGGCAACAAGAAATTCCACAACTAGCGACTCTGCAACTAGAAATTCCACAAATAGAGACTCGGCAACTAGAAATTCTATATCTAAAAACTCCACAACTAGAAACTGCAAAACTAGAGAGTTCACAACTAGAAACTCAACAACTAGAAACTCCACAACTAAAAACTCCACAACTGGAAAAGCCACAACTTGAGTCTCCGCAACTTGAAACTTCAAAAGTAGAAACTCCACTATTAAATACTCCGCAACTAGAAACTCCGCAACTAGAAACTCCACAACTTAAATCTCCCCAACTAGATACTCCACAACTGGAAACTCCACAACTAGAAACTCCACAACTAGAGACTCCACAACTCGAAACTCAACAACTAGAAACTCCACAACCAGAGACTCCGCCACTCCACAACAAGAAACTCCACAACTGGAAACTCCACAACTAGATACTCCGCAACTAGTAACTCTACAACTAGAGACTCCACAACTTGAAACTCCACAACTTTAAACTCCACAACTTGAGACTCCACAACTAGAAACTCAACAAATGAAAACTCCGCAACTAGAAACTCCGCAGCTAGAAACTACATAACTAGAGACTCCACAACTAGAAACTCCAAAACTCGAAACTCCACAACCAGAAACTCCAGAATTAGAAACTCCGCAGCTAGAAACTCCACAACTAGAGACTCCACAACTAGAAACTCCACAACTAGAAACTCCACAACTTGAAACCTCACAACCATAAGTTCCGCAACTAGAAAATCCACAGCTAGAGATTCCGCAACTAGAAACTCCACAACTAGAAACTCCAGAACTCAATACTCCACAACTCGAAACTCCACAACTGGAAACTCCACAACTGGAAACTCCACAACTAGACACTCCACAACTAAAAACTCTACAACCAGAAACTCCTAAACTAGAGACTCCACAACTAGAGACTACAACTAGAGACTTCAAACTAGAAACTCAACAACTAGAAACTCCACAACTTGAAACTCTAAAACTAGAAACTCCACAACTAGAAACTCTACAACTAGAGACTCTTCAACTAGAGAATTCGCAACTAGAAACTCCAAAACTAGAGACTCTGAACTAGAAACTCCACAGCTAGAAACTCCACGAGTAGAAACTCCACAACTTGAAACTGCACAACTACAAACTCCACAAATGGAGACTCGGCTACAAGAAATTTCATGTCTCGAAAGTCCACAACTAAAAACTCCACAACTGGAAACTCCACAACTAGAAACCCCACAACTAGAAATACCACAACTAGAGACTCCGCAACTAGAAACTCCACAACCAGAGACTCTGCAACTAGAAACTCCACAAATAGAAACTCCGCAACTAGAAACTCCGCAGCTAGAAACTACACAACTAGAGACTCCACAACTAGAAACTCCACAACTAGAAACTCCACAACTTGAAACCTCACAACCTTAAATTACGCAACTAGAAAATCCACAGCTAGAGATTCCGCAACTAGAAACTCCACAACTAGAAACTCCACAACTAGAAACTCAACAACTAGAAACTCCGGAACTAGAGACTCCACAACTAGAAACTCCACAACCTGAAACTCCACAACGAGAAACTCCACAACTACAAACTCCACAAATAGAGACTCGGCAACTAGAAATTCCATATCTAGAAACTCCACAACTAGAAACTTCACAACTAGAGACTCCGCAACTAGAAACTCCACAACCAAAGACTCTGCAACTAGAAACTCCGCAGCTAGAAACTCCACAAATAGAAACTCCGCAACTAGAAACTCCGCAGCTAGAAACTACACAACTGGAAACACCACAACTAGATACTCCACAACTAGAAACTCCACAACTACAACTAAAGACTCCACCACTCGAAACTCCAAAACTAGAAACTCCACAACCAGAGACTCCGCAACTCCACAACTAGAAACTCCACAACTGGAAACTCCACAACTAGATACTGCGCAACTAGAAACTCCACAACTAGAGACTCCACAACTTTAAACTCCACAACTTGAAACTCCACAACTTGAGACTCCACAACTAGAAACTCCACAACCAGAAACTCCACAACTAGAAACTCCACAACTAGAAACTCTGCAACTAGAGACTCCACAAATAGAAACTCCACAACTAGAAACACCACAACTACAAACTCAACAACTAGAAACTCCACAACTAGAAACTCCACAACTAGAAACTCCACAACTTGAAACCTCACAACCTTAAGTTACGCAACTAGAAAATCCACAACTAGAGATTCCGCAACTAGAAACTCCACAACTAGAGACTCCGCAACTAGAAACTCCACAACCAGAGACTCTGCAACTAGAAACTCCGCAGCTAGAAACTCCACAAATAGAAACTCCGCAACTAGAACCTCCGCAGCTAGAAACTACACAACTAGAGACTCCACAACTAGAAACTCCACAACTAGAAACTCCACAACTAGAAACTCCACAACTTGAAACCTCCCAACCTTAAGTTACGCAACTAGAAAATCCACAGCCAGAGATTCCGCAACTAGAAATTCCATAACTAGAAACTCCACAACTAGAAGCTCCACAACTAGAAACTCCGCAGCTATAGACTCCACAACTAGAAACTCCACAACTTGAAACTCCACAACTAGAAACTCCACAACTACAAACTCCAGAAATAGAGACTCGGCAACTAGAAATTCCATATCTAGAAACTCCACAACTAAAAACTTTACAACTAGAATCTGCAAAACTAGAGACTTCACCACTAGAAACTCAACAACTAGAAACTCCACAACTAAAAACGCCACAACTGGAAACTCCACAACTTGAGACTCCGCAACTTCAAACTCCACAACTAGAAAACTCAGCTATTAAAAACTCCGCAACTAGAAACTCCACAACTAGATACTCCAACTGGAAACTCCACAACTAGAAACTTCACAACCGGAAACTCCACAACTAGATACTCCACAACTGGAAACTCCACCAACAGAGACTCTGCAACTAGAAACTCCGCAACTCGAAACTCCAAGACTAGAAACTCCACAACTAGAAACTCCACAACTAGAGACTCCGCATTTCCACAACTAGAAACTCCACAACTGGAAACTCCGCAACTAGATACTCCACAACTAGAAACTCCACAACTAGAGACTCCCCAACTTGAAACTCCACAACTTTGAACTCCACAACTTGATACTCCACAACTAGAAACTCCACAAATTTAAACTTCACAACTAGAAACTCCACAACCAGAAAATCTACAACTAGAAACTCCGCAACTAGAAACTCCACAACCAGAGACTCTGCACCTAGAAACTCCACAACTCAAAACTCCACAACTAGAAACTCCACAACTAGAAACTCCACAACTAGAGACTCCGCAACTCCACAAATAGAAACTCCACAACTGGAAACTCCACAACTAGATACTCCGCAACTAGAAACTCCACAACTAGAGACTCCCCAACTTGAAACTCCACCACTTTAAACTCCACAGCTTGAGACTCCACAACTAGAAACTCCACAACTTGAAACTCCACAACTAGAAACTCCACAACCAGAAACTGTACAACTAGAAACTCCACAACTAGAAACTCCACAACTATAATCTCCGCAACTAGAGACTCCACAACTAAAAACTCTACAACTAGAAACTCCACAACAACAAACTCAACAAATATAGACTCGGCAACTAGAAATTCCATATCTAGAAACTCCTCAACTAAAAACCCCACAACTAAAAACTCCACAACTAGAAACTCCACAACTAGAAACTCTACAACTAGAGACTCCGCAACTAGAAACTCCACAGCCAGAGACTCTGCAACTAGAAACTCTGCAGCTAGAAACTCCACAAACAGAAACTCCACAATTAGAAACTCCGCAGCTAGAAACTCCTCAACTAGACACTCCACAGCTAGAAACTCCACAACTAGAAACTCCACAACTAGAAACTCCACAACTTGAAACCTCACAACCTTAAGTTCCACAACTAGAAAATCCACAGCTAGAGATTCCGCAACTAGAAACTCCACAACTAGAAACTCCACAACTAGAAACTCAACAACTAGAAACTCCACAAATAGAAACTCCACAACTAGAAACTGCGCAGCTAGAAACTACACAACTAGAGACTCCACAACTAGAAACTCCACAACTAGCAACTCCACAACTTGAAACCTCAAAACCTTAAGTTACGCAACTAGAAAATCCACAGCTCGAGATTCCGCAACTAGAAACTCCACAACTAGAAACTCCACAACTAGAAACTCAACAACTAGAAACTCCGCAACTTGAGACTCCACAACTTCAAACTCCACAACTTGAAACTCCACAACTAGATACTCCACAACTTTAAACTCCACAACTTGAGACTCCACAACTAGAAACTCAACAAATGAAAACTCCGCAACTAGAAACTCCGCAGCTAGAAACTACACAACTAGAGACTCCAGAACTACAAACTCCAAAACTCGAAACTTCACAACTGGAAACTCCACAACTAGACACTCCACAACTAAAAACTCTTACACTAGAAACTCCTAAACTTGAGACTCCAAAACTAGAGAATCTACAAGTAGAGACTTCAAACTAGAAACTCAACAACTAAAAACTCCACAACTAAAAACTCAACAACTAGAAACTGCACAGCTTGAGACTCCGCAACTTGAAACTCCACAACTTGAAACTCCACAACTAGAAACTCCGAAACTAGAAACTCCACAACTAGAAACTCCACAACTTGAAACTCCACAACTAGAAACTCCACAACCAGAAACTCTACAACTAGAAACTCCACAACTAGAAACTCCACAAAAAGAAACTTCGCAACTAGAGACTCCACAACAAAAAACTCCACAACTAGAAACTCCACAACAACAAACTCCACAAATAGAGACTCGGCAACTAGAAAAAAATTCCATATATAGAAACTTCACAACTAAAAACCCCACAACTAAAAACTCCACAACTAGAAACTCCACAACTAGAAACTCTACAACTAGAGACCCCGCAACTAGAAACTCCACAGCCAGAGACTCTGCAACTAGAAACTCTGCAGCTAGAAACTCCACAAACAGAAACTCCACAATTAGAAACTCCGCAGCTAGAAACTCCACAACTAGAGACTCCACAACTAGAAACTCCACAACTAGAAACTCCACAACTAGAAACTCCACAACTTGAAACCTCACAACCTTAAGTTCCGCAACTAGAAAATCCACAGCTAGAGATTCCGCAACTAGAAACTCCACAACTAGATACTCCAGAACTCAAAACTCCACAACTCGAAACTCCACAACTGGAAACTCCACAACTGGAAACTCCACAACCAGACACTCCACAACTAAAAACTCTACAACCAGAAACTCCTAAACTAGAGACTCCACAACTAGAGACTACAACTAGAGACTTCAAACTAGAAACTCAATAACTAGAAACTCCACAACTTGAAACTCCACAACTAGAAACTCCACAACTAGAAACTCAACAACTAGAGGATCTGCAACTAGAAACTCCGCAGCTAGAAACTCCACAAATAGAAACTCCGCAACTAGAAACTCTGCAGCTAGAAACTACACAACTAGAGACTCCACAACTAGAAACTCCACAACTAGAAACTCCACAACTAAAAAACTCAACAACTAGAAACTCCGGAACTAGAGACTCCACAACTAGAAACTCCACAACTTGAAACTCCACAACTAGAAACTCCACAACTACAAACTCCACAAATAGAGACTCGGCAACTGGAAATTTCATATCTAGAAACTCCACAACTAAAAACCCCACAACTAGAGACTCCGCAACTACAAACTCCACAACCAGAGACTCTGACACTAGAAACTCCGCAGCTAGAAACTCCACAAATAGAAAATCCGCAACTAGAAACTCCGCAGCTAGAATCTACACAACTGGAAACTCCACAACTAGATACTCCACAACTGGAAACTCCACAACTAGAAACTCCACAACTACAACTAAAGACTCCACAACTCGAAACTCCAAAACTAAAAACTCCACAACCAGAGACTCCGCAACTCCACAACTAGAAACTCCACAACTGGAAACTCCACAACTAGATACTGCACAACTAGAAACTCCACAACTAGACACTCCACAACTTTAAACTCCACAACTTGAAACTCCACAACTTGAGACTCCACAACTAGAAACTCCACAACTTGAAACTCCACAACTAGAAACTCCACAACCAGAAACTCCCCAACTAGAAACTCCACAACTAGAAACTCTGCAACTAGAGACTCCACAAATAGAAACTCCACAACTAGAAACTCCACAACTACAAACTCCACAACTAGAAAGTCCACAACTAGAAACTCCACAACTAGAAACTCCACAACTTGAAACCTCACAACCTTAAGTTACGCAACTAGAAAATCCACAGCTAGAGATTCCGCAACTAGAAACTCCACAACTAGAAACACCACAACTAGAAACTCAACAACTAGAAACTCCGCAACTAGAAACTCCACAACCAGAGACTCTGCAACTAGAAACTCCGCAGCTAGAAACTCCACAAATAGAAACTCCGCAACTAGAAACTGCGCAGCTAGAAACTACACAACTAGAGACTCCACAACTAGAAAATCCACAACTAGAAACTCCACAACTAGAAACTCCACAACTTGAAACCTGACAACCTTAAGTTACGCAACTAGAAAATCCCCAGCTAGAGATTCCGCAACTAGAAACTCCACAACTAGAAACTCCACAACTAGAAACTCAGCAACTAGAAACTCCGCAACTAGAAACTCCGCAGCTAGAAACTCCACAAATAGAAACTCCGCAACTAGAAACGTTGCAGCTAGAAACTACACAACTAGAGACTCGGCAACTAGAAATTCCACAACTAGAGACTCTGCAACTAGAAACTCCACAACTAGATACTCGGCAACTAGAAATTCCACAAATAGAGACTCGGCAACTAGAAATTCTATATCTAGAAACTCCACAACTAGAAACTGCAAAACTAGAGACTTCACAACTAGAAACTCCACAACTGGAAACTCCACAACTAGATACTCCACAACTAGTAACTCTACAACTAGAGACTCCACAACTTTAAACTCCACAAATGAAAACTCCGCAACTAGAAACTCCGCAGCTAGAAACTGCACAGCTAGAGACTCCACAACTAGAAACTCCAAAACTCGAAACTTCACAACTAGAAACTCCACAACTAGACACTCCACAACTAAAAACTCTTCAACTAGAAACTCCTAAACTTGAGACTCCACAACTAGAGAATCTACAAGTAGAGACTTCAAACTAGAAGCGCAACAACTAAAAACTCCACAACTAGAAACTCAAACATAGAAACTGCACAGCTTGAGACTCCGCAACTTGAAACTCCACAACTTGAAACTCCACAACTAGAAACTCCGCAACTAGAAACTCCACAACTAGGAACTCCGCAACTAGAAACTCCACAACTAGAAACTCCACAACTGGAAACTCCACTACTAGATACGCCACATCTAGAGACTCCACGACTTGAAACTCCACAACTAGAAACTCTGCAACTAGAAACTCCACAACTAGAAACTCCGCAACTACAAACTCCACAAATAGAGACTCGGCAACTAGAAAATCCACAAATAGAGACTCGGCAACTAGAAATTCCACAACTAAAGACTCTGCAACTAGAAACTCCAAAACTAGAGATTCGGCAACTAGAAATCCCACAAATAGAGACTCGGCAACTAGAAAATCTATATCTAGAAACTCCACAACTAGAAACTGCAAAACTAGAGACTTCACAACTAGAAACTTAACAACTAGAAACTCCACAACTAAAAACTCCACAACTGGAAACTCCACAACTTGAGACTCCGCAACTTGAAACTTCACAAGTAGAAACTCCGCTATTAAATACTCTGCAACTAGAAACTGCGCAACTAGAAACTCCACAACTTAAAACTCCACAACTAGATACTCCACAACTGGAAACTCCACAACTAGATACTTCACAACTGTAAACTCCACAACTAGATACTCCACAACTGGAAACTCCACAACTAGAAACTCCACAACTAGAGACTCCACAACTCGAAGCTCAACAACTAGAAACTCCACAACCAGAGACTCCGCAACTCCACAACAAGAAACTCCACAACTGGAAACTCCACAACTAGATACTCCGCAACTAGTAACTCTACAACTAGAGACTCCACAACTAGAAACTCCACAACAACAAACTCCACAAATAGAGGCTCGGCAACTACAAAAAATTCCATATCTAGAAACTTCACAACTAAAAACCCCACAGCTAAAAACTCCACAACTAGAAACTCCAAAACTAGAAAGTCTACAACTAGAGACTCCGCAACTAGAAACTCCACAGCCAGAGACTCTGCAACTAGAAACTCTGCAGCTAGAAACTCCACAAACAGAAACTCCACAATTAGAAACTCTGCAGCTAGAAACTCCACAAACAGAAACTCCACAATTAGAAACTCTGCAGCTAGAAACTCCACAACTAGAGACTCCACAACTAGAAACTCCACAACTAGAAACACCACAACTAGAAACTCCACAACTTGAAACCTCACAACCTTAAGTTCCGCAACTAGAAAATCCACAGTTAGAGATTCCGCAACTAGAAACTCCACAACTAGAAACTCCAGAACTCAAAACTCCACAACTGGAAACTCCACAACTGGAAACTCCACAACTGGAAACTCCACAACTAGACACTCCACAACTAAAACTCTACAACCAGAAACTCCTAAACTAGAGACTCCACAACTAGAGACTACAACTAGAGACTTCAAACTAGAAACTCAACAACTAGAAACTCCACAACTTGAAACTCCAAAACTAGAAACTCCACAACTAGAAACTCTACAACTAGAGACTGTTCAACTAGAGAATTCGCAACTAGAAACTCCAAAACTAGAGACTGAACTAGAAACTCCGCAGCTAGAAACTCCACAAGTAGAAACTCCACAACTCGAAACTCCACAACTACAAACTCCACAATTAGAGACTCGGCTACAAGAAATTTCATGTCTCGAAAGTCCACAACTAAGAACTCCACAACTGGAAACTCCACAACTAGAAACCCCACAACTAGAAATACCACAACTAGAGACTCCGCAACTAGAAACTCCACAACCAGAGACTCTGCAACTAGAAACTCCCCAGCTAGAAACTCCACAAATAGAAACTACGCAACTAGAAACTCCGCAGCTAGAAACTACACAACTAGAGACTCCACAACTAGAAACTCCACAACTAGAAACTCCACAACTTGAAACCTCACAACCTTAAGTTACGCAACTAGAAAATCCACAGCTAGAGATTCCGCAACTAGAAACTTCACAACTAGAAACTCCACAACTAGAAACTCAACAACTAGAAACTCCGGAACTAGAAACTCCACAACCAGAGACTCTGCAACTAGAAACTCCGCAGCTAGAAACTCCACAGATAGAAACTCCGCAACTAGAAACTGCGCAGCTAGGAACTACACAACTTGAAACTCAACAACTAGAAACTCCACAACTGAAAACTCCACAACTGGAAACTCCACAACTTTAGACTCCGCAACTTGAAACTTCACAACTAGAAACTCCGCTATTAAATACTCCGCAACTAGAAACTCCGCAAATAGAAACTCTACAACTTAAAACTCCACAACTAGATACTCCACAACTAGATACTTCACAACTGGAAACTCCACAACTATATACTCCACAACTGGAAACTCCGCAACTAGAAACTCCACAACTAGAGACTCCACAACTCGAAACTCAACTACTAGAAACTCCACAACCAGAGACTCTGCAACTCCACAACAAGAAACTCCACAACTAGAGACTCCACAACTTGAAACTCCACAACTTTAAACTCCACAACTTGAGACTCCACAACTAGAAACTCAACAAATGAAAACTCCACAACTAGAAACTCCGCAGCTTGAAACTACACAACTAGAGAATCTACAAGTAGAGACTTCAAACTAGAAACTCAACAACTAAAAACTCCACAACTAAAAACTCAACAACTAGAAACTGCACAGCTTGAGACTCCGCAACTGGAAACTCCACAACTTGAAACTCCACAACTAGAAACTCCGCAATTAAAAACTTCACAACTAGGGACTCCGCAACTAGAAACTCCACAACTAGAAACTCCACAACTGGAAACTCCACTACTAGATACGCCATAACTGGAAACTCGACAACTAGAAACTCCACATCTAGAGACTCCACAACTTGAAACTCCACAACTAGAAACTCTGCAAATAGAAACTCCACAACTTGAAACTCCACAACTACAAATTCCACAAATGGAGACTCGGCAACTAGAAATTCCAGGAATAGAGACTCGGCAACAAGAAATTCCACAACTAGCGACTCTGCAACTAGAAACTCCACAACTAGAGACTCGGCAACTAGAAATTCCACAAATAGAGACTCGGCAAATAGAAATTCTATATCTAAAAACTCCACAACTAGAAACTGCAAAACTAGAGACTTCACAACTAGAAACTCAACAACTAGAAACTCCACAACTAAAAACTCCACAACTGGAAAAGCCACAACTTGAGTCTCCGCAACTTGAAACTTCAAAAGTAGAAACTCCGCTATTAAATACTCCGCAACTAGAAACTCCGCAACTAGAAACTCCACAACTTAAAACTCCCCAACTAGATACTCCACAACTGGAAACTCCACAACTAGAAACTCCACAACTAGAGACTCCACAACTCGAAACTCAACAACTAGAAACTCCACAACCAGAGACTCCGCCACTCCACAACAAGAAACTCCACAACTGGAAACTCCACAACTAGATACTCCACAACTAGATACTCCGCAACTAGTAACTCTACAACTAGAGACTCCACAACTTGAAACTCCACAACTTTAAACTCCACAACTTGAGACTCCACAACTAGAAACTCAACAAATGAAAACTCCGCAACTAGAAACTCCGCAGCTAGAAACTACATAACTAGAGACTCCACAACTAGAAACTCCAAAACTCGAAACTCCACAACCAGAAACTCCACAATTAGAAACTCCGCAGCTAGAAACTCCACAACTAGAGACTCCACAACTAGAAACTCCACAACTAGAAACTCCACAACTTGAAACCTCACAACCATAAGTTCCGCAACTAGAAAATCCACAGCTAGAGATTCCGCAACTAGAAACTCCACAACTAGAAACTCCAGAACTCAATACTCCACAACTCGAAACTCCACAACTGGAAACTCCACAACTGGAAACTCCACAACTAGACACTCCACAACTAAAAACTCTACAACCAGAAACTCCTAAACTAGAGACTCCACAACTAGAGACTACAACTAGAGACTTCAAACTAGAAACTCAACAACTAGAAACTCCACAACTTGAAACTCTAAAACTAGAAACTCCACAACTAGAAACTCTACAACTAGAGACTCTTCAACTAGAGAATTCGCAACTAGAAGCTCCAAAACTAGAGACTCTGAACTAGAAACTCCACAGCTAGAAACTCCACGAGTAGAAACTCCACAACTTGAAACTCCACAACTACAAACTCCACAAATGGAGACTCGGCTACAAGAAATTTCATGTCTCGAAAGTCCACAACTAAAAACTCCACAACTGGAAACTCCACAACTAGAAACCCCACAACTAGAAATACCACAACTAGAGACTCCGCAACTAGAAACTCCACAACCAGAGACTCTGCAACTAGAAACTCCACAAATAGAAACTCCGCAACTAGAAACTCCGCAGCTAGAAACTACACAACTAGAGACTCCACAACTAGAAACTCCACAACTAGAAACTCCACAACTTGAAACCTCACAACCTTAAATTACGCAACTAGAAAATCCACAGCTAGAGATTCCGCAACTAGAAACTCCACAACTAGAAACTCCACAACTAGAAACTCAACAACTAGAAACTCCGGAACTAGAGACTCCACAATTAGAAACTCCACAACCTGAAACTCCACAACGAGAAACTCCACAACTACAAACTCCACAAATAGAGACTCGGCAACTAGAAATTCCATATCTAGAAACTCCACAACTAGAAACTTCACAACTAGAGACTCCGCAACTAGAAACTCCACAACCAGAGACTCTGCAACTAGAAACTCCGCAGCTAGAAACTCCACAAATAGAAACTCCGCAACTAGAAACTCCGCAGCTAGAAACTACACAACTGGAAACACCACAACTAGATACTCCACAACTAGAAACTCCACAACTACAACTAAAGACTCCACAACTCGAAACTCCAAAACTAGAAACTCCACAACCAGAGACTCCGCAACTCCACAACTAGAAACTCCACAACTGGAAACTCCACAACTAGATACTGCGCAACTAGAAACTCCACAACTAGAGACTCCACAACTTAAAACTCCACAACTTGAAACTCCACAACTTGAGACTCCACAACTAGAAACTCCACAACCAGAAACTCCACAACTAGAAACTCCACAACTAGAAACTCTGCAACTAGAGACTCCACAAATAGAAACTCCACAACTAGAAACACCACAACTACAAACTCAACAACTAGAAACTCCACAACTAGAAACTCCACAACTAGAAACTCCACAACTTGAAACCTCACAACCTTAAGTTACGCAACTAGAAAATCCACAGCTAGAGATTCCGCAACTAGAAACTCCACAACTAGAGACTCCGCAACTAGAAACTCCACAACCAGAGACTCTGCAACTAGAAACTCCGCAGCTAGAAACTCCACAAATAGAAACTCCGCAACTAGAACCTCCGCAGCTAGAAACTACACAACTAGAGACTCCACAACTAGAAACTCCACAACTAGAAACTCCACAACTTGAAACCTCCCAACCTTAAGTTACGCAACTAGAAAATCCACAGCCAGAGATTCCGCAACTAGAAATTCCATAACTAGAAACTCCACAACTAGAAACTCCACAACTAGAAACTCCGCAGCTAGAGACTCCACAACTAGAAACTCCACAACTTGAAACTCCACAACTAGAAACTCCACAACTACAAACTCCAGAAATAGAGACTCGGCAACTAGAAATTCCATATCTAGAAACTCCACAACTAAAAACTTTACAACTAGAATCTGCAAAACTAGAGACTTCAACACTAGAAACTCAACAACTAGAAACTCCACAACTAAAAACGCCACAACTGGAAACTCCGCAACTTGAGACTCCGCAACTTCAAACTCCACAACTAGAAAACTCAGCTATTAAAAACTCCGCAACTAGAAACTCCACAACTAGATACTCCAACTGGAAACTCCACAACTAGAAACTTCACAACCGGAAACTCCACAACTAGATACTCCACAACTGGAAACTCCACCAACAGAGACTCTGCAACTAGAAACTCCGCAACTCGAAACTACACAACTAGAAACTCCACAACTAGAAACTCCACAACTAGAGACTCCGCATTTCCACAACTAGAAACTCCACAACTGGAAACTCCACAACTAGATACTCCACAACTAGAAACTCCACAACTAGTGACTCCCCAACTTGAAACTCCACAACTTTGAACTCCACAACTTGAGACTCCACAACTAGAAACTCCACAACTTGAAGCTCCACAACTAGAAACTCCACAACCAGAAACTGTACAACTAGAAACTCCACAACTAGAAACTCCACAACTATAATCTCCGCAACTAGAGACTCCACAACTAAAAACTCTACAACTAGAAACTCCACAACAACAAACTCAACAAATATAGACTCGGCAACTAGAAATTCCATATCTAGAAACTCCTCAACTAAAAACCCCACAACTAAAAACTCCACAACTAGAAACTTCACAACTAGAAACTCTACAACTAGAGACTCCGCAACTAGAAACTCCACAGCCAGAGACTCTGCAACTAGAAACTCTGCAGCTAGAAACTCCACAAACAGAAACTCCACAATTAGAAACTCCGCAGCTAGAAACTCCTCAACTAGACACTCCACAGCTAGAAACTCCACAACTAGAAACTCCACAACTAGAAACTCCACAACTAGAAACTCCACAAATTGAAAGCTCACAACCTTAAGTTCCACAAATAGAAAATCCACAGCTAGAGATTCCGCAACTAGAAACTCCACAACTAGAAACTCCACAACTAGAAACTCAACAACTAGAAACTCCACAAATAGAAACTCCACAACTAGAAACTGCGCAGCTAGAAACTACACAACTAGAGACTCCACAACTAGAAACTCCACAACTAGAAACTCCACAACTAGCAACTCCACAACTTGAAACCTCAAAACCTTAAGTTACGCAACTAGAAAATCCACAGCTCGAGATTCCGCAACTAGAAACTCCACAACTAGAAACTCCACAACTAGAAACTCAACAACTAGAAACTCCGCAACTTGAGACTCCACAACTTCAAACTCCACAACTTGAAACTCCACAACTAGATACTCCACAACTTTAAACTCCACAACTTGAGACTCCACAACTAGAAACTCAACAAATGAAAACTCCGCAACTAGAAACTCCGCAGCTAGAAACTACACAACTAGAGACTCCAGAACTAGAAACTCCAAAACTCGAAACTTCACAACTGGAAACTCCACAACTAGACACTCCACAACTAAAAACTCTTCAACTAGAAACTCCTAAACTTGAGACTCCAAAACTAGAGAATCTACAAGTAGAGACTTCAAACTAGAAACTCAACAACTAAAAACTCCTCAACTAAAAACTCAACAACTAGAAACTGCACAGCTTGAGACTCCGCAACTTGAAACTCCACAACTTGAAACTCCACAACTAGAAACTCCGAAACTAGAAACTCCACAACAAGAAACTCCACAACTGGAAACTCCACAACTAGATACTCCGCAACTAGTAACTCTACAACTAGAGACTCCACAACTAGAAACTCCACAACAACAAACTCCACAAATAGTGGCTCGGCAACTACAAAAAATTCCATATCTAGAAACTTCACAACTAAAAACCCCACAACTAAAAACTCCACAACTAGAAACTCCAAAACTAGAAACTCTACAACTAGAGACTCCGCAACTAGAAACTCCACAGCCAGAGACTCTGCAACTAGAAACTCTGCAGCTAGAAACTCCACAAACAGAAACTCCACAATTAGAAACTCTGCAGCTAGAAACTCCACAAACAGAAACTCCACAATTAGAAACTCTGCAGCTAGAAACTCCACAACTAGAGACTCCACAACTAGAAACTCCACAACTAGAAACACCACAACTAGAAACTCCACAACTTGAAACCTCACAACCTTAAGTTCCGCAACTAGAAAATCCACAGTTAGAGATTCCGCAACTAGAAACTCCAGAACTCAAAACTCCACAACTCGAAACTCCACAACTGGAAACTCCACAACTGGAAACTCCACAACTAGACACTCCACAACTAAAAACTCTAAAACCAGAAACTCCTAAACTAGAGACTCCACAACTAGAGACTACAACTAGAGACTTCAAACTAGAAACTCAACAACTAGAAACTCCACAACTTGAAACTCCACAACTAGAAACTCCACAACTAGAAACTCTACAACTAGAGACTGTTCAACTAGAGAATTCGCAACTAGAAACTCCAAAACTAGAGACTGAACTAGAAACTCCGCAGCTAGAAACTCCACAAGTAGAAACTCCACAACTCAAAACTCCACAACTACAAACTCCACAATTAGAGACTCGGCTACAAGAAATTTCATGTCTCGAAAGTCCACAACTAAGAACTCCACAACTGGAAACTCCACAACTAGAAACCCCACAACTAGAAATACCACAACTAGAGACTCCGCAACTAGAAACTCCACAACCAGAGACTCTGCAACTAGAAACTCCGCAGCTAGAAACTCCACAAATAGAAACTCCGCAACTAGAAACTCCGCAGCTAGAAACTACACAACTAGAGACTCCACAACTAGAAACTCCACAACTAGAAACTCCTCAACTTGAAACCTCACAACCTTAAGTTACGCAACTAGAAATTCCACAGCTAGAGATTCCGCAACTAGAAACTTCACAACTAGAAACTCCACAACTAGAAACTCAACAACTAGAAACTCCGGAACTAGAAACTCCACAACTAGAAACTCCACAACTTGAAACTCCACAAAAAGAAACTCCACAACTACAAACTCCACGAATAGAGACTCGGCAACTAGAAATTCCATATCTAGAAACTCCACAACTAAAAACTCCACAACTAGAGACTCTGCAACTAGAAACTCCAAAACCAGAGACTCTGCAACTAGAAACTCCGCAGCTAGAAACTCCACAAATAGAAACTCCTCAACTAGAAACTCCGCAGCCAGAAACTACACAACTGAAAACTCCACAACTAGATACTCCACAACTGGAAACTCCACAACTAGAAACTCCACAACTACAACTAAAGACTCCACAACTCGAAACTCCAAAACTAGAAACTCCACAACCAGAGACTCCGCAACTGGAAACTCCACAACTAGATACTGCGCAACTAGAAACTCCACAAATAGAAACTCCACAACTAGAAACTCCACAACTAGAAACTCCACAACTTGAAACCTCACAACCTTAAGTTACGCAACTAGAAAATCCACAGCTAGAGATTCCGCAACTAGAAACTCCACAACTAGAAACTCGACAACTAGAAACTCAACAACTAGAAACTCCGCAACTAGAAACTCCACAACCAGAGACTCTGCAACTAGAAACTCCGCAGCTAGAAACTCCACAGATAGATACTCCGCAACTAGGAACTGCGCAGCTAGGAACTACACAACTTGAAACTCAACAACTAGAAACTCCACAACTAAAAACTCCACAACTGGAAACTCCACAACTTGAGACTCCGCAACTTGAAACTTCACAACTAGAAACTCCGCTATTAAATACTCCGCAACTAGAAACTCCGCAAATAGAAACTCTACAACTTAAAACTCCACAACTAGATACTCCACAACTGGAAACTCCACAACTAGATACTTCACAACTGGAAACTCCACAACTAGATACTCCACAACTGGAAACTCCGCAACTAGAAACTCCACAACTAGAGACTCCACAACTCGAAACTCAACTACTAGAAACTCCACAACCAGAGACTCTGCAACTCCACAACAAGAAACTCCACAACTAGAGTCTCCACAACTTGAAACTCCACAACTTTAAACTCCACAACTTGAGACTCCACAACTAGAAACTCAACAAATGAAAACTCCACAACTAGAAACTCCGCAGCTTGAAACTACACAACTAGAGACTCCACAACTAGAAACTCCAAAACTCGAAACTCCACAACTGGAAACTCCACAACTAGACACTCCACAACTAAAAACTCTTCAACTAGAAACTCCTAAACTTGAGACTCCACCACTAGAGAATCTACAAGTAGAGACTTCAAACTAGAAACTCAACAACTAAAAACTCCACAACTAAAAACTCAACAACTAGAAACTGCACAGCTTGAGACTCCGCAACTGGAAACTCCACAACTTGAAACTCCACAACTAGAAACTCCGCAATTAGAAACTCCACAACTAGGGACTCCGCAACTAGAAACTCCACAGCTAGAAACTCCACAACTGGAAACTCCACTACTAGATACGCCATAACTGGAAACTCGACAACTAGAAACTCCACATCTAGAGACTCCACAACTTGAAACTCCACAACTAGAAACTCTGCAAATAGAAACTCCACAACTTGAAACTCCACAACTACAAATTCCACAAATGGAGACTCGGCAACTAGAAATTCCAGGAATAGAGACTCGGCAAGAAGAAATTCCACAACTAGCGACTCTGCAACTAGAAATTCCACAAATAGAGACTCGGCAACTAGAAATTCTATATATAAAAACTCCACAACTAGAAACTGCAAAACTAGAAAGCTCACAACTAGAAACTCAACAACTAGAAACTCCACAACTAAAAACTCCACAACTGGAAAAGCCACAACTTGAGTCTCCGCAACTTGAAACTTCAAAAGTAGAAACTCCACTATTAAATACTCCGCAACTAGAAACTCCGCAACTAGAAACTCCACAACTTAAAACTCCCCAACTAGATACACCACAACTGGAAACTCCACAACTAGAAACTCCACAACTAGAGACTACACAACTCGAAACTCAACAACTAGAAACTCCACAACCAGAGACTCCGCCACTCCACAACAAGAAACTCCACAACTGGAAACTCCACAACTAGATACTCCGCAACTAGTAACTCTACAACTAGAGACTCCACAACTTGAAACTCCACAACTTTAAACTCCACAACTTGAGACTCCACAACTAGAAACTCAACAAATGAAAACTCCGCAACTAGAAACTCCGCAGCTAGAAACTACATAACTAGAGACTGCACAACTAGAAACTCCAAAACTCGAAACTCCACAACCAGAAACTCCACAATTAGAAACTCCGCTGCTAGAAACTCCACAACTAGAGACTCCACAACTAGAAACTCCACAACTAGAAACTCCACAACTTGAAACCTCACAACCATAAGTTCCGCAACTAGAAAATCCACAGCTAGAGATTCCGCAACTAGAAACTCCACAACTAGAAACTCCAGAACTCAATACTCCACAACTCGAAACTCTACAACTGGAAACTCCACAACTGGAAACTCCACAACTAGACACTCCACAACTAAAAACTCTACAACCAGAAACTCCTAAACTAGAGACTCCACAACTAGAGACTACAACTAGAGACTTCAAACTAGAAACTCAACAACTAGAAACTCCACAACTTGAAACTCTAAAACTAGAAACTCCACAACTAGAAACTCTACAACTAGAGACTCTTCAACTAGAGAATTCGCAACTAGAAACTCCAAAACTAGAGACTCTGAACTAGAAACTCCACAGCTAGAAACTCCACGAGTAGAAACTCCACAACTTGAAACTCCACAACTACAAACTCCACAAATGGAGACTCGGCTACAAGAAATTTCATGTCTCGAAAGTCCACAACTAAAAACTCCACAACTGGAAACTCCACAACTAGAAACCCCACAACTAGAAATACCACAACTAGAGACTCCGCAACTAGAAACTCCACAACCAGAGACTCTGCAACTAGAAACTCCACAAATAGAAACTCCGCAACTAGAAACTCCGCAGCTAGAAACTACACAACTAGAGACTCCACAACTAGAAACTCCACAACTAGAAACTCCACAACTTGAAACCTCACAACCTTAAATTACGCAACTAGAAAATCCACAGCTAGAGATTCCGCAACTAGAAACTCCACAACTAGAAACTCCACAACTAGAAACTCAACAACTAGAAACTCCGGAACTAGAGACTCCACAACTAGAAACTCCACAACCTGAAACTCCACAACGAGAAACTCCACAACTACAAACTCCACAAATAGAGACACGGCAACTAGAAATTCCATATCTAGAAACTCCACAACTAGAAACTTCACAACTAGAGACTCCAACACTAGAAACTCCACAACCAGAGACTCTGCAACTAGAAACTCCGCAGCTAGAAACTCCACAAATAGAAACTCCGCAACTAGAAACTCCGCAGCTAGAAACTACACAACTGGAAACACCACAACTAGATACTCCACAACTAGAAACTCCACAACTACAACTAAAGACTCCACAACTCGAAACTCCAAAACTAGAAACTCCACAACCAGAGACTCCGCAACTCCACAACTAGAAACTCCACAACTGGAAACTCCACAACTAGATACTGCGCAACTAGAAACTCCACAACTAGAGACTCCACAACTTTAAACTCCACAACTTGAAACTCCACAACTTGAGACTCCACAACTAGAAACTCCACAACCAGAAACTCCACAACTAGAAACTCCACAACTAGAAACTCTGCAACTAGAGACTCCACAAATAGAAACTCCACAACTAGAAACACCACAACTACAAACTCAACAACTAGAAACTCCACAACTAGAAACTCCACAACTAGAACCTCCACAACTTGAAACCTCACAACCTTAAGTTACGCAACTAGAAAATCCACAGCTAGAGATTCCGCAACTAGAAACTCCACAACTAGAGACTCCGCAACTAGAAACTCCACAACCAGAAACTCTGCAACTAGAAACTCCGCAGCTAGAAACTCCACAAATAGAAACTCCGCAACTAGAACCTCCGCAGCTAGAAACTACACAACTAGAGACTCCACAACTAGAAACTCCACAACTAGAAACTCCACAACTAGAAACTCCACAACTTGAAACCTCCCAACCTTAAGTTACGCAACTAGAAAATCCACAGCCAGAGATTCCGCAACTAGAAATTCCATAACTAGAAACTCCACAACTAGAAACTCCACAACTAGAAACTCCACAACTAAAAACGCCACAACTGGAAACTCCACAACTTGAGACTCCGCAACTTCAAACTCCACAACTAGAAAACTCAGCTATTAAAAACTCCGCAACTAGAAACTCCACAACTAGATACTCCAACTGGAAACTCCACAACTAGAAACTTCACAACCGGAAACTCCACAACTAGATACTCCACAACTGGAAACTCCACCAACAGAGACTCTGCAACTAGAAACTCCGCAACTCGAAACTCCACAACTAGAAACTCCACAACTAGAAACTCCACAACTAGAGACTCCGCATTTCCACAACTAGAAACTCCACAACTGGAAACTCCGCAACTAGATACTCCACAACTAGAAACTCCACAACTAGAGACTCCCCAACTTGAAACTCCACAACTTTGAACTCCACAACTTGATACTCCACAACTAGAAACTCCACAAATTTAAACTTCACAACTAGAAACTCCACAACCAGAAAATCTACAACTAGAAACTCCGCAACTAGAAACTCCACAACCAGAGACTCTGCACCTAGAAACTCCACAACTCGAAACTCCACAACTAGAAACTCCACAACTAGAAACTCCACAACTAGAGACTCCGCAACTCCACAAATAGAAACTCCACAACTGGAAACTCCACAACTAGATACTCCGCAACTAGAAACTCCACAACTAGAGACTCCCCAACTTGAAACTCCACAACTTTAAACTCCACAGCTTGAGACTCCACAACTAGAAACTCCACAACTTGAAACTCCACAACTAGAAACTCCACAACCAGAAACTGTACAACTAGAAACTCCACAACTAGAAACTCCACAACTATAATCTCCGCAACTAGAGACTCCACAACTAAAAACTCTACAACTAGAAACTCCACAACAACAAACTCAACAAATATAGACTCGGCAACTAGAAATTCCATATCTAGAAACTCCTCAACTAAAAACCCCACAACTAAAAACTCCACAACTAGAAACTCCACAACTAGAAACTCTACAACTAGAGACTCCGCAACTAGAAACTCCACAGCCAGAGACTCTGCAACTAGAAACTCTGCAGCTAGAAACTCCACAAACAGAAACTCCACAATTAGAAACTCCGCAGCTAGAAACTCCTCAACTAGACACTCCACAGCTAGAAACTCCACAACTAGAAACTCCACAACTAGAAACTCCACAACTAGAAACTCCACAACTTGAAACCTCACAACCTTAAGTTCCACAACTAGAAAATCCACAGCTAGAGATTCCGCAACTAGAAACTCCACAACTAGAAACTCCACAACTAGAAACTCAACAACTAGAAACTCCACAAATAGAAACTCCACAACTAGAAACTGCGCAGCTAGAAACTACACAACTAGAGACTCCACAACTAGAAACTCCACAACTAGAAACTCCACAACTAGCAACTCCACAACTTGAAACCTCAAAACCTTAAGTTACGCAACTAGAAAATCCACAGCTCGAGATTCCGCAACTAGAAACTCCACAACTAGAAACTCCACAACTTGAGACTCCACAACTTCAAACTCCACAACTTGAAACTCCACAACTAGATACTCCACAACTTTAAACTCCACAACTTGAGACTCCACAACTAGAAACTCAACAAATGAAAACTCCGCAACTAGAAACTCCGCAGCTAGAAACTACACAACTAGAGACTCCAGAACTAGAAACTCCAAAACTCGAAACTTCAAAACTGGAAACTCCACAACTAGACACTCCACAACTAAAAACTCTTCAACTAGAAACTCCTAAACTTGAGACTCCAAAACTAGAGAATCTACAAGTAGAGACTTCAAACTAGAAACTCAACAACTAAAAACTCCACAACTAAAAACTCAACAACTAGAAACTGCACAGCTTGAGACTCCGCAACTTGACACTCCACAACTTGAAACTCCACAACTAGAAACTCCGAAACTAGAAACTCCACAACTAGAAACTCCACAACTTGAAACTCCACAACTAGAAACTCCACAACCAGAAACTCTACAACTAGAAACTCCACAACTAGAAACTCCACAAAAAGAAACTTCGCAACTTCAGACTCCACAACAAAAAACTCCACAACAAGAAACTCCACAACAACAAACTCCACAAATAGAGACTCGGCAACTAGAAAAAAATTCCATATATAGAAACTTCACAACTAAAAACCCCACAACTAAAAACTCCACAACTAGAAACTCCACAACTAGAAACTCTACAACTAGAGACCCCGCAACTAGAAACTCCACAACTAGAAACTCCACAACTAGAAACTCCACAACTTGAAACCTCACAACCTTAAGTTCCGCAACTAGAAAATCCACAGCTAGAGATTCCGCAACTAGAAACTCCACAACTAGAAACTCCAGAACTCAAAACTCCACAACTCGAAACTCCACAACTGGAAACTCCACAACTGGAAACTCCACAACCAGACACTCCACAACTAAAAAATCCACAACCAGAAACTCCTAAACTAGAGACTCCACAACTAGAGACTACAACTAGAGACTTCAAACTAGAAACTCAATAACTAGAAACTCCACAACTTGAAACTCCACAACTAGAAACTCTACAACTAGAAACTCAACAACTAGAGGATCTGCAACTAGAAACTCCGCAGCTAGAAACTCCACAAATAGAAACTCCGCAACTAGAAACTCTGCAGCTAGAAACTACACAACTAGAGACTCCACAACTAGAAACTCCACAACTAGAAACTCCACAACTTGAAACCTCACAACCTTAAGTTATGCAACTAGAAAATCCACAGCTAGAGATTCCGCAACTAGAAACTCCACAACTAGAAACTCCACAACTAGAAACTCAACAACTAGAAACTCCGGAACTAGAGACTCCACAACTAGAAACTCCACAACTTGAAACTCCACAACTAGAAACTCCACAACTACAAACTCCACAAATAGAGACTCGGCAACTGGAAATTTCATATCTAGAAACTCCACAACTAAAAACCCCACAACTAGAGACTCCGCAACCACAAACTCCACAACCAGAGACTCTGCAACTAGAAACTCCGCAGCTAGAAACTCCACAAATAGAAAATCCGCAACTCGAAAACTCCGCAGCTAGAATCTACACAACTGGAAACTCTACAACTAGATACTCCACAACTGGAAACTCCACAACTAGAAACTCCACAACTACAACTAAAGACTCCACAACTCGAAACTCCAAAACTAAAAACTCCACAACCAGAGACTCCGCAACTCCACAACTAGAAACTCCACAACTGGAAACTCCACAACTAGATACTGCGCAACTAGAAACTCCACAACTAGAGACTCCACAACTTTAAACTCCACAACTTGAAACTCCACAACTAGAAACTCCACAACTTGAAACTCCACAACTAGAAACTCCACAACCAGAAACTCCCCAACTAGAAACTCCACAACTAGAAACTCTGCAACTAGAGACTCCACAAATAGAAACTCCACAACTAGAAACTCCACAACTACAAACTCCACAACAAGAAAGTCCACAACTAGAAACTCCACAACTAGAAACTCCACAACTTGAAACCTCACAACCTTAAGTTACGCAACTAGAAAATCCACAGCTAGAGATTCCGCAACTAGAAACTCCACAACTAGAAACACCACAACTAGAAACTCAACAACTAGAAACTCCGCAACTAGAAACTCCACAACCAGAGACTCTGCAACTAGAAACTCCGCAGCTAGAAACTCCACAAATAGAAACTCCGCAACTAGAAACTGCGCAGCTAGAAACTACACAACTAGAGACTCCACAACTAGAAAATCCACAACTAGATTCTCCACAACTAGAAACTCCACAACTTGAAACCTGACAACCTTAAGTTACGCAACTAGAAAATCCCCAGCTAGAGATTCCGCAACTAGAAACTCCACAACTAGAAACTCCACAACTAGAAACTCAACAACTAGAAACTCCGCAACTAGAAACTCCGCAGCTAGAAACTCCACAAATAGAAACTCCGCAACTAGAAACGTTGCAGCTAGAAACTACACAACTAGAGACTCGGCAACTAGAAATTCCACAACTAGAGACTCTGCAACTAGAAACTCCACAACTAGATACTCGGCAACTAGAAATTCCACAAATAGAGACTCGGCAACTAGAAATTCTATATCTAGAAACTCCACAACTAGAAACTGCAAAACTAGAGACTTCACAACTAGAAACTCCACAACTGGAAACTCCACAACTAGATACTCCACAACTAGTAACTCTACAACTAGAGACTCCACAACTTGAAACTCCACAACTTTAAACTCCACAACTTGAGACTCCACAACTAGAAACTCAACAAATGAAAACTCCGCAACTAGAAACTCCGCAGCTAGAAACTGCACAGCTAGAGACTCCACAACTAGAAACTCCAAAACTCGAAACTTCACAACTAGAAACTCCACAACTAGACACTCCACAACTAAAAACTCTTCAACTAGAAACTCCTAAACTTGAGACTCCACAACTAGAGAATCTACAAGTAGAGACTTCAAACTAGAAGCGCAACAACTAAAAACTCCACAACTAGAAACTCAAACATAGAAACTGCACAGCTTGAGACTCCGCAACTTGAAACTTCACAACTTGAAACTCCGCAACTAGAAACTCCACAACTAGGAACTCCGCAACTAGAAACTCCACAACTAGAAACTCCACAACTGGAAACTCCACTACTAGATACGCCACATCTAGAGACTCCACGACTTGAAACTCCACAACTAGAAACTCTGCAACTAGAAACTCCACAACTAGAAACTCCGCAACTACAAACTCCACAAATAGAGACTCGGCAACTAGAAAATCCACAAATAGAGACTCGGCAACTAGAAATTCCACAACTAGAGACTCTGCAACTAGAAACTCCAAAACTAGAGATTCGGCAACTAGAAATCCCACAAATAGAGACTCGGCAACTAGAAATTCTATATCTAGAAACTCCACAACTAGAAACTGCAAAACTAGAGACTTCACAACTAGAAACTCAACAACTAGAAACTCCACAACTAAAAACTCCACAACTGGAAACTCCACAACTTGAGACTCCGCAACTTGAAACTTCACAAGTAGAAACTCCGCTATTAAACACTCCGCAACTAGAAACTGCGCAACTAGACACTCCACAACTTAAAACTACACAACTAGATACTCCACAACTGGAAACTCCACAACTAGATACTTCACAACTGTAAACTCCACAACTAGATACACCACAACTGGAAACTCCACAACTAGAAACTCCACAACTAGAGACTCCACAACTCGAAGCTCAACAACTAGAAACTCCACAACCAGAGACTCCGCAACTCCACAACAAGAAACTCCACAACTGGAAACTCCACAACTAGATACTCCGCAACTAGTAACTCTACAACTAGAGACTCCACAACTAGAAACTCCACAACAACAAACTCCACAAATAGAGGCTCGGCAACTACAAAAAATTCCATATCTAGAAACTTCACAACTAAAAACCCAACAACTAAAAACTTCACAACTACAAACTCCAAAACTAGAAAGTCTACAACTAGAGACTCCGCAACTAGAAACTCCACAGCCAGAGACTCTGCAACTAGAAACTCTGCAGCTAGAAACTCCACAAACAGAAACTCCACAATTAGAAACTCTGCAGCTAGAAACTCCACAAACAGAAACTCCACAATTAGAAACTCTGCAGCTAGAAACTCCACAACTAGAGACTCCACAACTAGAAACTCCACAACTAGAAACACCACAACTAGAAACTCCACAACTTGAAACCTCACAACCTTAAGTTCCGCAACTAGAAAATCCACAGTTAGAGATTCCGCAACTAGAAACTCCACAACTAGAAACTCCAGAACTCAAAACTCCACAACTCGAAACTCCACAACTGGAAACTCCACAACTGGAAACTCCACAACTAGACACTCCACAACTAAAAACTCTACAACTAGAGACTGTTCAACTAGAGAATTCGCAACTAGAAACTCCACAACTAGAGACTACAACTAGAGACTTCAAACTAGAAACTCAACAACTAGAAACTCCACAACTTGAAACTCCGCAACTAGAAACTCCACAACTAGAAACTCTACAACTAGAGACTGTTCAACTAGAGAATTCGCAACTAGAAACTCCAAAACTAGAGACTGAACTAGAAACTCCGCAGCTAGAAACTCCACAAGTAGAAACTCCACAACTCGAAACTCCACAACTACAAACTCCACAATTAGAGACTCGGCTACAAGAAATTTCATGTCTCGAAAGTCCACAACTAAGAACTCCACAACTGGAAACTCCACAACTAGAAACCCCACAACTAGAAATACCACAACTAGAGACTCCGCAACTAGAAATTCCACAACCAGAGACTCTGCAACTAGAAACTCCGCAGCTAGAAACTGCACAGCTTGAGACTCCACAACTGGAAACTCCACAACTTGAAACTCCACAACTAGAAACTCCACAATTAGAAACTCCACAACTAGGGACTCCGCAACTAGAAACTCCACAACTAGAAACTCCACAACTTGAAACTCCACAACTAGAAACTCTGCAAATAGAAACTCCACAACTTGAAACTCCACAACTACAAATTCCACAAATGGAGACTCGGCAACTAGAAATTCCAGGAATAGAGACTCGGCAACAAGAAATTCCACAACTAGCGACTCTGCAACTAGAAACTCCACAACTAGAGACTCGGCAACTAGAAATTCCACAAATAGAGACTCGGCAACTAGAAATTCTATATCTAAAAACTCCACAACTAGAAACTGCAAAACTAGAGACTTCACAACTAGAAACTCAACAACTAGAAACTCCACAACTAAAAACTCCACAACTAGAAAAGCCACAGCTTGAGTCTCCGCAACTTGAAACTTCACAAGTAGAAACTCCGCTATTAAATACTCCGCAACTAGAAACTCCGCAACTAGAAACTCCACAACTTAAAACTCCACTACTAGATACTCCACAACTGGAAACTCCACATTTAGATTCTTCACAACTGTAAACTCCCCAACTAGATACTCCACAACTGGAAACTCCACAACTAGAAACTCCACAACTAGAGACTCCACAACTCGAAACTCAACAACTAGAAACTCCACAACCAGAGACTCCGCCACTCCACAACAAGAAACTCCACAACTGGAAACTCCACAACTAGATACTCCGCAACTAGTAACTCTACAACTAGAGACTCCACAACTTGAAACTCCACAACTTTAAACTCCACAACTTGAGACTCCACAACTAGAAACTCAACAAATGAAATCTCCGCAACTAGAAACTCCGCAGCTAGAAACTACATAACTAGAGACTCCACAACTAGAAACTCCAAAACTCGAAACTCCACAACCAGAAACTCCACAATTAGAAACTCCGCAGCTAGAAACTCCACAACTAGAGACTCCACAACTAGAAACTCCACAACTTGAAACCTCACAACCATAACTTCCGCAACTAGAAAATCCACAGCTAGAGATTCCGCAACTAGAAACTCCACAACTAGAAACTCCAGAACTCAATACTCCACAACTCGAAACTCCACAACTGGAAACTCCACAACTGGAAACTCCACAACTAGACACTCCACAACTAAAAACTTTACAACCAGAAACTCCTAAACTAGAGACTCCACAACTAGAGACTACAACTAGAGACTTCAAACTAGAAACTCAACAACTAGAAACTCCACAACTTGAAACTCTAAAACTAGAAACTCCACAACTAGAAACTCTACAACTAGAGACTCTTCAACTAGAGAATTCGCAACTAGAAACTCCAAAACTAGAGACTCTGAACTAGAAACTCCACAGCTAGAAACTCCACGAGTAGAAACTCCACAACTTGAAACTCCACAACTACAAACTCCACAAATGGAGACTCGGCTACAAGAAATTTCATGTCTCGAAAGTCCACAACTAAAAACTCCACAACTGGAAACTCCACAACTAGAAACCCCACAACTAGAAATACCACAACTAGAGACTCCACAACTAGAAACTCCACAACCAGAGACTCTGCAACTAGAAACTCTACAAATAGAAACTCCGCAACTAGAAACTCCGCAGCTAGAAACTACACAACTAGAGACTCCACAACTAGAAACTCCACAACTAGAAACTCCACAACTTGAAACCTCACAACCTTAAATTACGCAACTAGAAAATCCACAGCTAGAGATTCCGCAACTAGAAACTCCACAACCAGAAACTCCACAACTAGAAACTCAACAACTAGAAACTCCGGAACTAGAGACTCCACAACTAGAAACTCCACAACCTGAAACTCCACAACGAGAAACTCCAGAACTACAAACTCCACAAATAGAGACTCGGCAACTAGAAATTCCATATCTAGAAACTCCACAACTAGAAACTTCACAACTAGAGACTCCGCAACTAGAAACTCCACAACCAGAGACTCTGCAACTAGAAACTCCGCAGCTAGAAACTCCACAAATAGAAACTCCGCAACTAGAAACTCCGCAGCTAGAAACTACACAACTGGAAACACCACAACTAGATACTCCACAACTAGAAACTCCACAACTACAACTAAAGACTCCACAACTCGAAACTCCAAAACTAGAAACTCCACAACCAGAGACTCCGCAACTCCACAACTAGAAACTCCACAACTGGAAACTCCACAACTAGATACTGCGCAACTAGAAACTCCACAACTAGAGACTCCACAACTTTAAACTCCACAACTTGAAACTCCACAACTTGAGACTCCACAACTAGAAACTCCACAACCAGAAACTCCACAACTAGAAACTCCACAACTAGAAACTCTGCAACTAGAGACTCCACAAATAGAAACTCCACAACTAGAAACACCACAACTACAAACTCAACAACTAGAAACTCCACAACTAGAAACTCCACAACTTGAAACCTCACAACCTTAAGTTACGCAACTAGAAAATCCACAGCTAGAGATTCCGCAACTAGAAACTCCACAACTAGAGACTCCGCAACTAGAAACTCCACAACCAGAGACTCTGCAACTAGAAACTCCGCAGCTAGAAACTCCACAAATAGAAACTCCGCAACTAGAAACTCCGCAGCTAAAAACTACACAACTAGAGACTCCACAACTAGAAACTCCACAACTAGAAACTCCACAACTAGAAACTCCACAACTTGAAACCTCCCAACCTTAAGTTACGCAACTAGAAAATCCACAGCCAGAGATTCCGCAACTAGAAATTCCATAACTAGAAACTCCACAACTAGAAACTCCACAACTAGAAACTCCGCAGCTAGAGACTCCACAACTAGAAACTCCACAACTTGAAACTCCACAACTAGAAACTCCACAACTACAAACTCCAGAAATAGAGACTCGGCTACTAGAAATTCCATATCTAGAAACTCCACAACTAAAAACTTTACAACTAGAATCTGCAAAACTAGAGACTTCACAACTAGAAACTCAACAACTAGAAACTCCACAACTAAAAACGCCACAACTGGAAACTCCACAACTTGAGACTCCGCAACTTCAAACTCCACAACTAGAAAATTCAGCTATTAAAAACTCCGCAACTAGAAACTCCACAACTAGATACTCCAACTGGAAACTCCACAACTAGAAACTCCACAACCAGAAAATCTACAACTAGAAACTCCGCAACTAGAAACTCCACAACCAGAGACTCTGCACCTAGAAACTCCACAACTCGAAACTCCACACCTAGAAACTCCACAACTAGAAACTCCACAACTAGAGACTCCGCAACTCCACAAATAGAAACTCCACAACTGGAAACTCCACAACTAGATACTCCGCAACTAGAAACTCCACAACTAGAGACTCCCCAACTTGAAACTCCACAACTTTAAACTCCACAGCTTGAGACTCCACAACTAGAAACTCCACAACTTGAAACTCCACAACTATAATCTCCGCAACTAGAGACTCCACAACTAAAAACTCTACAACTAGAAACTCCACAACAACAAACTCAACAAATATAGACTCGGAAACTAGAAATTCCATATCTAGAAACTCCTCAACTAAAAACCCCACAACTAAAAACTCCACAACTAGAAACTCCACAACTAGAAACTCTACAACTAGAGACTCCGCAACTAGAAACTCCACAGCCAGAGACTCTGCAACTAGAAACTCTGCAGCTACAAACTCCACAAACAGAAACTCCACAATTAGAAACTCCGCAGCTAGAAACTCCTCAACTAGACACTCCACAGCTAGAAACTCCACAACTAGAAACTCCACAACTAGAAACTCCACAACTAGAAACTCCACAACTTGAAACCTCACAACCTTAAGTTCCACAACTAAAAAATCCACAGCTAGAGATTCCGCAACTAGAAACTCAACAACTAGAAACTCCACAAATAGAAACTCCACAACTAGAAACTGCGCAGCTAGAAACTACACAACTAGAGACTCCACAACTAGAAACTCCACAACTAGAAACTCCACAACTAGCAACTCCACAACTTGAAACCTCAAAACCTTGAGTTACGCAACTAGAAAATCCACAGCTAGAGATTCCGCAACTAGAAACTCCACAACTAGAAACTCCACAACTAGAAACTCAACAACTAGAAACTCCGCAACTTGAAACTCCACAACTTCAAACTCCACAACTTGAAACTCCACAACTAGATACTCCTCAACTTTAAACTCCACAACTTGAGACTCCACAACTAGAAACTCAACAAATGAAAACTCCGCAACTAGAAACTCCGCAGCTAGAAACTACACAACTAGAGACTCCAGAACTAGAAACTCCAAAACTCGAAACTTCACAACTGGAAACTCCACAACTAGACACTCCACAACTAAAAACTCTTCAACTAGAAACTCCTAAACTTGAGACTCCAAAACTAGAGAATCTACAAGTAGAGACTTCAAACTAGAAACTCAACAACTAAAAACTCCACAACTAAAAACTCAACAACTAGAAACTGCACAGCTTGAGACTCCGCAACTTGAAACTCCACAACTTGAAACTCCACAACTAGAAACTCCGAAACTAGAAACTCCACAACTAGAAACTCCACAACTTGAAACTCCACAACTAGAAACTCCACAACCAGAAACTCCACAACTAGAAACTCCACAACTTGAAACTCCACAACTAGAAACTCCACAACCAGAAACTCTACAACTAGAAACTCCACAACTAGAAACTCCACAAAAAGAAACTTCGCAACTAGAGACTCCACAACAAAAAACTCCACAACTAGAAACTCCACAACAACAAACTCCACAAATAGAGACTCGGCAACTAGAAAAAAATTCCATATATAGAAACTTCACAACTAAAAACCCCACAACTAAAAACTCCACAACTAGAAACTCCACAACTAGAAACTCTACAAATGGAGACTCGGCTACAAGAAATTTCATGTCTCGAAAGTCCACAACTAAAAACTCCACAACTGGAAACTCCACAACTAGAAACCCCACAACTAGAAATACCATAACTAGAGACTCCACAACTAGAAACTCCACAGCCAGAGACTCTGCAACTAGAAACTCTGCAGCTAGAAACTCCACAAACAGAAACTCCACAATTAGAAACTCCGCAGCTAGAAACTCCACAACTAGAGACTCCACAACTAGAAACGCCACAACTAGAAACTCCACAACTAGAAACTCCACAACTTGAAACCTCACAACCTTAAGTTCCGCAACTAGAAAATCCACAGCTAGAGATTCCGCAACTAGAAACTCCACAACTAGAAACTCCAGAACTCAAAACTCCACAACTCGAAACTCCACAACTGGAAACTCCACAACTGGAAACTCCACAACCAGACACTCCACAACTAAAAACTCTACAACCAGAAACTCCTAAACTAGAGACTCCACAACTAGAGACTACAACTAGAGACTTCAAACTAGAAACTCAATAACTAGAAACTCCACAACTTGAAACTCCACAACTAGAAACTCCACAACTAGAAACTCAACAACTAGAGGCTCTGCAACTAGAAACTCCGCAGCTAGAAACTCCACAAATAGAAACTCCGCAACTAGAAACTCCGCAGCTAGAAACTACACAACTAGAGACTCCACAACTACAAACTCCACAACTAGAAACTCCACAACTTGAAACCTCACAACCTTAAGTTATGCAACTAGAAAATCCACAGCTAGAGATTCCGCAACAAGAAACTCCACAACTAGAAACTCAACAACTAGAAACTCCGGAACTAGAGACTCCACAACTAGAAACTCCACAACTTGAAACTCCACAACTAGAAACTCCACAACTACAAACTCCACAAATAGAGACTCGGCAACTGGAAATTTCATATCTAGAAACTCCACAACTAAAAACCCCACAACTAGAGACTCCGCAACTACAAACTCCACAACCAGAGACTCTGGAACTAGAAACTCCGCAGCTAGAAACTCCACAAATAGAAAATCCGCAACTAGAAACTCCGCAGCTAGAATCTACACAACTGGAAACTCCACAACTAGATACTCCACAACTGGAAACTCCACAACTAGAAACTCCACAACTACAACTAAAGACTCCACAACTCGAAACTCCAAAACTAAAAACTCCACAACCAGAGACTCCGCAACTCCACAACTAGAAACTCCACAACTGGAAACTCCACAACTAGATACTGCGCAACTAGAAACTCCACAACTAGAGACTCCACAACTTTAAACTCCACAACTTGATACTCCACAACTTGAGACTCCACAACTAGAAACTCCACAACTTGAAACTCCACAACTAGAAACTCCACAACCAGAAACTCCCCAACTAGAAACTCCACAACTAGAAACTCTGCAACTAGAGACTCCACAAATAGAAACTCCACAACTAGAAACTCCACAACTACAAACTCCACAACTAGAAAGTCCACAACTAGAAACTCCACAACTAGAAACTCCACAACTTGAAACCTCACAACCTTAAGTTACGCAACTAGAAAATCCACAGCTAGAGATTCCGCAACTAGAAACTCCACAACTAGAAACACCACAACTAGAAACTCAACAACTAGAAACTCCGCAACTAGAAACTCCACAACCAGAGACTCTGCAACTAGAAACTCCGCAGCTGGAAACTCCACAAATAGAAACTCCGCAACTAGAAACTGCGCAGCTAGAAACTACACAACTAGAGACTCCACAACTAGAAAATCCACAACTAGAAACTCCACAACTAGAAACTCCACAACTTGAAACCTGACAACCTTAAGTTACGCAACTAGAAAATCCCCAGCTAGAGATTCCGCAACTAGAAACTCCACAACTAGAAACTCCACAACTAGAAACTCAACAACTAGAAACTCCGCAACTAGAAACTCCGCAGCTAGAAACTTCACAAATAGAAACTCTGCAACTAGAAACGTTGCAGCTAGAAACTACACAACTAGAGACTCGGCAACTAGAAATTCCACAACTAGAGACTCTGCAACTAGAAACTCCACAACTAGAGATTCGGCAACTATAAATCCCACAAATAGAGACTCGGCAACTAGAAATTCTATATCTAGAAACTCCACAACTAGAAACTGCAAAACTAGAGACTTCACAACTAGAAACTCAACAACTAGAAACTCCACAACTAAAAACTCCACAACTGGAAACTCCACAACTTGAGACTCCGCAACTTGAAACTTCACAAGTAGAAACTCCGCTATTAAATACTCCGCAACTAGAAACTGCGCAACTAGAAACTCCACAACTTACAACTCCACAACTAGATACTCCACAACTGGAAACTCCACAACTAGATACTTCACAACTGTAAACTCCACAACTAGATACTCCACAACTGGAAACTCCACAACTAGAAACTCCACAACTAGAGACTCCACAACTCGAAGCTCAACAACTAGAAACTCCACAACCAGAGACTCCGCAACTCCACAACAAGAAACTCCACAACTGGAAACTCCACAACTAGATACTCCGCAACTAGTAACTCTACAACTAGAGACTCCACAACTAGAAACTCCACAACAACAAACTCCACAAATAGAGGCTCGGCAACTACAAAAAATTCCATATCTAGAAACTTCACAACTAAAAACCCCACAACTAAAAACTCCACAACTAGAAACTCCAAAACTAGAAAGTCTACAACTAGAGACTCCGCAACTAGAAACTCCACAGCCAGAGACTCTGCAACTAGAAACTCTGCAGCTAGAAACTCCACAAACAGAAACTCCACAATTAGAAACTCTGCAGCTAGAAACTCCACAAACAGAAACTCCACAATTAGAAACTGCAGCTAGAAACTCCACAACTAGAGACTCCACAACTAGAAACTCCACAACTAGAAACACCACAACTAGAAACTCCACAACTTGAAACCTCACAACCTTAAGTTCCGCAACTAGAAAATCCACAGTTAGAGATTCCGCAACTAGAAACTCCACAACTAGAAACTCCAGAACTCAAAACTCCACAACTCGAAACTCCACAACTGGAAACTCCACAACTGGAAACTCCACAACTAGACACTCCACAACTAAAAACTCTACAACCAGAAACTCCTAAACTAGAGACTCCACAACTAGAGACTACAACTAGAGACTTCAAACTAGAAACTCAACAACTAGAAACTCCACAACTTGAAACTCCACAACTAGAAACTCCACAACTAGAAACTCTACAACTAGAGACTGTTCAACTAGAGAATTCGCAACTAGAAACTCCAAAACTAGAGACTGAACTAGAAACTCCGCAGCTAGAAACTCGACAAGTAGAAACTCCACAACTCGAAACTCCACAACTACAAACTCCACAATTAGAGACTCGGCTACAAGAAATTTCATGTCTCGAAAGTCCACAACTAAGAACTCCACAACTGGAAACTCCACAACTAGAAACCCCACAACTAGAAATACCACAACTAGAGACTCCGCAACTAGAAACTCCACAACCAGAGACTCTGCAACTAAAAACTCCGCAGCTAGAAACTCCACAAATAGAAACTCCGCAACTAGAAACTCCGCAGCTAGAAACTACACAACTAGAGACTCCACAACTAGAAACTCCACAACTAGAAACTCCACAACTTGAAACCTCACAACTTTAAATTACGCAACTAGAAAATCCACAGCTAGAGATTCCGCAACTAGAAACTCCACAACTAGAAACTCCACAACTAGAAACTCAACAACTAGAAACTCCGGAACTAGAAACTCCACAACTAGAAACTCCACAACTTGAAACTCCACAAATAGAAACTCCACAACTACAAACTTCACGAATAGAGACTCGGCATCTAGAAATTCCATATCTAGAAACTCCACAACTAAAAACTCCACAACTAGAGACTCCGCAACTAGAAACTCCAAAACCAGAGACTCTGCAACTAGAAACTCCGCAGCTAGAAACTCCACAAATAGAAACTCCGCAACTAGAAACTCCGCAGCCAGAAACTACACAACTGAAAACTCCACAACTAGATACTCCACAACTGGAAACTCCACAACTAGAAACTCCACAACTACAAACTCCACAAATAGAGACTCGGCAACTGGAAATTTCATATCTAGAAACTCCACAACTAAAAACTCCACAACTAGAGACTCCGCAACTACAAACTCCACAACCAGAGACTCTGCAACTAGAAACTCCGCAGCTAGAAACTTCACAAATAGAAACTCCGCAACTAGAAACTCCGCAGCTAGAATCTACACAACTGGAAACTCCACAACTAGATACTCCACAACTGGAAACTCCACAACTAGAAACTCCACAACTACAACTAAAGACTCCACAACTCGAAACTCCAAAACTAAAAACTCCACAACCAGAGACTCCGCAACTCCACAACTAGAAACTCCACAACTGGAAACTCCACAACTAGATACTGCGCAACTAGAAACTCCACAACTAGAGACTCCACAACTTTAAACTCCACAACTTGAAACTCCACAACTTGAGACTCCACAACTAGAAACTCCACAACTTGAAACTCCACAACTAGAAACTCCACAACCAGAAACTCCCCAACTAGAAACTCCACAACTAGAAACTCTGCAACTAGAGACTCCACAAATAGAAACTCCACAACTAGAAACTCCACAACTACAAACTCCACAACTAGAAAGTCCACAACTAGAAACTCCACAACTAGAAACTCCACAAATTGAAACCTCACAACCTTAAGTTACGCAACTAGAAAATCCACAGCTAGAGATTCCGCAACTAGAAACTCCACAACTAGAAACACCACAACTAGAAACTCAACAACTAGAAACTCCGCAACTAGAAACTCCACAACCAGAGACTCTGCAACTAGAAACTCCGCAGCTAGAAACTCCACAAATAGAAACTCCGCAACTAGAAACTGCGCAGCTAGAAACTACACAACTAGAGACTCCACAACTAGAAAATCCACAACTAGAAACTCCACAACTAGAAACTCCACAACTTGAAACCTGACAATCTTAAGTTACGCAACTAGAAAATCCCCAGCTAGAGATTCCGCAACTAGAAACTCCACAACTAGAAATTCCACAACTAGAAACTCAACAATTAGAAACTCCGCAACTAGAAACTCCGCAACTAGAAACTCCACAAATAGAAACTCCGCAACTAGAAACGTTGCAGCTAGAAACTACACAACTAGAGACTCGGCAACTAGAAATTCCACAACTAGAGACTGCAACTAGAAACTCCACAACTAGATACTCGGCAACTAGAAATTCCACAAATAGAGACTCGGCAACTAGAAATTCTATATCTAGAAACTCCACAACTAGAAACTGCAAAACTAGAGACTTCACAACTAGAAACTCCACAACTGGAAACTCCACAACTAGATACTCCGCAACTAGTAACTCTACAACTAGAGACTCCACAACTTGAAACTCCACAACTTTAAACTCCACAACTTGAGACTCCACAACTAGAAACTCAACAAATGAAAACTCCGCAACTAGAAACTCCGCAGCTAGAAACTGCACAGCTAGAGACTCCACAACTAGAAACTCCAAAACTCGAAACTTCACAACTAGAAACTCCACAACTAGACACTCCACAACTAAAAACTCTTCAACTAGAAACTCCTAAACTTGAGACTCCACAACTTGAGAATCTACAAGTAGAGACTTCAAACTAGAAGCGCAACAACTAAAAACTCCACAACTAGAAACTCAAACATAGAAACTGCACAGCTTGAGACTCAGCAACTTGAAACTCCGCAACTTGAAACTCCACAACTATAAACTCCGCAACTAGAAACTCCACAACTAGGGACTCCGCAACTAGAAACTCCACAACTAGAAACTCCACAACTGGAAACTCCACTACTAGATACGCCACATCTAGAGACTCCACGACTTGAAACTCCACAACTAGAAACTCTGCAACTAGAAACTCCACAACTAGAAACTCCGCAACTACAAACTCCACAAATAGAGACTCGGCAACTAGAAATTCCACAACTAGAGACTCTGCAACTAGAAACTCCACAACTAGAGATTCGGCAACTAGAAATCCCACAAATAGAGACTCGGCAACTAGAAATTCTATATCTAGAAACTCCACAACTAGAAACTGCAAAACTAGAGACTTCACAACTAGAAACTCAACAACTAGAAACTCCACAACTAAAAACTCCACAACTGGAAACTCCACAACTTGAGACTCCGCAACTTGAAACTTCACAAGTAGAAACTCCGCTATTAAATACTCCGCAACTAGAAACTGCGCAACTAGAAACTCCACAACCTAAAACTCCACAACTAGATACTCCACAACTGGAAACTCCACAACTAGATACTCCACAACTGGAAACTCCACAACTAGAAACTCCACAACTAGAGACTCCACAACTCGAAGCTCAACAACTAGAAACTCCACAACGAGAGACTCCGCAACTCCACAACAAGAAACTCCACAACTGGAAACTCCACAACTAGATACTCCGCAACTAGTAACTCTACAACTAGAGTCTCCACAACTAGAAACTCCACAACAACAAACTCCACAAATAGAGGCTCGGCAACTACAAAAAATTCCATATCTAGAAACTTCACAACTAAAAACCCCACAACTAAAAACTCCACAACTAGAAACTCCAAAACTAGAAACTCTACAACTAGAGACTCCGCAACTAGAAACTCCACAGCCAAAGACTCTGCAACTAGAAACTCTGCAGCTAGAAACTCCACAAACAGAAACTCCACAGTTAGAAACTCTGCAGCTAGAAACTCCACAAACAGAAACTCCACAATTAGAAACTCTGCAGCTAGAAACTCCACAACTAGAGACTCCACAACTAGAAACTCCACAACTAGAAACACCACAACTAGAAACTCCACAACTTGAAACCTCACAACCTTAAGTTCCGCAACTAGAAAATCCACAGTTAGAGATTCCGCAACTAGAAACTCCACAACTAGAAACTCCAGAACTCAAAACTCCACAACTCGAAACTCCACAACTGGAAACTCCACAACTGGAAACTCCACAACTAGACACTCCACAACTAAAAACTCTACAACCAGAAACTCCTAAACTAGAGACTCCACAACTAGAGACTACAACTAGAGACTTCAAACTAGAAACTCAACAACTAGAAACTCCACAACTTGAAACTCCACAACTAGAATCTCCACAACTAGAAACTCTACAACTAGAGACTGTTCAACTAGAGAATTCGCAACTAGAAACTTCAAAACTAGAGACTGAACTAGAAACTCCGCAGCTAGAAACTCCACAAGTAGAAACTCCACAACTCGAAACTCCACAACTACAAACTCCACAATTAGAGACTCGGCTACAAGAAATTTCATGTCTCGAAAGTCCACAACTAAGAACTCCACAACTGGAAACTCCACAACTAGAAACCCCAAAACTAGAAATACCACAACTAGAGACTCCGCAACTAGAAACTCCACAACCAGAGACTCTGCAACTAGAAACTCCGCAGCTAGAAACTCCACAAATAGAAACTCCGCAACTAGAAACTCCGCAGCTAGAAACTACACAACTAGAGACTCCACAACTAGAAACTCCACGACTAGAAACTCCACAACTTGAAACCTCACAACCTTAAGTTACGCAACTAGAAAATCCACAGCTAGAGATTCCGCAACTAGAAACTTCACAACTGGAAACTCCACAACTAGAAACTCAACAACTAGAAACTCCGGAACTAGAAACTCCACAACTAGAAACTCCACATCTTGAAACTCCACAAATAGAAACTCCACAACTACAAACTCCACGAATAGAGACTCGGCATTTAGAAATTCCATATCTAGAAACTCCACAACTAAAAACTCCACAACTAGAGACTCCGCAACTAGAAACTCCAAAACCAGAGACTCTGCAACTAGAAACTCCGCAGCTAGAAACTCCACAAATAGAAACTCCGCAACTAGAAACTCCGCAGCCAGAAACTACACAACTGAAAACTCCACAACTAGATACTCCACAACTGGAAACTCCACAACTAGATACTCCACAACTACAACTAAAGACTCCACAACTCGAAACTCCAAAACTAGAAACTCCACAACCAGAGACTCCGCAACTCCACAACTAGAAACTCCACAACTGGAAACTCCACAACTAGATACTGCGCAACTAGAAACTCCACAAATAGAAACTCCACAACTAGAAACTCCACAACTAGAAACTCCACAACTAGAAACTCCACAACTAGAAACTCCACAACTTGAAACCTCACAACCTTAAGTTACGCAACTAGAAAATCCACAGCTAGAGATTCCGCAACTAGAAACTCCACAACTAGAAACTCCACAACTAGAAACTCAACAACTAGAAACTCCGCAACTAGAAACTCCACAACCAGAGACTCTGCAACTAGAAACTCCGCAGCTAGAAACTCCACAGATAGAAACTCCGCAACTAGGAACTGCGCAGCTAGGAACTACACAACTTAAAACTCAACAACGAGAAACTCCACAACTAAAAACTCCACAACTGGAAACTCCACAACTTGAGACTCCGCAACTTGAAACTTCACAACTAGAAACTCCGCTATTAAATACTCCGCAACTAGAAACTCCGCAAATAGAAACTCTACAACTTAAAACTCCACAACTAGATACTCCACAACTGGAAACTCCACAACTAGATACTTCACAACTGGAAACTCCAGAACTAGATACTCCACAACTGGAAACTCCGCAACTAGAAACTCCACAACTAGAGACTCCACAACTCGAAACTCAACTACTAGAAACTCCACAACCAGAGACTCCGCAACTCCACAACAAGAAATTCCACAACTAGAGACTCCACAACTTGAAACTCCACAACTTTAAACTCCACAACTTGAGACTCCACAACTAGAAACTCAACAAATGAAAACTCCACAACTAGAAACTCCGCAGCTAGAAACTACACAACTAGAGACTCCACAACTAGAAACTCCAAAACTCGAAACTCCACAACTGGAAACTCCACAACTAGACACTCCACAACTAAAAACTCTTCAACTAGAAACTCCTAAACTTGAGACTCCACAACTAGAGAATCTACAAGTAGAGACTTCAAACTAGAAACTCAACAACTAAAAACTCCACAACTAAAAACTCAACAACTAGAAACTGCACAGCTTGAGACTCCGCAACTGGAAACTCCACAACTTGAAACTCCACAACTAGAAACTCCGCAATTAGAAACTCCACAACTAGGGACTCCGCAACTAGAAACTCCACAACTAGAAACTCCACAACTGGAAACTCCACTACTAGATACGCCACAACTGGAAACTCGACAACTAGAAACTCCACATCTAGAGACTCCACAACTTGAAACTCCACAACTAGAAACTCTGCAAATAGAAACTCCACAACTTGAAACTCCGCAACTACAAACTCCACAAATGGAGACTCGGCAACTAGAAATTCCAGGAATAGAGACTCGGCAACAAGAAATTCCACAACTAGCGACTCTGCAACTACAAACTCCACAACTAGAGACTCGCCAACTAGAAATTCCACAAATAGAGACTCGGCAACTAGAAATTCTATATCTAAAAACTCCACAACTAGAAACTGCAAAACTAGAGACTTCACAACTAGAAACTCAACAACTAGAAACTCCACAACTAAAAACTCCACAACTAAAAACTCAACAACTAGAAACTGCACAGCTTGAGACTCCACAACTAGAAACTCAACAAATGAAAACTCCGCAACTAGAAACTCCGCAGCTAGAAACTGCACAGCTAGAGACTCCACAACTAGAAACTCCAAAACTCGAAACTTCACAACTAGAAACTCCACAACTAGACACTCCACAACTAAAAACTCTTCAACTAGAAACTCCTAAACTTGAGACTCCACAACTAGAGAATCTACAAGTAGAGACTTCAAACTAGAAGCGCAACAACTAAAAACTCCACAACTAGAAACTCAAACATAGAAACTGCACAGCTTGAGACTCCGCAACTTGAAACTCCACAACTAGAAACTCCGCAACTAGAAACTCCACAACTAGGGACTCCGCAACTAGAAACTCCACAACTAGAAACTCCACAACTGGAAACTCCACTACTACATACGCCACATCTAGAGACTCCACGACTTGAAACTCCACAACTAGAAACTCTGCAACTAGAAACTCCACAACTAGAAAATCCGCAACTACAAACTCCACAAATAGAGACTCGGCAACTAGAAATTCCACAACTAGAGACTCTGCAACTAGAAACTCACAACTAGAGATTCGGCAACTAGAAATCCCACAAATAGAGACTCGGCAACTAGAAATTCTATATCTAGAAACTCCACAACTAGAAACTGCAAAACTAGAGACTTCACAACTAGAAACTCAACAACTAGAAACTCCACAACTAAAAACTCCACAACTGGAAACTCCACAACTTGAGACTCCGCAACTTGAAACTTCACAAGTAGAAACTCCGCTATTAAATACTCCGCAACTAGAAACTGCGCAACTAGAAACTCCACAACTTAAAACTCCACAACTAGATACTCTACAACTGGAAACTCCACAACTAGATACTTCACAACTGTAAACTCCACAACTAGATACTCCACAACTGGAAACTCCACAACTAGAAACTCCACAACTAGAGACTCCACAACTCGAAGCTCAACAACTAGAAACTCCACTACCAGAGACTCCGCAACTCCACAACAAGAAACTCCACAACTGGAAACTCCACAACTAGATACTCCGCAACTAGTAACTCTACAACTAGAGACTCCACAACTAGAAACTCCACAACAACAAACTCCACAAATAGAGGCTCGGCAACTACAAAAAATTACATATCTAGAAACTTCACAACTAAAAACTCCACAACTAGAAACTCCAAAACTAGAAACTCTACAACTAGAGACTCCGCAACTAGAAACTCCACAGCCAGAGACTCTGCAACTAGAAACTCTGCAGCTAGAAACTCCACAAACAGAAACTCCACAATTAGAAACTCTGCAGCTAGAAACTCCACAAACAGAAACTCCACAATTAGAAACTCTGCAGCTAGAAACTCCACAACTAGAGACTCCACAACTAGAAACTCCACAACTAGAAACACCACAACTAGAAACTCCACAACTTGAAACCTCACAACCTTAAGTTCCGCAACTAGAAAATCCACAGTTAGAGATTCCGCAACTAGAAACTCCACAACTAGAAACTCCAGAACTCAAAACTCCACAACTCGAAACTCCACAACTGGAAACTCCACAACTGGAAACTCCACAACTAGACACTCCACAACTAAAAACTCTACAACCAGAAACTCCTAAACTAGAGACTCCACAACTAGAGACTACAACTAGAGACTTCAAACTAGAAACTCAACAACTAGAAACTCCACAACTTGAAACTCCACAACTAGAAACTCCACAACTAGAAACTCTACAACTAGAGACTGTTCAACTAGAGAATTCGCAACTAGAAACTCCAAAACTAGAGACTGAACTAGAAACTCCGCAGCTAGAAACTCCACAAGTTGAAACTCCACAACTCGAAACTCCACAACTACAAACTCCACAATTAGAGACTCGGCTACAAGAAATTTCATGTCTCGAAAGTCCACAACTAAGAACTCCACAACTGGAAACTCCACAACTAGAAACCCCACAACTAGAAATACCACAACTAGAGACTCCGCAACTAGAAACTCCGCAGCTAGAAACTCCACAAATAGGAACTCCGCAACTAGAAACTCCGCAACTAGAGACTCCACAACTAGAGACTCCACAACTAGAAACTCCACAACTAGAAACTCCACAACTTGAAACCTCACAACCTTAAGTTACGCAACTAGAAAATCCACAGCTAGAGATTCCGCAACTAGAAACTTCACAACTAGAAACTCCACAACTAGAAACTCAACAACTAGAAACTCCGGAACTAGAAACTCCACAACTGGAAACTCCACAACTTGAAACTCCACAAATAGAAACTCCACAACTACAAACTCCACGAATAGAGACTCGGCATCTAGAAATTCCATATCTAGAAACTCCACAACTAAAAACTCCACAACTAGAAACTCCGCAACTAGAAACTCCAAAACCAGAGACTCTGCAACTAGAAACTCCGCAGCTAGAAACTGCACAAATAGAAACTCCGCAACTAGAAACTCCGCAGCCAGAAACTACACAACTGAAAACTCCACAACTAGATACTCCACAACTGGAAACTCCACAACTAGAAACTCCACAACTACAACTAAAGACTCCACAACTCGAAACTCCAAAACTAGAAACTCCACAACCAGAGACTCCGCAACTCCACAACTAGAAACTCCACAACTGGAAACTCCACAACTAGATACTGCGCAACTAGAAACTCCACAAATAGAAACTCCACAACTAGAAACTTCACAACTAGAAACTCCACAACTAGAAACTCCACAACTAGAAACTCCACAACTTGAAACCTCACAACCTTAAGTTACGCAACTAGAAAATCCACAGCTAGAGATTCCGCAACTAGAAACTCCACCACTAGAAACTCCACAACTAGAAACTCAACAACTAGAAACTCCGCCACTAGAAACTCCACAACCAGAGACTTTGCAACTAGAAACTCCGCAGCTAGAAACTCCATAGATAGAAACTCCGCAACTAGGAACTGCGCAGCTAGGAACTACACAACTTGAAACTCAACAACTAGAAACTCCACAACTAAAAACTCCACAACTGGAAACTCCACAACTTGAGACTCCGCAACTTGAAACTTCACAACTAGAAACTCCGCTATTAAATACTCCGCAACTAGAAACTCCGCAAATAGAAACTCTACAACTTAAAACTCCACAACTAGATACTCCACAACTGGAAACTCCACAACTAGATACTTCACAACTGGAAACTCCACAACTAGATACTCCCCAACTGGAAACTCCGCAACTAGAAACTCCACAACTAGAGACTCCACAACTCGAAACTCAACTACTAGAAACTCCACAACCAGAGACTCCGCAACCCCACAACAAGAAACTCCACAACTAGAGACTCCACAACTTGAAACTCCACAACTTGAGACTCCACAACTAGAAACTCAACAAATGAAAACTCCACAACTAGAAACTCCGCAGCTAGAAACTACACAACTAGAGACTCCACAACTAGAAACTCCAAAACTCGAAACTCCACAACTGGAAACTCCACAACTAGACACTCCACAACTAAAAACTCTTCAACTAGAAACTCCTAAACTTGAGACTCCACAACTAGAGAATCTACAAGTAGAGACTTCAAACTAGAAACTCAACAACTAAAAACTCCACAACTAAAAACTCAACAACTAGAAACTGCACAGCTTGAGACTCCGCAACTGGAAACTCCACAACTTGAAACTCCACAACTAGAAACTCCGCAATTAGAAACTCCACAACAAGGGACTCCGCAACTAGAAACTCCACAACTAGAAACTCCACAACTGGAAACTCCACTACTAGATACGCCACAACTGGAAACTCGACAACTAGAAACTCCACATCTAGAGACTCCACAACTTGAAACTCCACAACTAGAAACTCTGCAAATAGAAACTCCACAACTTGAAACTCCACAACTACAAACTCCACAAATGGAGACTCGGCAACTAGAAATTCCAGGAATAGAGACTCGGCAACAAGAAATTCCACAACTAGCGACTCTGCAACTAGAAACTCCACAACTAGAGTCTCGGCAACTAGAAATTCCACAAATAAAGACTCGGCAACTAGAAATTCTATATCTAAAAACTCCACAACTAGAAACTGCAAAACTAGAGACTTCACAACTAGAAACTCAACAACTAGAAACTCCACAACTAAAAACTCCACAACTGGAAAAGCCACAACTTGAGACTCCGCAACTTGAAACTTCACAAGTAGAAACTCCGCTATTAAATACTCTGCAACTAGAAACTCCGCAACTAGAAACTCCACAACTTAAAACTCCACTACTAGATACTCCACAACTGGAAACTCCACAACTAGATACTTCACAACTGTAAACTCCCCAACTAGATACTCCACAACTGGAAACTCCACAACTAGAAACTCCACAACTAGAGACTCCACAACTCGAAACTCAACAACTAGAAACTCCACAACCCGAGACTCCGCCACTCCACAACAAGAAACTCCACAACTGGAAACTCCACAACTGGAAACTCCACAACTAGACACTCCTCAACTAAAAACTCTACAACCAGAAACTCCTAAACAAGAGACTCCACAACTAGAGACTACAACTAGAGACTTCAAACTAGAAACTCAACAACTAGAAACTCCACAACTTGAAACTCTAAAACTAGAAACTCCACAACTAGAAACTCTTCAACTAGAGAATTCGCAACTAGAAACTCCAAAACTAGAGACTCTGAACTAGAAACTCCACAGCTAGAAACTCCACGAGTAGAAACTCCACAACATGAAACTCCACAACTACAAACTCCACAAATAGAGACTCGGCTACAAGAAATTTCATGTCTCGAAAGTCCACAACTAAAAACTCCACAACTGGAAACTCCACAACTAGAAACCCCACAACTAGAAATACCACAACTAGAGACTCCGCAACTAGAAACTCCACAACCAGAGACTCTGCAACTAGAAACTCCACAAATAGAAACTCCGCAACTAGAAACTCCGGAGCTAGAAACGACACAACTAGAGACTCCACAACTAGAAACTCCACAACTAGAAACTCCACAACTTGAAACCTCACAACCTTAAATTACGCAACTAGAAAATCCACAGCTAGAGATTCCGCAACTAGAAACTCCACAACTAGAAACTCCACCACTAGAAACTCAACAACTAGAAACTCCGGAACTAGAGACTCCACAACTAGAAACTCCACAACCTGAAACTCCACAACGAGAAACTCCACAACTACAAACTCCACAAATAGAGACTCGGCAACTAGAAATTCCATATCTAGAAACTCCACAACTAGAAACTCCACAACCAGAGACTCTGCAACTAGAAACTCCGCAGCTAGAAACTCCACAAATAGAAACTCCGCAACTAGAAACTCCGCAGCTAGAAACTACACAACTGGAAACACCACAACTAGATACTCCACAACTAGAAACTCCACAACTACAACTAAAGACTCCACAACTCGAAACTCCAAAACTAGAAACTCCACAACCAGAGACTCCGCAACTCCACAACTAGAAACTCCACAACTGGAAACTCCACAACTAGATACTGCGCAACTAGAAACTCCACAACTAGAGACTCCACAACTTTAAACTCCACAACTTGAAACTCCACAACTTGAGACTCCACAACTAGAAACTCCACAACCAGAAACTCCACAACTAGAAACTCCACAACTAGAAACTCTGCAACTAGAGACTCCACAAATAGAAACTCCACAACTAGAAACACCACAACTACAAACTCAACAACTAGAAACTCCACAACTAGAAACTCCACAACTTGAAACCTGACAACCTTAAGTTACGCAACTAGAAAATCCACAGCTAGAGATTCCGCAACTAGAAACTCCACAACTAGAGACTCCGCAACTAGAAACTCCACAACCAGAGACTCTGCAACTAGAAACTCCGCAGCTAGAAACTCCACAAATAGAAACTCCGCAACTAGAAACTCCGCAGCTAGAAACTACACAACTAGAGACTCCACAACTAGAAACTCCACAACTAGAAACTCCACAACTAGAAACTCCACAACTTGAAACCTCCCAACCTTAAGTTACGCAACTAGAAAATCCACAGCCAGAGATTCCGCAACTAGAAATTCCATAACTAGAAACTCCACAACTAGAAACTCCACAACTAGACACTCCGCAGCTAGAGACTCCACAACTAGAAACTCCACAACTTGAAACTCCACAACTAGAAACTCCACAACTACAAACTCCAGAAATAGAGACTCGGCAACTAGAAATTCCATATCTAGAAACTCCACAACTAAAAACTTTACAACTAGAATCTGCAAAACTAGAGACTTCACAACTAGAAACTCAACAACTAGAAACTCCACAACTAAAAACGCCACAACTGGAAACTCCACAACTTGAGACTCCGCAACTTCAAACTCCACAACTAGAAAACTCAGCTATTAAAAACTCCGCAACTAGAAACTCCACAACTAGATACTCCAACTGGAAACTCCACAACTAGAAACTTCACAACCGGAAACTCCCCAACTAGATACTCCACAACTGGAAACTCCACCAACAGAGACTCTGCAACTAGAAACTCCGCAACTCGAAACTCCACAACTAGAAACTCCACAACTAGAAACTCCACAACTAGAGACTCCGCATTTCCACAACTAGAAATTCCACAACTGGAAACTCCACAACTAGATACTCCACAACTAGAAACTCCACAACTAGAGACTCCCCAACTTGAAACTCCACAACTTTGAACTCCACAACTTGATACTCCACAACTAGAAACTCCACAACTTTAAACTTCACAACTAGAAACTCCACACCCAGAAAATCTACAACTAGAAACTCCACAACTGGAAACTCCACAACTAGATACTCCGCAACTAGAAACTCCACAACTAGAGACTCCCCAACTTGAAACTCCACAACTTTAAACTCCACAGCTTGAGACTCCACAACTAGAAACTCCACAACTTGAAACTCCACAACTAGAAACTCCACAACCAGAAACTGTACAACTAGAAACTCCACAACTAGAAACTCCACAACTATAATCTCCGAAACTAGAGACTCCACAACTAAAAACTCTACAACTAGAAACTCCAGAACAACAAACTCAACAAATATAGACTCGGCAACTAGAAATTCCATATATAGAAACTCCTCAACTAAAAACCCCACAACTAGAAACTCCACAACTAGAAACTCCACAACTAGAAACTCTACAACTAGAGACTCCGCAACTAGAAACTCCACAGCCAGAGACTCTGCAACTGGAAACTCTGCAGCTAGAAACTCCACAAACAGAAACTCCACAATTAGAAACTCCGCAGCTAGAAACTCCTCAACTAGACACTCCACAGCTAGAAACTCCACAACTAGAAACTCCACAACTAGAAACTCCACAACTAGAAACTCCACAACTTGAAACATCACAACCTTAAGTTCCACAACTAGAAAATCCACAGCTAGAGATTCCGCAACTAGAAACTCCACAACTAGAAACTCAACAACTAGAAACTCAACAACTAGAAACTCCACAAATAGAAACTCCACAACTAGAAACTGCGCAGCTAGAAACTACACAACTAGAGACTCCACAACTAGAAACTCCACAACTAGAAACTCCACAACTAGCAACTCCACAACTTGAAACCTCAAAACCTTAAGTTACGCAACTAGAAAATCCACAGCTAGAGATTCCGCAACTAGAAACTCCACAACTAGAAACTCCACAACTAGAAACTCAACAACTAGAAACTCCGCAACTTGAGACTCAACAACTTCAAACTCCACAACTTGAAACTCCACAACTAGATACTCCACAACTACAAACTCCACAAATAGAGACTCGGCAACTAGAAATTCCATATCTCTAAACTTCACAACTAAAAACTCCACAACTAGAGACTCCGCAACTAGAAACTCCACAACCAGAGACTCTGCAACTAGAAACTCCGCAGCTAGAAACTCCACAAATAGAAACTCCGCAACTAGAAACTCCGCAGCTAGAAACTACACAACTAGAGACTCCACAACTAGAAAATTCACAAATAGAAACTCCACAACTAGAAACTCCACAACTTTAAACATCCCAACCTTAAGTTACGCAACTAGAAAATCCACAGCTAGAGATTCCGCAACTAGAAACTCCATAACTAGAAACTCCACAACTAGAAACTCCACAACTAGAAACTCCGCAACTAGAGACTCCACAACTAGAAACTCCACAACTTGAAACTCCACAACTAGAAACTTCACAACTACAAACTCCACAAATAGAGACTCGGCAACTAGATATTCCATATCTAGAAACTCCACAACTAAAAACTTTACAACTAGAATCTTCAAAACTAGAGACTTCGCAACTAGAAACTCAACAACTAGAAACTCCACAAGTAGATACTCCAACTGGAAACTCCACAACTAGAAACTTCACAACCGGAAACTCCACAACCAGATACTCCACAACTGGAAACTCCACAACCAGAGACTCTGCAACTAGAAACTCCGCAACTCGAAACTCCACAACTAGAAACTCCACAACTAGAATCTCCACAACTAGAGACTCCGCATTTCCACAACTAGAAACTCCACAACTCGAAACTCCACAACTAGAAACTCCACAACCAGAAAATCTACAACTAGAAACTCCACAGCTAGAAACTCCACAACCAGAAACTGTACAACTAGAAACTGCACAGCTTGAGACTCCGCAACTTGAAACTCCACAACTTGAAACTCCCCAACTAGAAACTCCGCAACTAGAAACTCCACAACTAGGGACTCCGCAACTAGAAACTGCACAACTAGAATCTCCACAACTGGAAACTCCACTACTAGATACGCCACAACTTGAAACTCGACAACTAGAAACTTCACATCTAGAGACTCCACAACTTGAAACTCCACAACTAGAAACTCTGCAACTAGAAACTCCCCAACTAGAAACTCCACAACTACAAACTCCACAAATAGAGAATCGGCAACTAGAAATTCCACAAATAGAGACTCGGCAACTAGAAATTCTACAACTAGAGACTCTGCAACTAGAAACTCCACAACTAGAGACTCGGCAACTAGAAATTCCACAAATAGAGACTCGGCAACTAGAAATTCTATATCTAGAAACTCCACAACTAGAAACTGCAAAACTAGAGACTTCACAACTAGAAACTCAACAACTAGAAACTCCACAACTAAAAACTCCACAACTGGAAACTCCACAACTTGAGACTCCGCAACTTGAAACTTCACAAGTAGAAACTCCGCTATTAAATTCTCCGCAATTAGAAACTTCGCAACTAGAAACTCCACAACTTAAAACTCCACAACTAGATACTCCACAACTGGAAACTCCACAACTAGAAACTCCACAACTAGAGACTCCACAACTCGAAACTCAACAACTAGAAACCTCCCAACCTTAAGTTACGCAACTAGAAAATCCACAGCCAGAGATTCCGCAACTAGAAATTCCATAACTAGAAACTCCACAACTAGAAACTCCACAACTAGACACTCCGCAGCTAGAGACTCCACAACTAGAAACTCCACAACTTGAAACTCCACAACTAGAAACTCCACAACTACAAACTCCAGAAATAGAGACTCGGCAACTAGAAATTCCATATCTAGAAACTCCACAACTAAAAACTTTACAACTAGAATCTGCAAAACTAGAGACTTCACAATTAGAAACTCAACAACTAGAAACTCCACAACTAAAAACGCCACAACTGGAAACTCCACAACTTGAGACTCCGCAACTTCAAACTCCACAACTAGAAAACTCACAACCGGAAACTCCACAACTAGATACTCCACAACTGGAAACTCCACCAACAGAGACTCTGCAACTAGAAACTCCGCAACTCGAAACTCCACAACTAGAAACTCCACAACTAGAAACTCCACAACTAGAGACTCCGCATTTCCACAACTAGAAATTCCACAACTGGAAACTCCACAACTAGATACTCCACAACTAGAAACTCCACAACTAGAGACTCCCCAACTTGAAACTCCACAACTTTGAACTCCACAACTTGATACTCCACAACTAGAAACTCCACAACTTTAAACTTCACAACTAGAAACTCCAGAACCAGAAAATCTACAACTAGAAACTCCGCAACTAGAAACTCCACAACCAGAGACTCTGCACCTAGAAACTCCACAACTCGAAACTCCACAACTAGAAACTCCACAACTAGAAACTCCACAACTAGAGACTCCGCAACTCCACAAATAGAAACTCCACAACTGGAAACTCCACAACTAGATACTCCGCAACTAGAAAATCCACAACTAGAGACTCCCCAACTTGAAACTCCACAACTTTAAACTCCACAGCTTGAGACTCCACAACTAGAAACTCCACAACTTGAAACTCCACAACTAGAAACTCCACAACCAGAAACTGTACAACTAGAAACTCCACAACTAGAAACTCCACAACTATAATCTCCGAAACTAGAGACTCCACAACTAAAAACTCTACAACTAGAAACTCCACAACAACAAACTCAACAAATATAGACTCGGCAACTAGAAATTCCATATCTAGAAACTCCTCAACTAAAAACCCCACAACTAAAAACTCCACAACTAGAAACTCCACAACTAGAAACTCTACAACTAGAGACTCCGCAACTAGAAACTCCACAGCCAGAGACTCTGCAACTAGAAACTCTGCAGCTAGAAACTCCACAAACAGAAACTCCACAATTAGAAACTCCGCAGCTAGAAACTCCACAACTAGAAACTCCACAACTAGAAACTCCACAACTAGAAACTCCACAACTTGAAACCTCACAACCTTAAGTTCCACAACTAGAAAATCCACAGCTAGAGATTCCGCCACTAGAAACTCCACAACTAGAAACTCCACAACTAGAAACTCAACAACTAGAAACTCCACAACTAGAAACTCAACAACTAGAAACTCCACAAATAGAAACTCCACAACTAGAAACTGCGCAGCTAGAAACTACACAACTAGAGACTCCACAACTAGAAACTCCACAACTTGAAACCTCAAAACCTTAAGTTACGCAACTAGAAAATCCACAGCTAGAGATTCCGCAACTAGAAACTCCACAACTAGAAACTCCACAACTAGAAACTCAACAACTAGAAACTCCGCAACTTGAGACTCCACAACTTCAAACTCCACAACTTGAAACTCCACAACTAGATACTCCACAACTACAAACTCCACAAATAGAGACTCGGCAACTAGAAATTCCATATCTCTAAACTTCACAACTAAAAACTCCACAACTAGAGACTCCGCAACTAGAAACTCCACAACCAGAGACTCTGCAACTAGAAACTCCGCAGCTAGAAACTCCACAAATAGAAACTCCGCAACTAGAAACTCCGCAGCTAAAAACAACACAACTAGAGACTCCACAACTAGAAAATTCACAAATAGAAACTCCACAACTAGAAACTCCACAACTTTAAACATCCCAACATTAAGTTACGCAACTAGAAAATCCACAGCTAGAGATTCCGCAACTAGAAACTCCATAACTAGAAACTCCACAACTAGAAACTCCACAACTAGAAACTCCGCAACTAGAGACTCCACAACTAGAAACTCCACAGCTTGAAACTCCACAACTAGAAACTTCACAACTACAAACTCCACAAATAGAGACTCGGCAACTAGAAAGTCCATATCTAGAAACTCCACAACTAAAAACTTTACAACTAGAATCTGCAAAACTAGAGACTTCGCAACTAGAAACTCAACAACTAGAAACTCCACAAGTAGATACTCTACTGGAAACTCCACAACTAGAAACTTCACAACCGGAAACTCCACAACCAGATACTCCACAACTGGAAACTCCACAACCAGAGACTCTGCAACTAGAAACTCCGCAACTCGAAACTCCACAACTAGAAACTCCACAACTAGAATCTCCACAACTAGAGACTCCGAATTTCCACAACTAGAAACTCCACAACTCGAAACTCCACAACTAGAAACTCCACAACCAGAAATTCTACAACTAGAAACTCCACAGCTAGAAACTCCACAACCAGAAACTGTACAACTAGAAACTGCACAGCTTGAGACTCCGCAACTTGAAACTCCACAACTTGAAACTCCCCAACTAGAAACTCCGCAACTAGAAACTCCACAACTAGGGCCTCCGCAACTAGAAACTGCACAACTAGAATCTCCACAACTGGAAACTCCACTACTAGATACGCCACAACTGGAAACTCGACAACTAGAAACTTCACATCTAGAGACTCCACAACTTGAAACTCCACAACTAGAAACTCTGCAACTAGAAACTCCACAACTAGAAACTCCACAACTAGAAACTCCACAACTACAAACTCCACAAATAGAGAATCGGCAACTAGAAATTCCACAAATAGAGACTCGGCAACTAGAAATTCTACAACTAGAGACTCTGCAACTAGAAACTCCACAACTAGAGACTCGGCAACTAGAAATTCCACAAATAGAGACTCGGCAACTAGAAATTCTATATCTAGAAACTCCACAACTAGAAACTGCAAAACTAGAGACTTCACAACTAGAAACTCAACAACTAGAAACTCCACAACTAAAAACTCCACAACTGGAAACTCCACAACTTGAGACTACGCAACTTGAAACTTCACAAGTAGAAACTCCGCTATTAAATTCTCCGCAATTAGAAACTTCGCAACCAGAAACTCCACAACTTAAAACTCCACAACTTGATACTCCACAACTGGAAACTCCACAACTAGAAACTCCACAACTAGAGACTCCACAACTCGAAACTCAACAACTAGAAACCTCCCAACCTTAAGTTACGCAACTAGAAAATCCACAGCCAGAGATTCCGCAACTAGAAATTCCATAACTAGAAACTACACAACTAGAAACTCCACAACTAGACACTCCGCAGCTAGAGACTCCACAACTAGAAACTCCACAACTTGAAACTCCACAACTAGAAACTCCACAACTACAAACTCCAGAAATAGAGACTCGGCAACTAGAAATTCCATATCTAGAAACTCCACAACTAAAAACTTTACAACTAGAATCTGCAAAACTAGAGACTTCACAACTAGAAACTCAACAACTAGAAACTCCACAACTAAAAACGCCACAACTGGAAACTCCACAACTTGAGACTCCGCAACTTCAAACTCCACAACTACAAAACTCAGCTATTAAAAACTCCGCAACTAGAAACTCCACAACTAGATACTTCAACTGGAAACTCCACAACTAGAAACTTCACAACCGGAAACTCCACAACTAGATACTCCACAACTGGAAACTCCACCAACAGAGACTCTGCAACTAGAAACTCCGCAACTCGAAACTCCACAACTAGAAACTCCACAACTAGAGACTCCGCATTTCCACAACTAGAAATTCCACAACTGGAAACTCCACAACTAGATACTCCACAACTAGAAACTCCACAACTAGAGACTCCCCAACTTGAAACTCCACAACTTTGAACTCCACAACTTGATACTCCACAACTAGAAACTCCACAACTTTAAACTTCACAACTAGAAACTCCACAACCAGAAAATCTACAACTAGAAACTCCGCAACTAGAAACTCCACAACCAGAGACTCTGCACCTAGAAACTCCACAACTCGAAACTCCACAACTAGAAACTCCACAACTAGAAACTCCACAACTAGAGACTCCGCAACTCCACAAATAGAAACTCCACAACTGGAAACTCCACAACTAGATACTCCGCAACTAGAAACTCCACAACTAGAGACTCCCCAACTTGAAACTCCACAACTTTAAACTCAACAGCTTGAGACTCCACAACTAGAAACTCCACAACTTGAAACTCCAAAACTAGAAACTCCACAACCAGAAACTGTACAACTAGAAACTCCACAACTAGAAACTCCACAACTATAATCTCCGAAACTAGAGACTCCACAACTAAAAACTCTACAACTAGAAACTCCACAACAACAAACTCAACAAATATAGACTCGGCAACTAGAAATTCCATATCTAGAAACTCCTCAACTAAAAACCCCACAACTAAAAACTCCACAACTAGAAACTCCACAACTAGAAACTCTACAACTAGAGACTCCGCAACTAGAAACTCCACAGCCAGAGACTCTGCAACTAGAAACTCTGCAGCTAGAAACTCCACAAACAGAAACTCCACAATTAGAAACTCCGCAGCTAGAAACTCCTCAACTAGACACTCCACAGCTAGAAACTCCACAACTAGAAACTCCACAACTAGAAACTCCACAACTAGAAACTCCACAACTTGAAACCTCACAACCTTAAGTTCCACAACTAGAAAATACACAGCTAGAGATTCCGCAACTAGAAACTCCACAACTAGAAACTCCACAACTAGAAACTCAACAACTAGAAACTCCACAAATAGAAACTCCACAACTAGAAACTGCGCAGCTAGAAACTACACAACTAGAGACTCCACAACTAGAAACTCCACAACTAGAAACTCCACAACTAGCAACTCCACAACTTGAAACCTCAAAAGCTTAATTTACGCAACTAGAAAATCCACAGCTAGAGATTCCGCAACTAGAAACTCCACAACTAGAAACTTCACAACTAGAAACTCAACAACTAGAAACTCCGCAACTTGAGACTCCACAACTTCAAACTCCACAACTTGAAACTCCACAACTAGATACTCCACAACTACAAACTCCACAAATAGAGACTCGGCAACTAGAAATTCTATATCTCTAAACTTCACAACTAAAAACTCCACAACTAGAGACTCCGCAACTAGAAACTCCACAACCAGAGACTCTGCAACTAGAAACTCCGCAGCTAGAAACTCCACAAATAGAAACTCCGCAACTAGAAACTCCGCAGCTAGAAACTACACAACTAGAGACTCCACAACTAGAAAATTCACAAATAGAAACTCAACAACTAGAAACTCCACAACTTTAAACATCCCAACCTTAAGTTACGCAACTAGAAAATCCACAGCTAGAGATTCCGCAACTAGAAACTCCATAACTAGAAACTCCACAACTAGAAACTCCACAACTAGAAACTCCGCAACTAGAGACTCCACAACTAGAAACTCCACAACTTGAAACTCCACAACTAGAAACTTCACAACTACAAACTCCACAAATAGAGACTCGGCAACTAGATATTCCATATCTAGAAACTCCACAACTAAAAACTTTACAACTAGAATCTGCAAAACTAGAGACTTCGCAACTAGAAACTCAACAACTAGAAACTCCACAAGTAGATACTCCAACTGGAAACTCCACAACTAGAAACTTCACAACCGGAAACTCCACAACCAGATACTCCACAACTGGAAACTCCACAACCAGAGACTCTGCAACTAGAAACTCCGCAACTCGAAACTCCACAACTAGAAACTCCACAACTAGAATCTCCACAACTAGAGACTCCGCATTTCCACAACTAGAAACTCCACAACTCGAAACCCCACAACTAGAAACTCCACAACCAGAAAATCTACAACTAGAAACTCCACAGCTAGAAACTCCACAACCAGAAACTGTACAACTAGAAACTGCACAGCTTGAGACTCCGCAACTTGAAACTCCATACCTTGAAACTCCCCAACTAGAAACTCCGCAACTAGAAACTCCACAACTAGGGACTCCGCAACTAGAAACTGCACAACTAGAATCTCCACAACTGGAAACTCCACTACTAGATACGCCACAACTGGAAACTCGACAACTAGAAACTTCACATCTAGAGACTGCACAACTTGAAACTCCACAACTAGAAACTCTGCAACTAGAAACTCCACAACTAGAAACTCCACAACTAGAAACTCCACAACTACAAACTCCACAAATAGAGAATCGGCAACTAGAAATTCCACAATTAGAGACTCGGCAACTAGAAATTCTACAACTAGAGACTCTGCAACTAGAAACTCCACAACTAGAGACTCGGCAACTAGAAATTCCACAAATAGAGACTCGGCAACTAGAAATTCTATATCTAGAAACTCCACAACTAGAAACTGCAAAACTAGAGACTTCACAACTAGAAACTCAACAACTAGAAACTCCACAACTAAAAACTCCACAACTGGAAACTCCACAACTTGAGACTCCGCAACTTGAAACTTCACAAGTAGAAACTCCGCTATTAAATTCTCCGCAATTAGAAACTTCTCAACTAGAAACTCCACAACTTAAAACTCCACAACTAGATACTCCACAACTGGAAACTCCACAACTAGAAACTCCACAACTAGAGACTCCACAACTCGAAACTCAACAACTAGAAACTCTACAACCAGAGACTCCGCAACTCCACAACAAGAAACTCCACAACTGGACACTCCACAACTAGATACTCCGCAACTAGTAACTCTACAACTAGAGACTCCACAACTTGAAACTCCACAACTTTAAACTCCACAACTTGAGACTCCACAACTAGAAACTCAACAAATGAACACTCCGCAACTAGAAACTCCGCAGCTAGAAACTACATAACTAGAGACTCCACAACTAGAAACTCCAAAACTCGAAACTCCACAACTGGAAACTCCACAACTAGACACTCCACAACTAAAAACTCTTCAACTAAAAACTCCTAAACTTGAGACTCCACAACTAGAGAATCTACAAGTAGAGACTTCAAACTAGAAACTCCACAACTAAAACTCAACAACTAGAAACTGCACAGCTTGAGACTCCGCAACTTGAAACTCCACAACTTGAAACTCCACAACTAGAAACTCCGCAACTAGAAACTCCACAACTAGAAACTCCACAACTGGAAACTCCACTACTAGAAACTCCACAACTTGAAACTCCACAACTAGAAACTCCACAACCAGAAACTCTACAACTAGAAACTCCACAACAAGAAACTCCTCATCTAGAGACTCCACAACTAAAAACTCCACAACTAGAAACTCCACAACAACAAACTCTACAAATAGAGACTCGGCAACTAGAAAAAATTCCATAACTAGAAACTTCACAAGTAAAAACCCCACAACTAAAAACTCCACAACTAGAAACTCCACAACTACAAACTCTACAACTAGAGACTCCGCAACTAGAAACTCCTCAGCCAGAGACTCTGCAACTAGAAACTCTGCAGCTAGAAACTCCACAAACAGAAACTCCACAATTAGAAACTCTGCAGCTAGAAACTCCACAACTAGAGACTCCACAGCTAGAAACTCCACAACTAGAAACTCCACAACTAGAAACTCCACAACTTGAAACCTCACAACCTTAAGTTCCGCAACTAGAAAATCCACAGCTAGAGATTCCGCAACTAGAAACTCCACAACTAGAAACTCCAGAACTCAATACTCCACAACTTGAAACTCCACAACTGAAAACTCCACAACTGGAAACTCCACAACTAGACACTCCACAACTAAAAACTATACAACCAGAAACTCCTAAACTAGAGACTCCACAACTAGAGATTACAACTAGAGACTTCAAACTAGAAACTCAACAACTAGAAACTCCACAACTTGAAACCCCACAACTAGAAACTCCACAACTAGAAACTCTACAACTAGAGACTCTTCAACTAGAGAATTCGCAACTAGAAACTCCAAAACTAGAGACTCTGAACTAGAAACTCCGCAGCTAGAAACTCCACAAGTAGAAACTCCACAACTTGAAACTCCACAACTACAAACTCCACAAATAGAGACTCGGCTACAAGAAATTTTATGTCTCGAAAGTCCACAACTAAAAACTCCACAACTGGAAACTCCACAACTAGAAACCCCACAACTAGAAATACCACAACTAGAGACTCCACAACTTGAAACTCCACAACTAGAAACTCCACAACCAGAAACTCCCCAACTAGAAAATCCACAACTAGAAACTCTGCAACTAGAGACTCCACAAATAGAAACTCCACAACTAGAAACTCCACAACTACAAACTCCACAACTAGAAAGTCCACAACTAGAAACTCCACAACTAGAAACTCCACAACTTGAAACCTCACAACCTTAAGTTACGCAACTAGAAAATCCACAGCTAGAGATTCCGCAACTAGAAACTCCACAACTAGAAACACCACAACTAGAAACTCAATAACTAGAAACTCCGCAACTAGAAACTCCACAACCAGAGACTCTGCAACTAGAAACTCCGCAGCTAGAAACTCCACAAATAGAAACTCCACAACTGGAAACTCCACTACTAGAAACTCCACAACTTGAAACTCCACAACTAGAAACTCCACAACCAGAAACTCTACAACTAGAAACTCCACAACAAGAAACTCCTCATCTAGAGACTCCACAACTAAAAACTCCACAACTAGAAACTCCACAACAACAAACTCTACAAATAGAGACTCGGCAACTAGAAAAAATTCCATAACTAGAAACTTCACAAGTAAAAACCCCACAACTAAAAACTCCACAACTAGAAACTCCACAACTACAAACTCTACAACTAGAGACTCCGCAACTAGAAACTCCTCAGCCAGAGACTCTGCAACTAGAAACTCTGCAGCTAGAAACTCCACAAACAGAAACTCCACAATTAGAAACTCTGCAGCTAGAAACTCCACAACTAGAGACTCCACAGCTAGAAACTCCACAACTAGAAACTCCACAACTAGAAACTCCACAACTTGAAACCTCACAACCTTAAGTTCCGCAACTAGAAAATCCACAACTAGAGATTCCGCAACTAGAAACTCCACAACTAGAAACTCCAGAACTCAATACTCCACAACTTGAAACTCCACAACTGAAAACTCCACAACTGGAAACTCCACAACTAGACACTCCACAACTAAAAACTATACAACCAGAAACTCCTAAACTAGAGACTCCACAACTAGAGATTACAACTAGAGACTTCAAACTAGAAACTCAACAACTAGAAACTCCACAACTTGAAACCCCACAACTAGAAACTCCACAACTAGAAACTCTACAACTAGAGACTCTTCAACTAGAGAATTCGCAACTAGAAACTCCAAAACTAGAGACTCTGAACTAGAAACTCCGCAGCTAGAAACTCCACAAGTAGAAACTCCACAACTTGAAACTCCACAACTACAAACTCCACAAATAGAGACTCGGCTACAAGAAATTTTATGTCTCGAAAGTCCACAACTAAAAACTCCACAACTGGAAACTCCACAACTAGAAACCCCACAACTAGAAATACCACAACTAGAGACTCCACAACTTGAAACTCCACAACTAGAAACTCCACAACCAGAAACTCCCCAACTAGAAAATCCACAACTAGAAACTCTGCAACTAGAGACTCCACAAATAGAAACTCCACAACTAGAAACTACACAACTAGAGACTCCACAACTAGAAAATCCACAACTAGAAACTCCACAACTAGAAACTCCACAACTTGAAACCTGACAACCTTAAGTTACGCAACTAGAAAATCCCCAGCTAGAGATTCCGCAACTAGAAACTCCACAACTAGAAACTCCACAACTAGAAACTCAACAACTAGAAACTCCGCAACTAGAAACTCCGCAGCTAGAAACTTCACAAATAGAAACTCCGCAACTAGAAACGTTGCAGCTAGAAACTACACAACTAGAGACTCGGCAACTAGAAATTCCACAACTAGAGACTCTGCAACTAGAAACTCCACAACTAGATACTCGGCAACTAGAAATTCCACAAATAGAGACTCGGCAACTAGAAATTCTATATCTAGAAACTCCACAACTAGAAACTGCAAAACTAGAGACTTCACAACTAGAAACTCCACAACTGGAAACTCCACAACTAGATACTCCGCAACTAGTAACTCTACAACTAGAGACTCCACAACTTGAAACTCCACAACTTTAAACTCCACAGCTTGAGACTCCACAACTAGAAACTCCACAACTTGAAACTCCACAACTAGAAACTCCACAACCAGAAACTGTACAACTAGAAACTCCACAACTAGAAACTCCACAACTATAATCTCCGCAGCTAGAGACTCCACAACTAAAAACTCTACAACTAGAAACTCCACAACAACAAACTCAACAAATATAGACTCGGCAACTAGAAATTCCATATCTAGAAACTCCTCAACTAAAAACCCCACAACTAAAAACTCCACAACTAGAAACTCCACAACTAGAAACTCTACAACTAGAGACTCCGCAACTAGAAACTCCACAGCCAGAGACTCTGCAACTAGAAACTCTGCAGCTAGAAACTCCACAAACAGAAACTCCACAATTAGAAACTCCGCAGCTAGAAACTCCTCAACTAGACACTCCACAGCTAGAAACTCCACAACTAGAAACTCCACAACTAGAAACTCCACAACTAGAAACTCCACAACTTGAAACCTCACAACCTTAAGTTCCACAACTAGAAAATCCACAGCTAGAGATTCCGCAACTAGAAACTCCACAACTAGAAACTCCACAACTAGAAACTCAACAACTAGAAACTCCACAAATAGAAACTCCACAACTAGAAACTGCGCAGCTAGAAACTACACAACTAGAGACTCCACAACTAGAAACTCCACAACTAGAAACTCCACAACTAGCAACTCCACAACTTGAAACCTCAAAACCTTAAGTTACGCAACTAGAAAATTCACAGCTCGAGATTCCGCAACTAGAAACTCCACAACTAGAAACTCCACAACTAGAAACTCAACAACTAGAAACTCCGCAACTTGAGACTCCACAACTTCAAACTCCACAACTTGAAACTCCACAACTAGATACTCCACAACTTTAAACTCCACAACTTGAGACTCCACAACTAGAAACTCAACAAATGAAAACTCCGCAACTAGAAACTCCGCAGCTAGAAACTACACAACTAGAGACTCCAGAACTAGAAACTCCAAAACTCGAAACTTCACAACTGGAAACTCCACAACTAGACACTCCAGAACTAAAAACTCTTCAACTAGAAACTCCTAAACTTGAGACTCCAAAACTAGAGAATCTACAAGTAGAGACTTCAAACTAGAAACTCAACAACTAAAAACTCCTCAACTAAAAACTCAACAACTAGAAACTGCACAGCTTGAGACTCCGCAACTTGAAACTCCACAACTAGAAACTCCGAAACTAGAAACTCCACAACAAGAAACTCCACAACTGGAAACTCCACAACTAGATACTCCGCAACTAGTAACTCTACAACTAGAGACTCCACAACAACAAACTCCACAAATAGTGGCTCGGCAACTACAAAAAATTCCATATCTAGAAACTTCACAACTAAAAACCCCACAACTAAAAACTCCACAACTAGAAACTCCAAAACTAGAAACTCTACAACAAGAGACTCCGCAACTAGAAACTCCACAGCCAGAGACTCTGCAACTAGAAACTCTGCAGCTAGAAACTCCACAAACAGAAACTCCACAATAAAAAACTCTGCAGCTAGAAACTCCACAAACAGAAACTCCACAATTAGAAACTCTGCAGCTAGAAACTCCACAACTAGAGACTCCACAACTAGAAACTCCACAACTAGAAACACCACAACTAGAAACTCCACAACTTGAAACCTCACAACCTTAAGTTCCGCAACTAGAAAATCCACAGTTAGAGATTCCGCAACTAGAAACTCCACAACTAGAAACTCCAGAACTCAAAACTCCACAACTCGAAACTCCACAACTGGAAACTCCACAACTGGAAACTCCACAACTAGACACTCCACAACTAAAAACTCTAAAACCAGAAACTCCTAAACTAGAGACTCCACAACTAGAGACTACAACTAGAGACTTCAAACTAGAAACTCAACAACTAGAACCTCCACAACTTGAAACTCCACAACTAGAAACTCCACAACTAGAAACTCTACAACTAGAGACTGTTCAACTAGAGAATTCGCAACTAGAAACTCCAAAACTAGAGACTGAACTAGAAACTCCGCAGCTAGAAACTCCACAAGTAGAAACTCCACAACTCGAAACTCCACAACTACAAACTCCACAATTAGAGACTCGGCTACAAGAAATTTCATGTCTCGAAAGTCCACAACTAAGAACTCCACAACTGGAAACTCCACAACTAGAAACCCCACAACTAGAAATACCACAACTAGAGACTCCGCAACTAGAAACTCCACAACCAGAGACTCTGCAACTAGAAACTCCGCAGCTAGAAACTCCACAAATAGAAACTCCGCAACTAGAAACTCCGCAGCTAGAAACTACACAACTAGAGACTCCACAACTAGAAACTCCACAACTAGAAACTCCTCAACTTGAAACCTCACAACCTTAAGTTACGCAACAAGAAAATCCACAGCTAGAGATTCCGCAACTAGAAACTTCACAACTAGAAACTCCACAACTAGAAACTCAACAACTAGAAACTCCGGAACTAGAAACTCCACAACTAGAAACTCCACAACTTGAAACTCCACAAAAAGAAACTCCACAACTACAAACTCCACGAATAGAGACTCGGCAACTAGAAATTCCATATCTAGAAACTCCACAACTAAAAACTCCACAACTAGAGACTCCGCAGCTAGAAACTCCAAAACCAGAGACTCTGCAACTAGAAACTCCGCAGCTAGAAACTCCACAAATAGAAACTCCGCAACTAGAAACTCCGCAGCCAGAAACTACACAACTGAAAACTCCACAACTAGATACTCCACAACTGGAAACTCCACAACTAGAAACTCCACAACTACAACTAAAGACTCCACAACTCGAAACTCCAAAACTAGAAACTCCACAACCAGAGACTCCGCAACTCCACAACTAGAAACTCCACAACTGGAAACTCCACAACTAGATACTGCGCAACTAGAAACTCCACAAATAGAAACTCCACAACTGGAAACTCCACAACTAGAAACTCCACAACTTGAAACCTCACAACCTTAAGTTACGCAACTAGAAAATCCACAGCTAGAGATTCCGCAACTTGAAACTCCACAACTAGAAACTCCACAACTAGAAACTCAACAACTAGAAACTCCGCAACTAGAAACTCCACAACCAGAGACTCTGCAACTAGAAACTCCGCAGCTAGAAACTCCACAGATAGAAACTCCGCAACTAGGAACTGCGCAGCTAGGAACTACACAACTTGAAACTCAACAACTAGAAACTCCACAACTAAAAACTCCACAACTGGAAACTCCACAACTTGAGATTCCGCAACTTGAAACTTCACAACTAGAAACTCCGCTATTAAATACTCCGCAACTAGAAACTCCGCAAATAGAAACTCTACAACTTAAAACTCCACAACTAGATACTCCACAACTGGAAACTCCACAACTAGATACTTCACAACTGGAAACTTCACAACTAGATCCTCCACAACTGGAAACTCCGCAACTAGAAACTCCACAACTAGAGACTCCACAACTCGAAACTCAACTACTAGAAACTCCACAACCAGAGACTCTGCAACTCCACAACAAGAAACTCCACAACTAGAGACTCCACAACTTGAAACTCCTCAACTTTAAACTCCACAACTTGAGACTCCACAACTAGAAACTCAACAAATGAAAACTCCACAACTAGAAACTCCGCAGCTTGAAACTACACAACTAGAGACTCCACAACCAGAAACTCCAAAACTCGAAACTCCACAACTGGAAACTCCACAACTAGACACTCCACAACTAAAAACTCTTCAACTAGAAACTCATAAACTTGAGACTCCACAACTAGAGAATCTACAAGTAGAGACTTCAAACTAGAAACTCAACAACTAAAAACTCCACAACTAAAAACTCAACAACTAGAAACTGCACAGCTTGAGACTCCGCAACTGGAAACTCCACAACTTGAAACTCCACAACTAGAAACTCCGCAATCAGAAACTCCACAACTAGGGACTCCGCAACTAGAAACTCCACAACTAGAAACTCCACAACTGGAAACTCCACTACTAGATACGCCATAACTGGAAACTCGACAACTAGAAACTCCACATCTAGAGACTCCACAACTTGAAACTCCACAACTAGAAACTCTGCAAATAGAAACTCCACAACTTGAAACTCCACAACTACAAATTCCACAAATGGAGACTCGGCAACTAGAAATTCCAAGAATAGAGACTCGGCAACAAGAAATTCCACAACTAGCGACTCTGCAACTAGAAATTCCACAAATAGAGACTCGGCAACTAGAAATTCTATATCTAAAAACTCCACAACTAGAAACTGCAAAACTAGAGAGTTCACAACTAGAAACTCAACAACTAGAAACTCCACAACTAAAAACTCCACAACTGGAAAAGCCACAACTTGAGTCTCCACAACTTGAAACTTCAAAAGTAGAAACTCCACTATTAAATACTCCGCAACTAGAAACTCCGCAACTAGAAACTCCACAACTTAAAACTCCCCAACTAGATACTCCACAACTGGAAACTCCACAACTAGAAACTCCACAACTAGAGACTCCACAACTCGAAACTCAACAACTAGAAACTCCACAACCAGAGACTCCGCCACTCCACAACAAGAAACTCCACAACTGGAAACTCCACAACTAGATACTCCGCAACTAGTAACTCTACAACTAGAGACTCCACAACTTGAAACTCCACAACTTTAAACTCCACAACTTGAGACTCCACAACTAGAAACTCAACAAATGAAAACTCCGCAACTAGAAACTCCGCAGCTAGAAACTACATAACTAGAGACTCCACAACTAGAAACTCCACAACTAGAGACTCCGCATTTCCACAACTAGAAACTCCACAACTGGAAACTCCACAACTAGATACTCCACAACTAGAAACTCCACAACTAGAGACTCCCCAACTTGAAACTCCACAACTTTGAACTCCACAACTTGATACTCCACAACTAGAAACTCCACAACTTTAAACTTCACAACTAGAAACTCCACAACCAGAAAATCTACAACTAGAAACTCCGCAACTAGAAACTCCACAACCAGAGACTCTGCACCTAGAAACTCCACAACTCGAAACTCCACAACTAGAAACTCCACAACTAGAAACTCCACAACTAGAGACTCCGCAACTCCACAAATAGAAACTCCACAACTGGAAACTCCACAACTAGATACTCCGCAACTAGAAACTGCACAGCTAGAGACTCCACAACTAGAAACTCCAAAACTCGAAACTTCACAACTAGAAACTCCACAACTAGACACTCCACAACTAAAAACTCTTCAACTAGAAACTCCTAAACTTGAGACTCCACAACTAGAGAATCTACAAGTAGAGACTTCAAACTAGAAGCGCAACAACTAAAAACTCCACAACTAGAAACTCAAACATAGAAACTGCACAGCTTGAGACTCCGCAACTTGAAACTCCACAACTCGAAACTCTACAACTAGAAACTCCACAACTGGAAACTCCACTACTAGATACGCCACATCTAGAGACTCCACGACTTGAAATTCCACAACTAGAAACTCTGCAACTAGAAACTCCACAACTAGAAACTCCGCAACTACAAACTCCACAAATAGAGACTCGGCAACTAGAAAATCCACACATAGAGACTCGGTAACTAGAAATTCCACAACTAGAGACTCTGCAACTAGAAACTCCACAACTAGAGATTCGGCAACTAGAAATCCCACAAATAGAGACTCGGCAACTAGAAATTCTATATCAAGAAACTCCACAGCTAGAAACTGCAAAACTAGAGACTTCACAACTAGAAACTCAACAACTAGAAACTCCACAACTAAAAACTCCACAACTGGAAACTCCACAACTTGAGACTCCGCAACTTGAAACTTCACAAGTAGAAACTCCGCTATTAAATACTCCGCAACTAGAAACTGCGCAACTAGAAACTCCACAACTTAAAACTCCACAACTAGATACTCCACAACTGGAAACTCCACAACTAGATACTTCACAACTGTAAACTCAACAACTAGATACTCCACAACTGGAAACTCCACAACTAGAAACTCCACAACTAGAGACTCCACAACTCGAAGCTCAACAACTAGAAACTCCACAACCAGAGACTCCGCAACTCCACAACAAGAAACTCCACAACTGGAAACTCCACAACTAGATACTCCGCAACTAGTAACTCTACAACTAGAGACTCCACAACTAGAAACTCCACAACAACAAACTCCACAAATAGAGGCTCGGCAACTACAAAAAATTCCATATCTAGAAACTTCACAACTAAAAACCCCACAACTAAAAACTCCACAACTAGAAACTCCAAAACTAGAAACTCTACAACTAGAGACTCCGCAACTAGAAACTCCACAGCCAGAGACTCTGCAACTAGAAACTCTGCAGCTAGAAACTCCACAAACAGAAACTCCACAATTAGAAACTCTGCAGCTAGAAACTCCACAAACAGAAACTCCACAATTAGAAACTCTGCAGCTAGAAACTCCACAACTAGAGACTCCACAACTAGAAACTCCACAACTAGAAACACCACAACTAGAAACTCGACAACTTGAAACCTCACAACCTTAAGTTCCGCAACTAGAAAATCCACAGTTAGAGATTCCGCAACTAGAAACTCCACAACTAGAAACTCCAGAACTCAAAACTCCACAACTCGAAACTCCACAACTGGAAACTCCACAACTGGAAACTCCACAACTAGACACTCCACAACTTAAAACTCTACAACCAGAAACTCCTAAACTAGAGACTCCACAACTAGAGACTACAACTAGAGACTTCAAACTAGAAACTAAACAACTAGAAACTCCACAACTTGAAACTCCACAACTAGAAACTCCACAACTAGAAACTCTACAACTAGAGACTGTTCAACTAGAGAATTCGCAACTAGAAACTCCAAAACTAGAGACTGAACTAGAAACTCCGCAGCTAGAAACTCCACAAGTAGAAACTCCACAACTCGAAACTCCACAACTACAAACTCCACAATTAGAGACTCGGCTAAAAGAAATTTCATGTCTCGAAAGTCCACAACTAAGAACTCCACAACTGGAAACTCCACAACTAGAAACCCCACAACTAGAAATACCACAACTAGAGACTCCGCAACTAGAAACTCCACAACCAGAGACTCTGCAACTAGAAACTCCGCAGCTAGAAACTCCACAAATAGAAACTCCGCAACTAGAAACTCCGCAGCTAGAAACTACACAACTAGAGACTCCACAACTAGAAACTCCACAACTAGAAACTCCTCAACTTGAAACCTCACAACCTTAAGTTACGCAACTAGAAAATCCACAGCTAGAGATTCCGCAACTAGAAACTTCACAACTAGAAACTCCACAACTAGAAACTCAACAACTAGAAACTCCGGAACTAGAGACTCCACAATTAGAAACTCCACAACCTGAAACTCCACAACGAGAAACTCCACAACTACAAACTCCACAAATAGAGACTCGGCAACTAGAAATTCCATATCTAGAAACTCCACAACTAGAAACTTCACAACTAGAGACTCCGCAACTAGAAACTCCACAACCAGAGACTCTGCAACTAGAAACTCCGCAGCTAGAAACTCCACAAATAGAAACTCCGCAACTAGAAACTCCGCAGCTAGAAACTACACAACTGTAAACACCACAACTAGATACTCCACAACTAGAAACTCCACAACTACAACTAAAGACTCCACAACTCGAAACTCCAAAACTAGAAACTCCACAACCAGAGACTCCGCAACTCCACAACTAGAAACTCCACAACTGGAAACTCCACATCTAGATACTGCGCAACTAGAAACTCCACAACTAGAGAGTCCACAACTTAAAACTCCACAACTTGAAACTCCAAAACTTGAGACTCCACAACTAGAAACTCCACAACCAGAAACTCCACAACTAGAAACTCCACAACTAGAAACTCTGCAACTAGAGACTCCACAAATAGAAACTCCACAACTAGAAACACCACAACTACAAACTCAACAACTAGAAACTCCACAACTAGAAACTCCACAACTTGAAACCTCACAACCTTAAGTTACGCAACTAGAAAATCCACAGCTAGAGATTCCGCAACTAGAAACTCCACAACTAGAGACTCCGCAACTAGAAACTCCACAACCAGAGACTCTGCAACTGGAAACTCCGCAGCTACAAACTCCACAAATAGAAACTCCGCAACTAGAACCTCCGCAGCTAGAAACTACACAACTAGAGACTCCACAACTAGAAACTCCACAACTAGAAACTCCACAACTAGAAACTCCACAACTTGAAACCTCCCAACCTTAAGTTACGCAACTAGAAAATCCACAGCCAGAGATTCCGCAACTAGAAATTCCATAACTAGAAACTCCACAACTAGAAACTCCACAACTAGAAACTCCGCAGCTAGAGACTCCACAACTAGAAACTCCACAACTTGAAACTCCACAACTAGAAACTCCACAACTACAAACTCCAGAAATAGAGACTCGGCAACTAGAAATTCCATATCTAGAAACTCCACAACTAAAAACTTTACAACTAGAATCTGCAAAACTAGAGACTTCAACACTAGAAACTCAACAACTAGAAACTCCACAACTAAAAACGCCACAACTGGAAACTCCACAACTTGAGACTCCGCAACTTCAAACTCCACAACTAGAAAACTCAGCTATTAAAAACTCCGCAACTAGAAACTCCACAACTAGATACTCCAACTGGAAACTCCACAACTAGAAACTTCACAACCGGAAACTCCACAACTAGATACTCCACAACTGGAAACTCCACCAACAGAGACTCTGCAACTAGAAACTCCGCAACTCGAAACTCCACAACTAGAAACTCCACAACTAGAAACTCCACAACTAGAGACTCCGCATTTCCACAACTAGAAACTCCACAACTGGAAACTCCACAACTAGATACTCCACAACTAGAAACTCCACAACTAGAGACTCCCCAACTTGAAACTCCACAACTTTGAACTCCACAACTTGATACTCCACAACTAGAAACTCCACAACTTTAAACTTCACAACTAGAAACTCCACAACCAGAAAATCTACAACTAGAAACTCCGCAACTAGAAACTCCACAACCAGAGACTCTGCACCTAGAAACTCCACAACTCGAAACTCCACAACTAGAAACTCCACAACTAGAAACTCCACAACTAGAGACTCCGCAACTCCACAAATAGAAACTCCACAACTGGAAACTCCACAACTAGATACTCCGCAACTAGAAACTCCACAACTAGAGACTCCCCAACTTGAAACTCCACAACTTTAAACTCCACAGCTTGAGACTCCACAACTAGAAACTCCACAACTTGAAACTCCACAACTAGAAACTCCACAACCAGAAACTGTACAACTAGAAACTCCACAACTAGAAACTCCACAACTATAATCTCCGCAGCTAGAGACTCCACAACTAAAAACTCTACAACTAGAAACTCCACAACAACAAACTCAACAAATATAGACTCGGCAACTAGAAATTCCATATCTAGAAACTCCTCAACTAAAAACCCCACAACTAAAAACTCCACAACTAGAAACTCCACAACTAGAAACTCTACAACTAGAGACTCCGCAACTAGAAACTCCACAGCCAGAGACTCTGCAACTAGAAACTCTGCAGCTAGAAACTCCACAAACAGAAACTCCACAATTAGAAACTCCGCAGCTAGAAACTCCTCAACTAGACACTCCACAGCTAGAAACTCCACAACTAGAAACTCCACAACTAGAAACTCCACAACTAGAAACTCCACAACTTGAAACCTCACAACCTTAAGTTCCACAACTAGAAAATCCACAGCTAGAGATTCCGCAACTAGAAACTCCACAACTAGAAACTCCACAACTAGAAACTCAACAACTAGAAACTCCACAAATAGAAACTCCACAACTAGAAACTGCGCAGCTAGAAACTACACAACTAGAGACTCCACAACTAGAAACTCCACAACTAGAAACTCCACAACTAGCAACTCCACAACTTGAAACCTCAAAACCTTAAGTTACGCAACTAGAAAATCCACAGCTCGAGATTCCGCAACTAGAAACTCCACAACTAGAAACTCCACAACTAGAAACTCAACAACTAGAAACTCCGCAACTTGAGACTCCACAACTTCAAACTCCACAACTTGAAACTCCACAACTAGATACTCCACAACTTTAAACTCCACAACTTGAGACTCCACAACTAGAAACTCAACAAATGAAAACTCCGCAACTAGAAACTCCGCAGCTAGAAACTACACAACTAGAGACTCCAGAACTAGAAACTCCAAAACTCGAAACTTCACAACTGGAAACTCCACAACTAGACACTCCAGAACTAAAAACTCTTCAACTAGAAACTCCTAAACTTGAGACTCCAAAACTAGAGAATCTACAAGTAGAGACTTCAAACTAGAAACTCAACAACTAAAAACTCCTCAACTAAAAACTCAACAACTAGAAACTGCACAGCTTGAGACTCCGCAACTTGAAACTCCACAACTAGAAACTCCGAAACTAGAAACTCCACAACAAGAAACTCCACAACTGGAAACTCCACAACTAGATACTCCGCAACTAGTAACTCTACAACTAGAGACTCCACAACAACAAACTCCACAAATAGTGGCTCGGCAACTACAAAAAATTCCATATCTAGAAACTTCACAACTAAAAACCCCACAACTAAAAACTCCACAACTAGAAACTCCAAAACTAGAAACTCTACAACAAGAGACTCCGCAACTAGAAACTCCACAGCCAGAGACTCTGCAACTAGAAACTCTGCAGCTAGAAACTCCACAAACAGAAACTCCACAATAAAAAACTCTGCAGCTAGAAACTCCACAAACAGAAACTCCACAATTAGAAACTCTGCAGCTAGAAACTCCACAACTAGAGACTCCACAACTAGAAACTCCACAACTAGAAACACCACAACTAGAAACTCCACAACTTGAAACCTCACAACCTTAAGTTCCGCAACTAGAAAATCCACAGTTAGAGATTCCGCAACTAGAAACTCCACAACTAGAAACTCCAGAACTCAAAACTCCACAACTCGAAACTCCACAACTGGAAACTCCACAACTGGAAACTCCACAACTAGACACTCCACAACTAAAAACTCTAAAACCAGAAACTCCTAAACTAGAGACTCCACAACTAGAGACTACAACTAGAGACTTCAAACTAGAAACTCAACAACTAGAACCTCCACAACTTGAAACTCCACAACTAGAAACTCCACAACTAGAAACTCTACAACTAGAGACTGTTCAACTAGAGAATTCGCAACTAGAAACTCCAAAACTAGAGACTGAACTAGAAACTCCGCAGCTAGAAACTCCACAAGTAGAAACTCCACAACTCGAAACTCCACAACTACAAACTCCACAATTAGAGACTCGGCTACAAGAAATTTCATGTCTCGAAAGTCCACAACTAAGAACTCCACAACTGGAAACTCCACAACTAGAAACCCCACAACTAGAAATACCACAACTAGAGACTCCGCAACTAGAAACTCCACAACCAGAGACTCTGCAACTAGAAACTCCGCAGCTAGAAACTCCACAAATAGAAACTCCGCAACTAGAAACTCCGCAGCTAGAAACTACACAACTAGAGACTCCACAACTAGAAACTCCACAACTAGAAACTCCTCAACTTGAAACCTCACAACCTTAAGTTACGCAACAAGAAAATCCACAGCTAGAGATTCCGCAACTAGAAACTTCACAACTAGAAACTCCACAACTAGAAACTCAACAACTAGAAACTCCGGAACTAGAAACTCCACAACTAGAAACTCCACAACTTGAAACTCCACAAAAAGAAACTCCACAACTACAAACTCCACGAATAGAGACTCGGCAACTAGAAATTCCATATCTAGAAACTCCACAACTAAAAACTCCACAACTAGAGACTCCGCAGCTAGAAACTCCAAAACCAGAGACTCTGCAACTAGAAACTCCGCAGCTAGAAACTCCACAAATAGAAACTCCGCAACTAGAAACTCCGCAGCCAGAAACTACACAACTGAAAACTCCACAACTAGATACTCCACAACTGGAAACTCCACAACTAGAAACTCCACAACTACAACTAAAGACTCCACAACTCGAAACTCCAAAACTAGAAACTCCACAACCAGAGACTCCGCAACTCCACAACTAGAAACTCCACAACTGGAAACTCCACAACTAGATACTGCGCAACTAGAAACTCCACAAATAGAAACTCCACAACTGGAAACTCCACAACTAGAAACTCCACAACTTGAAACCTCACAACCTTAAGTTACGCAACTAGAAAATCCACAGCTAGAGATTCCGCAACTTGAAACTCCACAACTAGAAACTCCACAACTAGAAACTCAACAACTAGAAACTCCGCAACTAGAAACTCCACAACCAGAGACTCTGCAACTAGAAACTCCGCAGCTAGAAACTCCACAGATAGAAACTCCGCAACTAGGAACTGCGCAGCTAGGAACTACACAACTTGAAACTCAACAACTAGAAACTCCACAACTAAAAACTCCACAACTGGAAACTCCACAACTTGAGATTCCGCAACTTGAAACTTCACAACTAGAAACTCCGCTATTAAATACTCCGCAACTAGAAACTCCGCAAATAGAAACTCTACAACTTAAAACTCCACAACTAGATACTCCACAACTGGAAACTCCACAACTAGATACTTCACAACTGGAAACTTCACAACTAGATCCTCCACAACTGGAAACTCCGCAACTAGAAACTCCACAACTAGAGACTCCACAACTCGAAACTCAACTACTAGAAACTCCACAACCAGAGACTCTGCAACTCCACAACAAGAAACTCCACAACTAGAGACTCCACAACTTGAAACTCCTCAACTTTAAACTCCACAACTTGAGACTCCACAACTAGAAACTCAACAAATGAAAACTCCACAACTAGAAACTCCGCAGCTTGAAACTACAGAACTAGAGACTCCACAACCAGAAACTCCAAAACTCGAAACTCCACAACTGGAAACTCCACAACTAGACACTCCACAACTAAAAACTCTTCAACTAGAAACTCATAAACTTGAGACTCCACAACTAGAGAATCTACAAGTAGAGACTTCAAACTAGAAACTCAACAACTAAAAACTCCACAACTAAAAACTCAACAACTAGAAACTGCACAGCTTGAGACTCCGCAACTGGAAACTCCACAACTTGAAACTCCACAACTAGAAACTCCGCAATCAGAAACTCCACAACTAGGGACTCCGCAACTAGAAACTCCACAACTAGAAACTCCACAACTGGAAACTCCACTACTAGATACGCCATAACTGGAAACTCGACAACTAGAAACTCCACATCTAGAGACTCCACAACTTGAAACTCCACAACTAGAAACTCTGCAAATAGAAACTCCACAACTTGAAACTCCACAACTACAAATTCCACAAATGGAGACTCGGCAACTAGAAATTCCAAGAATAGAGACTCGGCAACAAGAAATTCCACAACTAGCGACTCTGCAACTAGAAATTCCACAAATAGAGACTCGGCAACTAGAAATTCTATATCTAAAAACTCCACAACTAGAAACTGCAAAACTAGAGAGTTCACAACTAGAAACTCAACAACTAGAAACTCCACAACTAAAAACTCCACAACTGGAAAAGCCACAACTTGAGTCTCCGCAACTTGAAACTTCAAAAGTAGAAACTCCACTATTAAATACTCCGCAACTAGAAACTCCGCAACTAGAAACTCCACAACTTAAAACTCCCCAACTAGATACTCCACAACTGGAAACTCCACAACTAGAAACTCCACAACTAGAGACTCCACAACTCGAAACTCAACAACTAGAAACTCCACAACCAGAGACTCCGCCACTCCACAACAAGAAACTCCACAACTGGAAACTCCACAACTAGATACTCCGCAACTAGTAACTCTACAACTAGAGACTCCACAACTTGAAACTCCACAACTTTAAACTCCACAACTTGAGACTCCACAACTAGAAACTCAACAAATGAAAACTCCGCAACTAGAAACTCCGCAGCTAGAAACTACATAACTAGAGACTCCACAACTAGAAACTCCAAAACTCGAAACTCCACAACCAGAAACTCCAGAATTAGAAACTCCGCAGCTAGAAACTCCACAACTAGAGACTCCACAACTAGAAACTCCACAACTAGAAACTCCACAACCTGAAACCTCACAACCATAAGTGCCGCAACTAGAAAATCCACAGCTAGAGATTCCGCAACTAGAAACTCCACAACTAGAAACTGCGCAGCTAGAAACTACACAACTAGAGACTCCACAACTAGAAACTCCACAACTAGAAACTCCACAACTAGCAACTCCACAACTTGAAACCTCAAAACCTTAAGTTACGCAACTAGAAAATCCACAGCTCGAGATTCCGCAACTAGAAACTCCACAACTAGAAACTCCACAACTAGAAACTCAACAACTAGAAACTCCGCAACTTGAGACTCCACAACTTCAAACTCCACAACTTGAAACTCCACAACTAGATACTCCACAACTTTAAACTCCACAACTTGAGACTCCACAACTAGAAACTCAACAAATGAAAACTCCGCAACTAGAAACTCCGCAGCTAGAAACTACACAACTAGAGACTCCAGAACTAGAAACTCCAAAACTCGAAACTTCACAACTGGAAACTCCACAACTAGACACTCCAGAACTAAAAACTCTTCAACTAGAAACTCCTAAACTTGAGACTCCAAAACTAGAGAATCTACAAGTAGAGACTTCAAACTAGAAACTCAACAACTAAAAACTCCTCAACTAAAAACTCAACAACTAGAAACTGCACAGCTTGAGACTCCGCAACTTGAAACTCCACAACTTGAAACTCCACAACTAGAAACTCCGAAACTAGAAACTCCACAACAAGAAACTCCACAACTGGAAACTCCACAACTAGATACTCCGCAACTAGTAACTCTACAACTAGAGACTCCACAACAACAAACTCCACAAATAGTGGCTCGGCAACTACAAAAAATTCCATATCTAGAAACTTCACAACTAAAAACCCCACAACTAAAAACTCCACAACTAGAAACTCCAAAACTAGAAACTCTACAACAAGAGACTCCGCAACTAGAAACTCCACAGCCAGAGACTCTGCAACTAGAAACTCTGCAGCTAGAAACTCCACAAACAGAAACTCCACAATTAGAAACTCTGCAGCTAGAAACTCCACAACTAGAAACTCCACAACTTGAAACCTCACAACCTTAAGTTCCGCAAATAGAAAATCCACAGTTAAAAATTCCGCAACTAGAAACTCCACAACTAGAAACTCCAGAACTCCAAACTCCACAACTCGAAACTCCACAACTGGAAACTCCACAACTGGAAACTCCACAACTAGACACTCCACAACTAAAAACTCTAAAACCAGAAACTCCTAAACTAGAGACTCCACAACTAGAGACTACAACTAGAGACTTCAAACTAGAAACTCAACAACTAGAACCTCCACAACTTGAAACTCCACAACTAGAAACTCCACAACTAGAAACTCTACAACTAGAGACTGTTCAACTAGAGAATTCGCAACTAGAAACTCCAAAACTAGAGACTGAACTAGAAACTCCGCAGCTAGAAACTCCACAAGTAGAAACTCCACAACTCGAAACTCCACAACTACGAACTCCACAATTAGAGACTCGGCTACAAGAAATTTCATGTCTCGAAAGTCCACAACTAAGAACTCCACAACTGGAAACTCCACAACTAGAAACCCCACAACTAGAAATAGCACAACTAGAGACTCCGCAACTAGAAACTCCACAACCAGAGACTCTGCAACTAGAAACTCCGCAGCTAGAAACTCCACAAATAGAAACTCCGCAACTAGAAACTCCGCAGCTAGAAACTACACAACTAGAGACTCCACAACTAGAAACTCCACAACTAGAAACTCCTCAACTTGAAACCTCACAACCTTAAGTTACGCAACAAGAAAATCCACAGCTAGAGATTCCGCAACTAGAAACTTCACAACTAGAAACTCCACAACTAGAAACTCAACAACTAGAAACTCCGGAACTAGAAACTCCACAACTAGAAACTCCACAACTTGAAACTCCACAAAAAGAAACTCCACAACTACAAACTCCACGAATAGAGACTCGGCAACTAGAAATTCCATATCTAGAAACTCCACAACTAAAAACTCCACAACTAGAGACTCCGCAGCTAGAAACTCCAAAACCAGAGACTCTGCAACTAGAAACTCCGCAGCTAGAAACTCCACAAATAGAAACTCCGCAACTAGAAACTCCGCAGCCAGAAACTACACAACTGAAAACTCCACAACTAGATACTCCACAACTGGAAACTCCACAACTAGAAACTCCACAACTACAACTAAAGACTCCACAACTCGAAACTCCAAAACTAGAAACTCCACAACCAGAGACTCCGCAACTCCACAACTAGAAACTCCACAACTGGAAACTCCACAACTAGATACTGCGCAACTAGAAACTCCACAAATAGAAACTCCACAACTAGAAACTCCACAACTAGAAACTCCACAACTTGAAACCTCACAACCTTAAGTTACGCAACTAGAAAATCCACAGCTAGAGATTCCGCAACTTGAAACTCCACAACTAGAAACTCCACAACTAGAAACTCAACAACTAGAAACTCCGCAACTAGAAACTCCACAACCAGAGACTCTGCAACTAGAAACTCCGCAGCTAGAAACTCCACAGATAGAAACTCCGCAACTAGGAACTGCGCAGCTAGGAACTACACAACCTGAAACTCAACAACTAGAAACTCCACAACTAAAAACTCCACAACTGGAAACTCCACAACTTGAGACTCCGCAACTTGAAACTTCACAACTAGAAACTCCGCTATTAAATACTCCGCAACTAGAAACTCCGCAAATAGAAACTCTACAACTTAAAACTCCACAACTAGATACTCCACAACTGGAAACTCCACAACTAGATACTTCACAACTGGAAACTTCACAACTAGATCCTCCACAACTGGAAACTCCGCAACTAGAAACTCCACAACTAGAGACTCCACAACTCGAAACTCAACTACTAGAAACTCCACAACCAGAGACTCTGCAACTCCACAACAAGAAACTCCACAACTAGAGACTCCACAACTTGAAACTCCTCAACTTTAAACTCCACAACTTGAGACTCCACAACTAGAAACTCAACAAATGAAAACTCCACAACTAGAAACTCCGCAGCTTGAAACTACACAACTAGAGACTCCACAACCAGAAACTCCAAAACTCGAAACTCCACAACTGGAAACTCCACAACTAGACACTCCACAACTAAAAACTCTTCAACTAGAAACTCATAAACTTGAGACTCCACAACTAGAGAATCTACAAGTAGAGACTTCAAACTAGAAACTCAACAACTAAAAACTCCACAACTAAAAACTCAACAACTAGAAACTGCACAGCTTGAGACTCCGCAACTGGAAACTCCACAACTTGAAACTCCACAACTAGAAACTCCGCAATCAGAAACTCCACAACTAGGGACTCCGCAACTAGAAACTCCACAACTAGAAACTCCACAACTGGAAACTCCACTACTAGATACGCCATAACTGGAAACTCGACAACTAGAAACTCCACATCTAGAGACTCCACAACTTGAAACTCCACAACTAGAAACTCTGCAAATAGAAACTCCACAACTTGAAACTCCACAACTACAAATTCCACAAATGGAGACTCGGCAACTAGAAATTCCAAGAATAGAGACTCGGCAACAAGAAATTCCACAACTAGCGACTCTGCAACTAGAAATTCCACAAATAGAGACTCGGCAACTAGAAATTCTATATCTAAAAACTCCACAACTAGAAACTGCAAAACTAGAGAGTTCACAACTAGAAACTCAACAACTAGAAACTCCACAACTAAAAACTCCACAACTGGAAAAGCCACAACTTGAGTCTCCGCAACTTGAAACTTCAAAAGTAGAAACTCCACTATTAAATACTCCGCAACTAGAAACTCCGCAACTAGAAACTCCACAACTTAAAACTCCCCAACTAGATACTCCACAACTGGAAACTCCACAACTAGAAACTCCACAACTAGAGACTCCACAACTCGAAACTCAACAACTAGAAACTCCACAACCAGAGACTCCGCCACTCCACAACAAGAAACTCCACAACTGGAAACTCCACAACTAGATACTCCGCAACTAGTAACTCTACAACTAGAGACTCCACAACTTGAAACTCCACAACTTTAAACTCCACAACTTGAGACTCCACAACTAGAAACTCAACAAATGAAAACTCCGCAACTAGAAACTCCGCAGCTAGAAACTACATAACTAGAGACTCCACAACTAGAAACTCCAAAACTCGAAACTCCACAACCAGAAACTCCAGAATTAGAAACTCCGCAGCTAGAAACTCCACAACTAGAGACTCCACAACTAGAAACTCCACAACTAGAAACTCCACAACTTGAAACCTCACAACCATAAGTGCCGCAACTAGAAAATCCACAGCTAGAGATTCCGCAACTAGAAACTCCACAACTAGAAACTGCGCAGCTAGAAACTACACAACTAGAGACTCCACAACTAGAAACTCCACAACTAGAAACTCCACAACTAGCAACTCCACAACTTGAAACCTCAAAACCTTAAGTTACGCAACTAGAAAATCCACAGCTCGAGATTCCGCAACTAGAAACTCCACAACTAGAAACTCCACAACTAGAAACTCAACAACTAGAAACTCCGCAACTTGAGACTCCACAACTTCAAACTCCACAACTTGAAACTCCACAACTAGATACTCCACAACTTTAAACTCCACAACTTGAGACTCCACAACTAGAAACTCAACAAATGAAAACTCCGCAACTAGAAACTCCGCAGCTAGAAACTACACAACTAGAGACTCCAGAACTAGAAACTCCAAAACTCGAAACTTCACAACTGGAAACTCCACAACTAGACACTCCAGAACTAAAAACTCTTCAACTAGAAACTCCTAAACTTGAGACTCCAAAACTAGAGAATCTACAAGTAGAGACTTCAAACTAGAAACTCAACAACTAAAAACTCCTCAACTAAAAACTCAACAACTAGAAACTGCACAGCTTGAGACTCCGCAACTTGAAACTCCACAACTTGAAACTCCACAACTAGAAACTCCGAAACTAGAAACTCCACAACAAGAAACTCCACAACTGGAAACTCCACAACTAGATACTCCGCAACTAGTAACTCTACAACTAGAGACTCCACAACAACAAACTCCACAAATAGTGGCTCGGCAACTACAAAAAATTCCATATCTAGAAACTTCACAACTAAAAACCCCACAACTAAAAACTCCACAACTAGAAACTCCAAAACTAGAAACTCTACAACAAGAGACTCCGCAACTAGAAACTCCACAGCCAGAGACTCTGCAACTAGAAACTCTGCAGCTAGAAACTCCACAAACAGAAACTCCACAATTAGAAACTCTGCAGCTAGAAACTCCACAACTAGAAACTCCACAACTTGAAACCTCACAACCTTAAGTTCCGCAAATAGAAAATCCACAGTTAGAAATTCCGCAACTAGAAACTCCACAACTAGAAACTCCAGAACTCAAAACTCCACAACTCGAAACTCCACAACTGGAAACTCCACAACTGGAAACTCCACAACTAGACACTCCACAACTAAAAACTCTAAAACCAGAAACTCCTAAACTAGAGACTCCACAACTAGAGACTACAACTAGAGACTTCAAACTAGAAACTCAACAACTAGAACCTCCACAACTTGAAACTCCACAACTAGAAACTCCACAACTAGAAACTCTACAACTAGAGACTGTTCAACTAGAGAATTCGCAACTAGAAACTCCAAAACTAGAGACTGAACTAGAAACTCCGCAGCTAGAAACTCCACAAGTAGAAACTCCACAACTCGAAACTCCACAACTACAAACTCCACAATTAGAGACTCGGCTACAAGAAATTTCATGTCTCGAAAGTCCACAACTAAGAACTCCACAACTGGAAACTCCACAACTAGAAACCCCACAACTAGAAATAGCACAACTAGAGACTCCGCAACTAGAAACTCCACAACCAGAGACTCTGCAACTAGAAACTCCGCAGCTAGAAACTCCACAAATAGAAACTCCGCAACTAGAAACTCCGCAGCTAGAAACTACACAACTAGAGACTCCACAACTAGAAACTCCACAACTAGAAACTCCTCAACTTGAAACCTCACAACCTTAAGTTACGCAACAAGAAAATCCACAGCTAGAGATTCCGCAACTAGAAACTTCACAACTAGAAACTCCACAACTAGAAACTCAACAACTAGAAACTCCGGAACTAGAAACTCCACAACTAGAAACTCCACAACTTGAAACTCCACAAAAAGAAACTCCACAACTACAAACTCCACGAATAGAGACTCGGCAACTAGAAATTCCATATCTAGAAACTCCACAACTAAAAACTCCACAACTAGAGACTCCGCAGCTAGAAACTCCAAAACCAGAGACTCTGCAACTAGAAACTCCGCAGCTAGAAACTCCACAAATAGAAACTCCGCAACTAGAAACTCCGCAGCCAGAAACTACACAACTGAAAACTCCACAACTAGATACTCCACAACTGGAAACTCCACAACTAGAAACTCCACAACTACAACTAAAGACTCCACAACTCGAAACTCCAAAACTAGAAACTCCACAACCAGAGACTCCGCAACTCCACAACTAGAAACTCCACAACTGGAAACTCCACAACTAGATACTGCGCAACTAGAAACTCCACAAATAGAAACTCCACAACTAGAAACTCCACAACTAGAAACTCCACAACTTGAAACCTCACAACCTTAAGTTACGCAACTAGAAAATCCACAGCTAGAGATTCCGCAACTTGAAACTCCACAACTAGAAACTCCACAACTAGAAACTCAACAACTAGAAACTCCGCAACTAGAAACTCCACAACCAGAGACTCTGCAACTAGAAACTCCGCAGCTAGAAACTCCACAGATAGAAACTCCGCAACTAGGAACTGCGCAGCTAGGAACTACACAACTTGAAACTCAACAACTAGAAACTCCACAACTAAAAACTCCACAACTGGAAACTCCACAACTTGAGACTCCGCAACTTGAAACTTCACAACTAGAAACTCCGCTATTAAATACTCCGCAACTAGAAACTCCGCAAATAGAAACTCTACAACTTAAAACTCCACAACTAGATACTCCACAACTGGAAACTCCACAACTAGATACTTCACAACTGGAAACTTCACAACTAGATCCTCCACAACTGGAAACTCCGCAACTAGAAACTCCACAACTAGAGACTCCACAACTCGAAACTCAACTACTAGAAACTCCACAACCAGAGACTCTGCAACTCCACAACAAGAAACTCCACAACTAGAGACTCCACAACTTGAAACTCCACAACTTTAAACTCCACAACTTGAGACTCCACAACTAGAAACTCAACAAATGAAAACTCCACAACTAGAAACTCCGCAGCTTGAAACTACACAACTAGAGACTCCACAACCAGAAACTCCAAAACTCGAAACTCCACAACTGGAAACTCCACAACTAGACACTCCACAACTAAAAACTCTTCAACTAGAAACTCATAAACTTGAGACTCCACAACTAGAGAATCTACAAGTAGAGACTTCAAACTAGAAACTCAACAACTAAAAACTCCACAACTAAAAACTCAACAACTAGAAACTGCACAGCTTGAGACTCCGCAACTGGAAACTCCACAACTTGAAACTCCACAACTAGAAACTCCGCAATCAGAAACTCCACAACTAGGGACTCCGCAACCGGAAACTCCACAACTAGAAACTCCACAACTGGAAACTCCACTACTAGATACGCCATAACTGGAAACTCGACAACTAGAAACTCCACATCTAGAGACTCCACAACTTGAAACTCCACAACTAGAAACTCTGCAAATAGAAACTCCACAACTTGAAACTCCACAACTACAAATTCCACAAATGGAGACTCGGCAACTAGAAATTCCAAGAATAGAGACTCGGCAACAAGAAATTCCACAACTAGCGACTCTGCAACTATAAATTCCACAAATAGAGACCCGGCAACTAGAAATTCTATATCTAAAAACTCCACAACTAGAAACTGCAAAACTAGAGAGTTCACAACTTGAAACTCAACAACTAGAAACTCCACAACTAAAAACTCCACAACTGGAAAAGCCACAACTTGAGTCTCCGCAACTTGAAACTTCAAAAGTAGAAACTCCACTATTAAATACTACGCAACTAGAAACTCCGCAACTAGAAACTCCACAACTTAAAACTCCCCAACTAGATACTCCACAACTGGAAACTCCACAACTAGAAACTCCACAACTAGAGACTCCACAACTCGAAACTCAACAACTAGAAACTCCACAACCAGAGACTCCGCCACTCCACAACAAGAAACTCCACAACTGGAAACTCCACAACTAGATACTCCGCAACTAGTAACTCTACAACTAGAGACTCCACAACTTGAAACTCCACAACTTTAAACTCCACAACTTGAGACTCCACAACTAGAAACTCAACAAATGAAAACTCCGCAACTAGAAACTCCGCAGCTAGAAACTACATAACTAGAGACTCCACAACTAGAAACTCCAAAACTCGAAACTCCACAACCAGAAACTCCAGAATTAGAAACTCCGCAGCTAGAAACTCCACAACTAGAGACTCCACAACTAGAAACTCCACAACTAGAAACTCCACAACTTGAAACCTCACAACCATAAGTGCCGCAACTAGAAAATCCACAGCTAGAGATTCCGCAACTAGAAACTCCACAACTAGAAACTCCAGAACTCAATACTCCACAACTCGAAACTCCACAACTGGAAACTCCACAACTGGAAACTCCACAACTAGACACTCCACAACTAAAAACTCTACAACCAGAAACTCCTAAACTAGAGACTCCACAACTAGAGACTACAACTAGAGACTTCAAACTAGAAACTCAACAACTAGAAACTCCACAACTTGAAACTCTAAAACTAGAAACTCCACAACTAGAAACTCTACAACTAGAGACTCTTCAACTAGAGAATTCGCAACTAGAAACTCCAAAACTAGAGACTCTGAACTAGAAACTCCACAGCTAGAAACTCCACGAGTAGAAACTCCACAACTTGAAACTGCACAACTACAAACTCCACAAATGGAGACTCGGCTACAAGAAATTTCATGTCTCGAAAGTCCACAACTAAAAACTCCACAACTGGAAACTCCACAACTAGAAACCCCACAACTAGAAATACCACAACTAGAGACTCCGCAACTAGAAACTCCACAACCAGAGACTCTGCAACTAGAAACTCCACAAATAGAAACTCCGCAACTAGAAACTCCGCAGCTAGAAACTACACAACTAGAGACTCCACAACTAGAAACTCCACAACTAGAAACTCCACAACTTGAAACCTCACAACCTTAAATTACGCAACTAGAAAATCCACAGCTAGAGATTCCGCAACTAGAAACTCCACAACTAGAAACTCCACAACTAGAAACTCAACAACTAGAAACTCCGGAACTAGAGACTCCACAACTAGAAACTCCACAACCTGAAACTCCACAACGAGAAACTCCACAACTACAAACTCCACAAATAGAGACTCGGCAACTAGAAATTCCATATCTAGAAACTCCACAACTAGAAACTTCACAACTAGAGACTCCGCAACTAGAAACTCCACAACCAAAGACTCTGCAACTAGAAACTCCGCAGCTAGAAACTCCACAAATAGAAACTCCACAACTAGAAACTCCACAACTAGAAACTCCACAACTTGAAACCTCACAACCTTAAGTTACGCAACTAGAAAATCCACAGCTAGAGATTCCGCAACTAGAAACTCCACAACTAGAAACTCCACAACTAGAAACTCAACAACTAGAAACTCCGCAACTAGAAACTCCACAACCAGAGACTCTGCAACTAGAAACTCCGCAGCTAGAAACTCCACAGATAGAAACTCCGCAACTAGGAACTGCGCAGCTAGGAACTACACAACTTGAAACTCAACAACTAGAAACTCCACAACTAAAAACTCCACAACTGGAAACTCCACAACTTGAGACTCCGCAACTTGAAACTTCACAACTAGAAACTCCGCTATTAAATACTCCGCAACTAGAAACTCCGCAAATAGAAACTCTACAACTTAAAACTCCACAACTAGATACTCCACAACTGCAAACTCCACAACTAGATACTTCACAACTGGAAACTCCACAACTAGATCCTCCACAACTGGAAACTCCGCAACTAGAAACTCCACAACTAGAGACTCCACAACTTGAAACTCAACTACTAGAAACTCCACAACCAGAGACTCTGCAACTCCACAACTTGATACTCCACAACTAGAAACTCCACAACTTTAAACTTCACAACTAGAAACTCCACAACCAGAAAATCTACAACTAGAAACTCCGCAACTAGAAACTCCACAACCAGAGACTCTGCACCTAGAAACTCCACAACTCGAAACTCCACAACTAGAAACTCCACAACTAGAAACTCCACAACTAGAGACTCCGCAACTCCACAAATAGAAACTCCACAACTGGAAACTCCACAACTAGATACTCCGCAACTAGAAACTCCACAACTAGAGACTCCCCAACTTGAAACTCCACAACTTTAAACTCCACAGCTTGAGACTCCACAACTAGAAACTCCACAACTTGAAACTCCACAACTAGAAACTCCACAACCAGAAACTGTACAACTAGAAACTCCACAACTAGAAACTCCACAACTAGAAACTCCACAACTATAATCTCCGCAGCTAGAGACTCCACAACTAAAAACTCTACAACTAGAAACTCCACAACAACAAACTCAACAAATATAGACTCGGCAACTAGAAATTCCATATCTAGAAACTCCTCAACTAAAAACCCCACAACTAAAAACTCCACAACTAGAAACTCCACAACTAGAAACTCTACAACTAGAGACTCCGCAACTAGAAACTCCACAGCCAGAGACTCTGCAACTAGAAACTCTGCAGCTAGAAACTCCACAAACAGAAACTCCACAATTAGAAACTCCGCAGCTAGAAACTCCTCAACTAGACGCTCCACAGCTAGAAACTCCACAACTAGAAACTCCACAACTAGAAACTCCACAACTAGAAACTCCACAACTTGAAACCTCACAACCTTAAGTTCCACAACTAGAAAATCCACAGCTAGAGATTCCGCAACTAGAAACTCCACAACTAGAAACTCCACAACTAGAAACTCAACAACTAGAAACTCCACAAATAGAAACTCCACAACTAGAAACTGCGCAGCTAGAAACTACACAACTAGAGACTCCACAACTAGAAACTCCACAACTAGAAACTCCACAACTAGCAACTCCACAACTTGAAACCTCAAAACCTTAAGTTACGCAACTAGAAAATCCACAGCTCGAGATTCCGCAACTAGAAACTCCACAACTAGAAACTCCACAACTAGAAACTCAACAACTAGAAACTCCGCAACTTGAGACTCCACAACTTCAAACTCCACAACTTGAAACTCCACAACTAGATACTCCACAACTTTAAACTCCACAACTTGAGACTCCACAACTAGAAACTCAACAAATGAAAACTCCGCAACTAGAAACTCCGCAGCTAGAAACTACACAACTAGAGACTCCAGAACTAGAAACTCCAAAACTCGAAACTTCACAACTGGAAACTCCACAACTAGACACTCCAGAACTAAAAACTCTTCAACTAGAAACTCCTAAACTTGAGACTCCAAAACTAGAGAATCTACAAGTAGAGACTTCAAACTAGAAACTCAACAACTAAAAACTCCTCAACTAAAAACTCAACAACTAGAAACTGCACAGCTTGAGACTCCGCAACTTGAAACTCCACAACTTGAAACTCCACAACTAGAAACTCCGAAACTAGAAACTCCACAACAAGAAACTCCACAACTGGAAACTCCACAACTAGATACTCCGCAACTAGTAACTCTACAACTAGAGACTCCACAACAACAAACTCCACAAATAGTGGCTCGGCAACTACAAAAAATTCCATATCTAGAAACTTCACAACTAAAAACCCCACAACTAAAAACTCCACAACTAGAAACTCCAAAACTAGAAACTCTACAACAAGAGACTCCGCAACTAGAAACTCCACAGCCAGAGACTCTGCAACTAGAAACTCTGCAGCTAGAAACTCCACAAACAGAAACTCCACAATTAGAAACTCTGCAGCTAGAAACTCCACAAACAGAAACTCCACAATTAGAAACTCTGCAGCTAGAAACTCCACAACTAGAGACTCCACAACTAGAAACTCCACAACTAGAAACACCACAACTAGAAACTCCACAACTTGAAACCTCACAACCTTAAGTTCCGCAACTAGAAAATCCACAGTTAGAGATTCCGCAACTAGAAACTCCACAACTAGAAACTCCAGAACTCAAAACTCCACAACTCGAAACTCCACAACTGGAAACTCCACAACTGGAAACTCCACAACTAGACACTCCACAACTAAAAACTCTAAAACCAGAAACTCCTAAACTAGAGACTCCACAACTAGAGACTACAACTAGAGACTTCAAACTAGAAACTCAACAACTAGAACCTCCACAACTTGAAACTCCACAACTAGAAACTCCACAACTAGAAACTCTACAACTAGAGACTGTTCAACTAGAGAATTCGCAACTAGAAACTCCAAAACTAGAGACTGAACTAGAAACTCCGCAGCTAGAAACTCCACAAGTAGAAACTCCACAACTCGAAACTCCACAACTACAAACTCCACAATTAGAGACTCGGCTACAAGAAATTTCATGTCTCGAAAGTCCACAACTAAGAACTCCAAAACTGGAAACTCCACAACTAGAAACCCCACAACTAGAAATACCACAACTAGAGACTCCGCAACTAGAAACTCCACAACCAGAGACTCTGCAACTAGAAACTCCGCAGCTAGAAACTCCACAAATAGAAACTCCGCAACTAGAAACTCCGCAGCTAGAAACTACACAACTAGAGACTCCACAACTAGAAACTCCACAACTAGAAACTCCTCAACTTGAAACCTCACAACCTTAAGTTACGCAACTAGAAAATCCACAGCTAGAGATTCCGCAACTAGAAACTTCACAACTAGAAACTCCACAACTAGAAACTCAACAACTAGAAACTCCGGAACTAGAAACTCCACAACTAGAAACTCCACAACTTGAAACTCCACAAAAAGAAACTCCACAACTACAAACTCCACGAATAGAGACTCGGCAACTAGAAATTCCATATCTAGAAACTCCACAACTAAAAACTCCACAACTAGAGACTCCGCAACTAGAAACTCCAAAACCAGAGACTCTGCAACTAGAAACTCCGCAGCTAGAAACTCCACAAATAGAAACTCCGCAACTAGAAACTCCGCAGCCAGAAACTACACAACTGAAAACTCCACAACTAGATACTCCACAACTGGAAACTCCACAACTAGAAACTCCACAACTACAACTAAAGACTCCACAACTCGAAACTCCAAAACTAGAAACTCCACAACCAGAGACTCCGCAACTCCACAACTAGAAACTCCACAACTGGAAACTCCACAACTAGATACTGCGCAACTAGAAACTCCACAAATAGAAACTCCACAACTAGAAACTCCACAACTAGAAACTCCACAACTTGAAACCTCACAACCTTAAGTTACGCAACTAGAAAATCCACAGCTAGAGATTCCGCAACTAGAAACTCCACAACTAGAAACTCCACAACTAGAAACTCAACAACTAGAAACTCCGCAACTAGAAACTCCACAACCAGAGACTCTGCAACTAGAAACTCCGCAGCTAGAAACTCCACAGATAGAAACTCCGCAACTAGGAACTGCGCAGCTAGGAACTACACAACTTGAAACTCAACAACTAGAAACTCCACAACTAAAAACTCCACAACTGGAAACTCCACAACTTGAGACTCCGCAACTTGAAACTTCACAACTAGAAACTCCGCTATTAAATACTCCGCAACTAGAAACTCCGCAAATAGAAACTCTACAACTTAAAACTCCACAACTAGATACTCCACAACTGGAAACTCCACAACTAGATACTTCACAACTGGAAACTCCACAACTAGATCCTCCACAACTGGAAACTCCGCAACTAGAAACTCCACAACTAGAGACTCCACAACTCGAAACTCAACTACTAGAAACTCCACAACCAGAGACTCTGCAACTCCACAACAAGAAACTCCACAACTAGAGACTCCACAACTTGAAACTCCACAACTTTAAACTCCACAACTTGAGACTCCACAACTAGAAACTCAACAAATGAAAACTCCACAACTAGAAACTCCGCAGCTTGAAACTACACAACTAGAGACTCCACAACTAGAAACTCCAAAACTCGAAACTCCACAACTGGAAACTCCACAACTAGACACTCCACAACTAAAAACTCTTCAACTAGAAACTCATAAACTTGAGACTCCACAACTAGAGAATCTACAAGTAGAGACTTCAAACTAGAAACTCAACAACTAAAAACTCCACAACTAAAAACTCAACAACTAGAAACTGCACAGCTTGAGACTCCGCAACTGGAAACTCCACAACTTGAAACTCCACAACTAGAAACTCCGCAATTAGAAACTCCACAACTAGGGACTCCGCAACTAGAAACTCCACAACTAGAAACTCCACAACTGGAAACTCCACTACTAGATACGCCATAACTGGAAACTCGACAACTAGAAACTCCACATCTAGAGACTCCACAACTTGAAACTCCACAACTAGAAACTCTGCAAATAGAAACTCCACAACTTGAAACTCCACAACTACAAATTCCACAAATGGAGACTCGGCAACTAGAAATTCCAAGAATAGAGACTCGGCAACAAGAAATTCCACAACTAGCGACTCTGCAACTAGAAATTCCACAAATAGAGACTCGGCAACTAGAAATTCTATATCTAAAAACTCCACAACTAGAAACTGCAAAAACTAGAGAGTTCACAACTAGAAACTCAACAACTAGAAACTCCACAACTAAAAACTCCACAACTGGAAAAGCCACAACTTGAGTCTCCGCAACTTGAAACTTCAAAAGTAGAAACTCCACTATTAAATACTCCGCAACTAGAAACTCCGCAACTAGAAACTCCACAACTTAAAACTCCCCAACTAGATACTCCACAACTGGAAACTCCACAACTAGAAACTCCACAACTAGAGACTCCACAACTCGAAACTCAACAACTAGAAACTCCACAACCAGAGACTCCGCCACTCCACAACAAGAAACTCCACAACTGGAAACTCCACAACTAGATACTCCGCAACTAGTAACTCTACAACTAGAGACTCCACAACTTGAAACCTCACAACCTTAAGTTCCACAACTAGAAAATCCACAGCTAGAGATTCCGCAACTAGAAACTCCACAACTAGAAACTCCACAACTAGAAACTCAACAACTAGAAACTCCACAAATAGAAACTCCACAACTAGAAACTGCGCAGCTAGAAACTACACAACTAGAGACTCCACAACTAGAAACTCCACAACTAGAAACTCCACAACAAGCAACTCCACAACTTGAAACCTCAAAACCTTAAGCTACGCAACTAGAAAATCCACAGCTCGAGATTCCGCAACTAGAAACTCCACAACTAGAAACTCCACAACTAGAAACTCAACAACTAGAAACTCCGCAACTTGAGACTCCACAACTTCAAACTCCACAACTTGAAACTCCACAACTAGATACTCCACAACTTTAAACTCCACAACTTGAGACTCCACAACTAGAAACTCAACAAATGAAAACTCCGCAACTAGAAACTCCGCAGCTAGAAACTACACAACTAGAGACTCCAGAACTAGAAACTCCAAAACTCGAAACTTCACAACTGGAAACTCCACAACTAGACACTCCAGAACTAAAAACTCTTCAACTAGAAACTCCTAAACTTGAGACTCCAAAACTAGAGAATCTACAAGTAGAGACTTCAAACTAGAAACTCAACAACTAAAAACTCCTCAACTAAAAACTCAACAACTAGAAACTGCACAGCTTGAGACTCCGCAACTTGAAACTCCACAACTTGAAACTCCACAACTAGAAACTCCGAAACTAGAAACTCCACAACAAGAAACTCCACAACTGGAAACTCCACAACTAGATACTCCGCAACTAGTAACTCTACAACTAGAGACTCCACAACAACAAACTCCACAAATAGTGGCTCGGCAACTACAAAAAATTCCATATCTAGAAACTTCACAACTAAAAACCCCACAACTAAAAACTCCACAACTAGAAACTCCAAAACTAGAAACTCTACAACAAGAGACTCCGCAACTAGAAACTCCACAGCCAGAGACTCTGCAACTAGAAACTCTGCAGCTAGAAACTCCACAAACAGAAACTCCACAATTAGAAACTCTGCAGCTAGAAACTCCACAAACAGAAACTCCACAATTAGAAACTCTGCAGCTAGAAACTCCACAACTAGAGACTCCACAACTAGAAACTCCACAACTAGAAACACCACAACTAGAAACTCCACAACTTGAAACCTTACAACCTTAAGTTCCGCAACTAGAAAATCCACAGTTAGAGATTCCGCAACTAGAAACTCCACAACTAGAAACTCCAGAACTCAAAACTCCACAACTCGAAACTCCACAACTGGAAACTCCACAACTGGAAACTCCACAACTAGACACTCCACAACTAAAAACTCTAAAACCAGAAACTCCTAAACTAGAGACTCCACAACTAGAGACTACAACTAGAGACTTCAAACTAGAAACTCAACAACTAGAACCTCCACAACTTGAAACTCCACAACTAGAAACTCCACAACTAGAAACTCTACAACTAGAGACTGTTCAACTAGAGAATTCGCAACTAGAAACTCCAAAACTAGAGACTGAACTAGAAACTCCGCAGCTAGAAACTCCACAAGTAGAAACTCCACAACTCGAAACTCCACAACTACAAACTCCACAATTAGAGACTCGGCTACAAGAAATTTCATGTCTCGAAAGTCCACAACTAAGAACTCCACAACTGGAAACTCCACAACTAGAAACCCCACAACTAGAAATAGCACAACTAGAGACTCCGCAACTAGAAACTCCACAACCAGAGACTCTGCAACTAGAAACTCCGCAGCTAGAAACTCCACAAATAGAAACTCCGCAACTAGAAACTCCGCAGCTAGAAACTACACAACTAGAGACTCCACAACTAGAAACTCCACAACTAGAAACTCCTCAACTTGAAACCTCACAACCTTAAGTTACGCAACTAGAAAATCCACAGCTAGAGATTCCGCAACTAGAAACTTCACAACTAGAAACTCCACAACTAGAAACTCAACAACTAGAAACTCCGGAACTAGAAACTCCACAACTTGAAACTCCACAACTTGAAACTCCACAAAAAGAAACTCCACAACTACAAACTCCACGAATAGAGACTCGGCAACTAGAAATTCCATATCTAGAAACTCCACAACTAAAAACTCCACAACTAGAGACTCCGCAGCTAGAAACTCCAAAACCAGAGACTCTGCAACTAGAAACTCCGCAGCTAGAAACTCCACAAATAGAAACTCCGCAACTAGAAACTCCGCAGCCAGAAACTACACAACTGAAAACTCCACAACTAGATACTCCACAACTGGAAACTCCACAACTAGAAACTCCACAACTACAACTAAAGACTCCACAACTCGAAACTCCAAAACTAGAAACTCCACAACCAGAGACTCCGCAACTCCACAACTAGAAACTCCACAACTGGAAACTCCACAACTAGATACTGCGCAACTAGAAACTCCACAAATAGAAACTCCACAACTAGAAACTCCACAACTAGAAACTCCACAACTTGAAACTTCACAACCTTAAGTTACGCAACTAGAAAATCCACAGCTAGAGATTCCGCAACTTGAAACTCCACAACTAGAAACTCCACAACTAGAAACTCAACAACTAGAAACTCCGCAACTAGAAACTCCACAACCAGAGACTCTGCAACTAGAAACTCCGCAGCTAGAAACTCCACAGATAGAAACTCCGCAACTAGGAACTGCGCAGCTAGGAACTACACAACTTGAAACTCAACAACTAGAAACTCCACAACTAAAAACTCCACAACTGGAAACTCCACAACTTGAGACTCCGCAACTTGAAACTTCACAACTAGAAACTCCGCTATTAAATACTCCGCAACTAGAAACTCCGCAAATAGAAACTCTACAACTTAAAACTCCACAACTAGATACTCCACAACTGGAAACTCCACAACTAGATACTTCACAACTGGAAACTTCACAACTAGATCCTCCACAACTGGAAACTCCGCAACTAGAAACTCCACAACTAGAGACTCCACAACTCGAAACTCAACTACTAGAAACTCCACAACCAGAGACTCTGCAACTCCACAACAAGAAACTCCACAACTAGAGACTCCACAACTTGAAACTCCACAACTTTAAACTCCACAACTTGAGACTCCACAACTAGAAACTCAACAAATGAAAACTCCACAACTAGAAACTCCGCAGCTTGAAACTACACAACTAGAGACTCCACAACTAGAAACTCCAAAACTCGAAACTCCACTACTGGAAACTCCACAACTAGACACTCCACAACTAAAAACTCTTCAACTAGAAACTCATAAACTTGAGACTCCACAACTAGAGAATCTACAAGTAGAGACTTCAAACTAGAAACTCAACAACTAAAAACTCCACAACTAAAAACTCAACAACTAGAAACTGCACAGCTTGAGACTCCGCAACTGGAAACTCCACAACTAGAAACTCCGCAATCAGAAACTCCACAACTAGGGACTCCGCAACTAGAAACTCCACAACTAGAAACTCCACAACTGGAAACTCCACTACTAGATACGCCATAACTGGAAACTCGACAACTAGAAACTCCACATCTAGAGACTCCACAACTTGAAACTCCACAACTAGAAACTCTGCAAATAGAAACTCCACAACTTGAAACTCCACAACTACAAATTCCACAAATGGAGACTCGGCAACTAGAAATTCCAAGAATAGAGACTCGGCAACAAGAAATTCCACAACTAGCGACTCTGCAACTAGAAATTCCACAAATAGAGACTCGGCAACTAGAAATTCTATATCTAAAAACTCCACAACTAGAAACTGCAAAACTAGAGAGTTCACAACTAGAAACTCAACAACTAGAAACTCCACAACTAAAAACTCCACAACTGGAAAAGCCACAACTTGAGTCTCCGCAACTTGAAACTTCAAAAGTAGAAACTCCACTATTAAATACTCCGCAACTAGAAACTCCGCAACTAGAAACTCCACAACTTAAAACTCCCCAACTAGATACTCCACAACTGGAAACTCCACAACTAGAAACTCCACAACTAGAGACTCCACAACTCGAAACTCAACTACTAGAAACTCCACAACCAGAGACTCCGCCACTCCACAACAAGAAACTCCACAACTGGAAACTCCACAACTAGATACTCCGCAACTAGTAACTCTACAACTAGAGACTCCACAACTTGAAACTCCACAACTTTAAACTCCACAACTTGAGACTCCACAACTAGAAACTCAACAAATGAAAACTCCGCAACTAGAAACTCCGCAGCTAGAAACTACATAACTAGAGACTCCACAACTAGAAACTCCAAAACTCGAAACTCCACAACCAGAAACTCCAGAATTAGAAACTCCGCAGCTAGAAACTCCACAACTAGAGACTCCACAACTAGAAACTCCACAACTAGAAACTCCACAACTTGAAACCTCACAACCATAAGTTCCGCAACTAGAAAATCCACAGCTAGAGATTCCGCAACTAGAAACTCCACAACTAGAAACTCCAGAACTCAATACTCCACAACTCGAAACTCCACAACTGGAAACTCCACAACTGGAAACTCCACAACTAGACACTCCACAACTAAAAACTCTACAACCAGAAACTCCTAAACTAGAGACTCCACAACTAGAGACTACAACTAGAGACTTCAAACTAGAAACTCAACAACTAGAAACTCCACAACTTGAAACTCTAAAACTAGAAACTCCACAACTAGAAACTCTACAACTAGAGACTCTTCAACTAGAGAATTCGCAACTAGAAACTCCAAAACTAGAGACTCTGAACTAGAAACTCCACAGCTAGAAACTCCACGAGTAGAAACTCCACAACTTGAAACTGCACAACTACAAACTCCACAAATGGAGACTCGGCTACAAGAAATTTCATGTCTCGAAAGTCCACAACTAAAAACTCCACAACTGGAAACTCCACAACTAGAAACCCCACAACTAGAAATACCACAACTAGAGACTCCGCAACTAGAAACTCCACAACCAGAGACTCTGCAACTAGAAACTCCACAAATAGAAACTCCGCAACTAGAAACTCCGCAGCTAGAAACTACACAACTAGAGACTCAACAACTAGAAACTCCACAACTAGAAACTCCACAACTTGAAACCTCACAACCTTAAATTACGCAACTAGAAAATCCACAGCTAGAGATTCCGCCACTAGAAACTCCACAACTAGAAACTCCACAACTAGAAACTCAACAACTAGAAACTCCGGAACTAGAGACTCCACAACTAGAAACTCCACAACCTGAAACTCCACAACGAGAAACTCCACAACTACAAACTCCACAAATAGAGACTCGGCAACTAGAAATTCCATATCTAGAAACTCCACAACTAGAAACTTCACAACTAGAGACTCCCCAACTAGAAACTCCACAACCAAAGACTCTGCAACTAGAAACTCCGCAGCTAGAAACTCCACAAATAGAAACTCCACAACTAGAAACTCCACAACTAGAAACTCCACAACTTGAAACCTCACAACCTTAAGTTACGCAACTAGAAAATCCACAGCTAGAGATTCCGCAACTAGAAACTCCACAACTAGAAACTCCACAACTAGAAACTCAAAAACTAGAAACTCCGCAACTAGAAACTCCACAACTTGAAACTCCACAACTACAAATTCCACAAATGGAGACTCGGCAACTAGAAATTCCAAGAATAGAGAATCGGCAACAAGAAATTCCACAACTAGCGACTCTGCAACTAGAAATTCCACAAATAGAGACTCGGCAACTAGAAATTCTATATCTAAAAACTCCACAACTAGAAACTGCAAAAACTAGAGAGTTCACAACTAGAAACTCAACAACTAGAAACTCCACAACTAAAAACTCCACAACTGGAAAAGCCACAACTTGAGTCTCCGCAACTTGAAACTTCAAAAGTAGAAACTCCACTATTAAATACTCCGCAACTAGAAACTCCGCAACTAGAAACTCCACAACTTAAAACTCCCCAACTAGATACTCCACAACTGGAAACTCCACAACTAGAAACTCCACAACTAGAGACTCCACAACTCGAAACTCAACAACTAGAAACTCCACAACCAGAGACTCCGCCACTCCACAACAAGAAACTCCACAACTGGAAACTCCACAACTAGATACTCCGCAACTAGTAACTCTACAACTAGAGACTCCACAACTTGAAACCTCACAACCTTAAGTTCCACAACTAGAAAATCCACAGCTAGAGATTCCGCAACTAGAAACTCCACAACTAGAAACTCCACAACTAGAAACTCAACAACTAGAAACTCCACAAATAGAAACTCCACAACTAGAAACTGCGCAGCTAGAAACTACACAACTAGAGACTCCACAACTAGAAACTCCACAACTAGAAACTCCACAACTAGCAACTCCACAACTTGAAACCTCAAAACCTTAAGCTACGCAACTAGAAAATCCACAGCTCGAGATTCCGCAACTAGAAACTCCACAACTAGAAACTCCACAACTAGAAACTCAACAACTAGAAACTCCGCAACTTGAGACTCCACAACTTCAAACTCCACAACTTGAAACTCCACAACTAGATACTCCACAACTTTAAACTCCACAACTTGAGACTCCACAACTAGAAACTCAACAAATGAAAACTCCGCAACTAGAAACTCCGCAGCTAGAAACTACACAACTAGAGACTCCAGAACTAGAAACTCCAAAACTCGAAACTTCACAACTGGAAACTCCACAACTAGACACTCCAGAACGAAAAACTCTTCAACTAGAAACTCCTAAACTTGAGACTCCAAAACTAGAGAATCTACAAGTAGAGACTTCAAACTAGAAACTCAACAACTAAAAACTCCTCAACTAAAAACTCAACAACTAGAAACTGCACAGCTTGAGACTCCGCAACTTGAAACTCCACAACTTGAAACTCCACAACTAGAAACTCCGAAACTAGAAACTCCACAACAAGAAACTCCACAACTGGAAACTCCACAACTAGATACTCCGCAACTAGTAACTCTACAACTAGAGACTCCACAACAACAAACTCCACAAATAGTGGCTCGGCAACTACAAAAAATTCCATATCTAGAAACTTCACAACTAAAAACCCCACAACTAAAAACTCCACAACTAGAAACTCCAAAACTAGAAACTCTACAACAAGAGACTCCGCAACTAGAAACTCCACAGCCAGAGACTCTGCAACTAGAAACTCTGCAGCTAGAAACTCCACAAACAGAAACTCCACAATTAGAAACTCTGCAGCTAGAAACTCCACAAACAGAAACTCCACAATTAGAAACTCTGCAGCTAGAAACTCCACAACTAGAGACTCCACAACTAGAAACTCCACAACTAGAAACACCACAACTAGAAACTCCACAACTTGAAACCTTACAACCTTAAGTTCCGCAACTAGAAAATCCACAGTTAGAGATTCCGCAACTAGAAACTCCACAACTAGAAACTCCAGAACTCAAAACTCCACAACTCGAAACTCCACAACTGGAAACTCCACAACTGGAAACTCCACAACTAGACACTCCACAACTAAAAACTCTAAAACCAGAAACTCCTAAACTAGAGACTCCACAACTAGAGACTACAACTAGAGACTTCAAACTAGAAACTCAACAACTAGAACCTCCACAACTTGAAACTCCACAACTAGAAACTCCACAACTAGAAACTCTACAACTAGAGACTGTTCAACTAGAGAATTCGCAACTAGAAACTCCAAAACTAGAGACTGAACTAGAAACTCCGCAGCTAGAAACTCCACAAGTAGAAACTCCACAACTCGAAACTCCACAACTACAAACTCCACAATTAGAGACTCGGCTACAAGAAATTTCATGTCTCGAAAGTCCACAACTAAGAACTCCACAACTGGAAACTCCACAACTAGAAACCCCACAACTAGAAATAGCACAACTAGAGACTCCGCAACTAGAAACTCCACAACCAGAGACTCTGCAACTAGAAACTCCGCAGCTAGAAACTCCACAAATAGAAACTCCGCAACTAGAAACTCCGCAGCTAGAAACTACACAACTAGAGACTCCACAACTAGAAACTCCACAACTAGAAACTCCTCAACTTGAAACCTCACAACCTTAAGTTACGCAACTAGAAAATCCACAGCTAGAGATTCCGCAACTAGAAACTTCACAACTAGAAACTCCACAACTAGAAACTCAACAACTAGAAACTCCGGAACTAGAAACTCCACAACTTGAAACTCCACAACTTGAAACTCCACAAAAAGAAACTCCACAACTACAAACTCCACGAATAGAGACTCGGCAACTAGAAATTCCATATCTAGAAACTCCACAACTAAAAACTCCACAACTAGAGACTCCGCAGCTAGAAACTCCAAAACCAGAGACTCTGCAACTAGAAACTCCGCAGCTAGAAACTCCACAAATAGAAACTCCGCAACTAGAAACTCCGCAGCCAGAAACTACACAACTGAAAACTCCACAACTAGATACTCCACAACTGGAAACTCCACAACTAGAAACTCCACAACTACAACTAAAGACTCCACAACTCGAAACTCCAAAACTAGAAACTCCACAACCAGAGACTCCGCAACTCCACAACTAGAAACTCCACAACTGGAAACTCCACAACTAGATACTGCGCAACTAGAAACTCCACAAATAGAAACTCCACAACTAGAAACTCCACAACTAGAAACTCCACAACTTGAAACCTCACAACCTTAAGTTACGCAACTAGAAAATCCACAGCTAGAGATTCCGCAACTTGAAACTCCACAACTAGAAACTCCACAACTAGAAACTCAACAACTAGAAACTCCGCAACTAGAAACTCCACAACCAGAGACTCTGCAACTAGAAACTCCGCAGCTAGAAACTCCACAGATAGAAACTCCGCAACTAGGAACTGCGCAGCTAGGAACTACACAACTTGAAACTCAACAACTAGAAACTCCACAACTAAAAACTCCACAACTGGAAACTCCACAACTTGAGACTCCGCAACTTGAAACTTCACAACTAGAAACTCCGCTATTAAATACTCCGCAACTAGAAACTCCGCAAATAGAAACTCTACAACTTAAAACTCCACAACTAGATACTCCACAACTGGAAACTCCACAACTAGATACTTCACAACTGGAAACTTCACAACTAGATCCTCCACAACTGGAAACTCCGCAACTAGAAACTCCACAACTAGAGACTCCACAACTCGAAACTCAACTACTAGAAACTCCACAACCAGAGACTCTGCAACTCCACAACAAGAAACTCCACAACTAGAGACTCCACAACTTGAAACTCCACAACTTTAAACTCCACAACTTGAGACTCCACAACTAGAAACTCAACAAATGAAAACTCCACAACTAGAAACTCCGCAGCTTGAAACTACACAACTAGAGACTCCACAACTAGAAACTCCAAAACTCGAAACTCCACAACTGGAAACTCCACAACTAGACACTCCACAACTAAAAACTCTTCAACTAGAAACTCATAAACTTGAGACTCCACAACTAGAGAATCTACAAGTAGAGACTTCAAACTAGAAACTCAACAACTAAAAACTCCACAACTAAAAACTCAACAACTAGAAACTGCACAGCTTGAGACTCCGCAACTGGAAACTCCACAACTTGAAACTCCACAACTAGAAACTCCGCAATTAGAAACTCCACAACTAGGGACTCCGCAACTAGAAACTCCACAACTAGAAACTCCACAACTGGAAACTCCACTACTAGATACGCCATAACTGGAAACTCGACAACTAGAAACTCCACATCTAGAGACTCCACAACTTGAAACTCCACAACTAGAAACTCTGCAAATAGAAACTCCACAACTTGAAACTCCACAACTACAAATTCCACAAATGGAGACTCGGCAACTAGAAATTCCAAGAATAGAGACTCGGCAACAAGAAATTCCACAACTAGCGACTCTGCAACTAGAAATTCCACAAATAGAGACTCGGCAACTAGAAATTCTATATCTAAAAACTCCACAACTAGAAACTGCAAAAACTAGAGAGTTCACAACTAGAAACTCAACAACTAGAAACTCCACAACTAAAAACTCCACAACTGGAAAAGCCACAACTTGAGTCTCCGCAACTTGAAACTTCAAAAGTAGAAACTCCACTATTAAATACTCCGCAACTAGAAACTCCGCAACTAGAAACTCCACAACTTAAAACTCCCCAACTAGATACTCCACAACTGGAAACTCCACAACTAGAAACTCCACAACTAGAGACTCCACAACTCGAAACTCAACAACTAGAAACTCCACAACCAGAGACTCCGCCACTCCACAACAAGAAACTCCACAACTGGAAACTCCACAACTAGATACTCCGCAACTAGTAACTCTACAACTAGAGACTCCACAACTTGAAACCTCACAACCTTAAGTTCCACAACTAGAAAATCCACAGCTAGAGATTCCGCAACTAGAAACTCCACAACTAGAAACTCCACAACTAGAAACTCAACAACTAGAAACTCCACAAATAGAAACTCCACAACTAGAAACTGCGCAGCTAGAAACTACACAACTAGAGACTCCACAACTAGAAACTCCAGAACTAGAAACTCCACAACAAGCAACTCCACAACTTGAAACCTCAAAACCTTAAGCTACGCAACTAGAAAATCCACAGCTCGAGATTCCGCAACTAGAAACTCCACAACTAGAAACTCCACAACTAGAAACTCAACAACTAGAAACTCCGCAACTTGAGACTCCACAACTTCAAACTCCACAACTTGAAACTCCACAACTAGATACTCCACAACTTTAAACTCCACAACTTGAGACTCCACAACTAGAAACTCAACAAATGAAAACTCCGCAACTAGAAACTCCGCAGCTAGAAACTACACAACTAGAGACTCCAGAACTAGAAACTCCAAAACTCGAAACTTCACAACTGGAAACTCCACAACTAGACACTCCAGAACTAAAAACTCTTCAACTAGAAACTCCTAAACTTGAGACTCCAAAACTAGAGAATCTACAAGTAGAGACTTCAAACTAGAAACTCAACAACTAAAAACTCCTCAACTAAAAACTCAACAACTAGAAACTGCACAGCTTGAGACTCCGCAACTTGAAACTCCACAACTTGAAACTCCACAACTAGAAACTCCGAAACTAGAAACTCCACAACAAGAAACTCCACAACTGGAAACTCCACAACTAGATACTCCGCAACTAGTAACTCTACAACTAGAGACTCCACAACAACAAACTCCACCAATAGTGGCTCGGCAACTACAAAAAATTCCATATCTAGAAACTTCACAACTAAAAACCCCACAACTAAAAACTCCACAACTAGAAACTCCAAAACTAGAAACTCTACAACAAGAGACTCCGCAACTAGAAACTCCACAGCCAGAGACTCTGCAACTAGAAACTCTGCAGCTAGAAACTCCACAAACAGAAACTCCACAATTAGAAACTCTGCAGCTAGAAACTCCACAAACAGAAACTCCACAATTAGAAACTCTGCAGCTAGAAACTCCACAACTAGAGACTCCACAACTAGAAACTCCACAACTAGAAACACCACAACTAGAAACTCCACAACTTGAAACCTTACAACCTTAAGTTCCGCAACTAGAAAATCCACAGTTAGAGATTCCGCAACTAGAAACTCCACAACTAGAAACTCCAGAACTCAAAACTCCACAACTCGAAACTCCACAACTGGAAACTCCACAACTGGAAACTCCACAACTAGACACTCCACAACTAAAAACTCTAAAACCAGAAACTCCTAAACTAGAGACTCCACAACTAGAGACTACAACTAGAGACTTCAAACTAGAAACTCAACAACTAGAACCTCCACAACTTGAAACTCCACAACTAGAAACTCCACAACTAGAAACTCTACAACTAGAGACTGTTCAACTAGAGAATTCGCAACTAGAAACTCCAAAACTAGAGACTGAACTAGAAACTCCGCAGCTAGAAACTCCACAAGTAGAAACTCCACAACTCGAAACTCCACAACTACAAACTCCACAATTAGAGACTCGGCTACAAGAAATTTCATGTCTCGAAAGTCCACAACTAAGAACTCCACAACTGGAAACTCCACAACTAGAAACCCCACAACTAGAAATAGCACAACTAGAGACTCCGCAACTAGAAACTCCACAACCAGAGACTCTGCAACTAGAAACTCCGCAGCTAGAAACTCCACAAATAGAAACTCCGCAACTAGAAACTCCGCAGCTAGAAACTACACAACTAGAGACTCCACAACTAGAAACTCCACAACTAGAAACTCCTCAACTTGAAACCTCACAACCTTAAGTTACGCAACTAGAAAATCCACAGCTAGAGATTCCGCAACTAGAAACTTCACAACTAGAAACTCCACAACTAGAAACTCAACAACTAGAAACTCCGGAACTAGAAACTCCACAACTTGAAACTCCACAACTTGAAACTCCACAAAAAGAAACTCCACAACTACAAACTCCACGAATAGAGACTCGGCAACTAGAAATTCCATATCTAGAAACTCCACAACTAAAAACTCCACAACTAGAGACTCCGCAGCTAGAAACTCCAAAACCAGAGACTCTGCAACTAGAAACTCCGCAGCTAGAAACTCCACAAATAGAAACTCCGCAACTAGAAACTCCGCAGCCAGAAACTACACAACTGAAAACTCCACAACTAGAAACTCCACAACTACAACTAAAGACTCCACAACTCGAAACTCCAAAACTAGAAACTCCACAACCAGAGACTCCGCAACTCCACAACTAGAAACTCCACAACTGGAAACTCCACAACTAGATACTGTGCAACTAGAAACTCCACAAATAGAAACTCCACAACTAGAAACTCCACAACTAGAAACTCCACAACTTGAAACCTCACAACCTTAAGTTACGCAACTAGAAAATCCACAGCTAGAGATTCCGCAACTTGAAACTCCACAACTAGAAACTCCACAACTAGAAACTCAACAACTAGAAACTCCGCAACTAGAAACTCCACAACCAGAGACTCTGCAACTAGAAACTCCGCAGCTAGAAACTCCACAGATAGAAACTCCGCAACTAGGAACTGCGCAGCTAGGAACTACACAACTTGAAACTCAACAACTAGAAACTCCACAACTAAAAACTCCACAACTGGAAACTCCACAACTTGAGACTCCGCAACTTGAAACTTCACAACTAGAAACTCCGCTATTAAATACTCCGCAACTAGAAACTCCGCAAATAGAAACTCTACAACTTAAAACTCCACAACTAGATACTCCACAACTGGAAACTCCACAACTAGATACTTCACAACTGGAAACTTCACAACTAGATCCTCCACAACTGGAAACTCCGCAACTAGAAACTCCACAACTAGAGACTCCACAACTCGAAACTCAACTACTAGAAACTCCACAACCAGAGACTCTGCAACTCCACAACAAGAAACTCCACAACTAGAGACTCCACAACTTGAAACTCCACAACTTTAAACTCCACAACTTGAGACTCCACAACTAGAAACTCAACAAATGAAAACTCCACAACTAGAAACTCCGCAGCTTGAAACTACACAACTAGAGACTCCACAACTAGAAACTCCAAAACTCGAAACTCCACTACTGGAAACTCCACAACTAGACACTCCACAACTAAAAACTCTTCAACTAGAAACTCATAAACTTGAGACTCAACAACTAGAGAATCTACAAGTAGAGACTTCAAACTAGAAACTCAACAACTAAAAACTCCACAACTAAAAACTCAACAACTAGAAACTGCACAGCTTGAGACTCCGCAACTGGAAACTCCACAACTAGAAACTCCGCAATCAGAAACTCCACAACTAGGGACTCCGCAACTAGAAACTCCACAACTAGAAACTCCACAACTGGAAACTCCACTACTAGATACGCCATAACTGGAAACTCGACAACTAGAAACTCCACATCTAGAGACTCCACAACTTGAAACTCCACAACTAGAAACTCTGCAAATAGAAACTCCACAACTTGAAACTCCACAACTACAAATTCCACAAATGGAGACTCGGCAACTAGAAATTCCAAGAATAGAGACTCGGCAACAAGAAATTCCACAACTAGCGACTCTGCAACTAGAAATTCCACAAATAGAGACTCGGCAACTAGAAATTCTATATCTAAAAACTCCACAACTAGAAACTGCAAAACTAGAGAGTTCACAACTAGAAACTCAACAACTAGAAACTCCACAACTAAAAACTCCACAACTGGAAAAGCCACAACTTGAGTCTCCGCAACTTGAAACTTCAAAAGTAGAAACTCCACTATTAAATACTCCGCAACTAGAAACTCCGCAACTAGAAACTCCACAACTTAAAACTCCCCAACTAGATACTCCACAACTGGAAACTCCACAACTAGAAACTCCACAACTAGAGACTCCACAACTCGAAACTCAACTACTAGAAACTCCACAACCAGAGACTCCGCCACTCCACAACAAGAAACTCCACAACTGGAAACTCCACAACTAGATACTCCGCAACTAGTAACTCTACAACTAGAGACTCCACAACTTGAAACTCCACAACTTTAAACTCCACAACTTGAGACTCCACAACTAGAAACTCAACAAATGAAAACTCCGCAACTAGAAACTCCGCAGCTAGAAACTACATAACTAGAGACTCCACAACTAGAAACTCCAAAACTCGAAACTCCACAACCAGAAACTCCAGAATTAGAAACTCCGCAGCTAGAAACTCCACAACTAGAGACTCCACAACTAGAAACTGCACAACTAGAAACTCCACAACTTGAAACCTCACAACCATAAGTTCCGCAACTAGAAAATCCACAGCTAGAGATTCCGCAACTAGAAACTCCACAACTAGAAACTCCAGAACTCAATACTCCACAACTCGAAACTCCACAACTGGAAACTCCACAACTGGAAACTCCACAACTAGACACTCCACAACTAAAAACTCTACAACCAGAAACTCCTAAACTAGAGACTCCACAACTAGAGACTACAACTAGAGACTTCAAACTAGAAACTCAACAACTAGAAACTCCACAACTTGAAACTCTAAAACTAGAAACTCCACAACTAGAAACTCTACAACTAGAGACTCTTCAACTAGAGAATTCGCAACTAGAAACTCCAAAACTAGAGACTCTGAACTAGAAACTCCACAGCTAGAAACTCCACGAGTAGAAACTCCACAACTTGAAACTGCACAACTACAAACTCCACAAATGGAGACTCGGCTACAAGAAATTTCATGTCTCGAAAGTCCACAACTAAAAACTCCACAACTGGAAACTCCACAACTAGAAACCCCACAACTAGAAATACCACAACTAGAGACTCCGCAACTAGAAACTCCACAACCAGAGACTCTGCAACTAGAAACTCCACAAATAGAAACTCCGCAACTAGAAACTCCGCAGCTAGAAACTACACAACTAGAGACTCCACAACTAGAAACTCCACAACTAGAAACTCCACAACTTGAAACCTCACAACCTTAAATTACGCAACTAGAAAATCCACAGCTAGAGATTCCGCCACTAGAAACTCCACAACTAGAAACTCCACAACTAGAAACTCAACAACTAGAAACTCCGGAACTAGAGACTCCACAACTAGAAACTCCACAACCTGAAACTCCACAACGAGAAACTCCACAACTACAAACTCCACAAATAGAGACTCGGCAACTAGAAATTCCATATCTAGAAACTCCACAACTAGAAACTTCACAACTAGAGACTCCCCAACTAGAAACTCCACAACCAAAGACTCTGCAACTAGAAACTCCGCAGCTAGAAACTCCACAAATAGAAACTCCACAACTAGAAACTCCACAACTAGAAACTCCACAACTTGAAACCTCACAACCTTAAGTTACGCAACTAGAAAATCCACAGCTAGAGATTCCGCAACTAGAAACTCCACAACTAGAAACTCCACAACTAGAAACTCAAAAACTAGAAACTCCGCAACTAGAAACTCCACAACTTGAAACTCCACAACTACAAATTCCACAAATGGAGACTCGGCAACTAGAAATTCCAAGAATAGAGAATCGGCAACAAGAAATTCCACAACTAGCGACTCTGCAACTAGAAATTCCACAAATAGAGACTCGGCAACTAGAAATTCTATATCTAAAAACTCCACAACTAGAAACTGCAAAAACTAGAGAGTTCACAACTAGAAACTCAACAACTAGAAACTCCACAACTAAAAACTCCACAACTGGAAAAGCCACAACTTGAGTCTCCGCAACTTGAAACTTCAAAAGTAGAAACTCCACTATTAAATACTCCGCAACTAGAAACTCCGCAACTAGAAACTCCACAACTTAAAACTCCCCAACTAGATACTCCACAACTGGAAACTCCACAACTAGAAACTCCACAACTAGAGACTCCACAACTCGAAACTCAACAACTAGAAATTCCACAACCAGAGACTCCGCCACTCCACAACAAGAAACTCCACAACTGGAAACTCCACAACTAGATACTCCGCAACTAGTAACTCTACAACTAGAGACTCCACAACTTGAAACCTCACAACCTTAAGTTCCACAACTAGAAAATCCACAGCTAGAGATTCCGCAACTAGAAACTCCACAACTAGAAACTCCACAACTAGAAACTCAACAACTAGAAACTCCACAAATAGAAACTCCACAACTAGAAACTGCGCAGCTAGAAACTACACAACTAGAGACTCCACAACTAGAAACTCCACAACTAGAAACTCCACAACTAGCAACTCCACAACTTGAAACCTCAAAACCTTAAGCTACGCAACTAGAAAATCCACAGCTCGAGATTCCGCAACTAGAAACTCCACAACTAGAAACTCCACAACTAGAAACTCAACAACTAGAAACTCCGCAACTTGAGACTCCACAACTTCAAACTCCACAACTTGAAACTCCACAACTAGATACTCCACAACTTTAAACTCCACAACTTGAGACTCCACAACTAGAAACTCAACAAATGAAAACTCCGCAACTAGAAACTCCGCAGCTAGAAACTACACAACTAGAGACTCCAGAACTAGAAACTCCAAAACTCGAAACTTCACAACTGGAAACTCCACAACTAGACACTCCAGAACTAAAAACTCTTCAACTAGAAACTCCTAAACTTGAGACTCCAAAACTAGAGAATCTACAAGTAGAGACTTCAAACTAGAAACTCAACAACTAAAAACTCCTCAACTAAAAACTCAACAACTAGAAACTGCACAGCTTGAGACTCCGCAACTTGAAACTCCACAACTTGAAACTCCACAACTAGAAACTCCGAAACTAGAAACTCCACAACAAGAAACTCCACAACTGGAAACTCCACAACTAGATACTCCGCAACTAGTAACTCTACAACTAGAGACTCCACAACAACAAACTCCACAAATAGTGGCTCGGCAACTACAAAAAATTTCATATCTAGAAACTTCACAACTAAAAACCCCACAACTAAAACTCCACAACTAGAAACTCCAAAACTAGAAACTCTACAACAAGAGACTCCGCAACTAGAAACTCCACAGCCAGAGACTCTGCAACTAGAAACTCTGCAGCTAGAAACTCCACAAACAGAAACTCCACAATTAGAAACTCTGCAGCTAGAAACTCCACAAACAGAAACTCCACAATTAGAAACTCTGCAGCTAGAAACTCCACAACTAGAGACTCCACAACTAGAAACTCCACAACTAGAAACACCACAACTAGAAACTCCACAACTTGAAACCTTACAACCTTAAGTTCCGCAACTAGAAAATCCACAGTTAGAGATTCCGCAACTAGAAACTCCACAACTAGAAACTCCAGAACTCAAAACTCCACAACTCGAAACTCCACAACTGGAAACTCCACAACTGGAAACTCCACAACTAGACACTCCACAACTAAAAACTCTAAAACCAGAAACTCCTAAACTAGAGACTCCACAACTAGAGACTACAACTAGAGACTTCAAACTAGAAACTCAACAACTAGAACCTCCACAACTTGAAACTCCACAACTAGAAACTCCACAACTAGAAACTCTACAACTAGAGACTGTTCAACTAGAGAATTCGCAACTAGAAACTCCAAAACTAGAGACTGAACTAGAAACTCCGCAGCTAGAAACTCCACAAGTAGAAACTCCACAACTCGAAACTCCACAACTACAAACTCCACAATTAGAGACTCGGCTACAAGAAATTTCATGTCTCGAAAGTCCACAACTAAGAACTCCACAACTGGAAACTCCACAACTAGAAACCCCACAACTAGAAATAGCACAACTAGAGACTCCGCAACTAGAAACTCCACAACCAGAGACTCTGCAACTAGAAACTCCGCAGCTAGAAACTCCACAAATAGAAACTCCGCAACTAGAAACTCCGCAGCTAGAAACTACACAACTAGAGACTCCACAACTAGAAACTCCACAACTAGAAACTCCTCAACTTGAAACCTCACAACCTTAAGTTACGCAACTAGAAAATCCACAGCTAGAGATTCCGCAACTAGAAACTTCACAACTAGAAACTCCACAACTAGAAACTCAACAACTAGAAACTCCGGAACTAGAAACTCCACAACTTGAAACTCCACAACTTGAAACTCCACAAAAAGAAACTCCACAACTACAAACTCCACGAATAGAGACTCGGCAACTAGAAATTCCATATCTAGAAACTCCACAACTAAAAACTCCACAACTAGAGACTCCGCAGCTAGAAACTCCAAAACCAGAGACTCTGCAACTAGAAACTCCGCAGCTAGAAACTCCACAAATAGAAACTCCGCAACTAGAAACTCCGCAGCCAGAAACTACACAACTGAAAACTCCACAACTAGATACTCCACAACTGGAAACTCCACAACTAGAAACTCCACAACTACAACTAAAGACTCCACAACTCGAAACTCCAAAACTAGAAACTCCACAACCAGAGACTCCGCAACTCCACAACTAGAAACTCCACAACTGGAAACTCCACAACTAGATACTGCGCAACTAGAAACTCCACAAATAGAAACTCCACAACTAGAAACTCCACAACTAGAAACTCCACAACTTGAAACCTCACAACCTTAAGTTACGCAACTAGAAAATCCACAGCTAGAGATTCCGCAACTTGAAACTCCACAACTAGAAACTCCACAACTAGAAACTCAACAACTAGAAACTCCGCAACTAGAAACTCCACAACCAGAGACTCTGCAACTAGAAACTCCGCAGCTAGAAACTCCACAGATAGAAACTCCGCAACTAGGAACTGCGCAGCTAGGAACTACACAACTTGAAACTCAACAACTAGAAACTCCACAACTAAAAACTCCACAACTGGAAACTCCACAACTTGAGACTCCGCAACTTGAAACTTCACAACTAGAAACTCCGCTATTAAATACTCCGCAACTAGAAACTCCGCAAATAGAAACTCTACAACTTAAAACTCCACAACTAGATACTTCACAACTGGAAACTCCACAACTAGATACTTCACAACTGGAAACTTCACAACTAGATCCTCCACAACTGGAAACTCCGCAACTAGAAACTCCACAACTAGAGACTCCACAACTCGAAACTCAACTACTAGAAACTCCACAACCAGAGACTCTGCAACTCCACAACAAGAAACTCCACAACTAGAGACTCCACAACTTGAAACTCCACAACTTTAAACTCCACAACTTGAGACTCCACAACTAGAAACTCAACAAATGAAAACTCCACAACTAGAAACTCCGCAGCTTGAAACTACACAACTAGAGACTCCACAACTAGAAACTCCAAAACTCGAAACTCCACAACTGGAAACTCCACAACTAGACACTCCACAACTAAAAACTCTTCAACTAGAAACTCATAAACTTGAGACTCCACAACTAGAGAATCTACAAGTAGAGACTTCAAACTAGAAACTCAACAACTAAAAACTCCACAACTAAAAACTCAACAACTAGAAACTGCACAGCTTGAGACTCCGCAACTGGAAACTCCACAACTAGAAACTCCGCAATCAGAAACTCCACAACTAGGGACTCCGCAACTAGAAACTCCACAACTAGAAACTCCACAACTGGAAACTCCACTACTAGATACGCCATAACTGGAAACTCGACAACTAGAAACTCCACATCTAGAGACTCCACAACTTGAAACTCCACAACTAGAAACTCTGCAAATAGAAACTCCACAACTTGAAACTCCACAACTACAAATTCCACAAATGGAGACTCGGCAACTAGAAATTCCAAGAATAGAGACTCGGCAACAAGAAATTCCACAACTAGCGACTCTGCAACTAGAAATTCCACAAATAGAGACTCGGCAACTAGAAATTCTATATCTAAAAACTCCACAACTAGAAACTGCAAAACTAGAGAGTTCACAACTAGAAACTCAACAACTAGAAACTCCACAACTAAAAACTCCACAACTGGAAAAGCCACAACTTGAGTCTCCGCAACTTGAAACTTCAAAAGTAGAAACTCCACTATTAAATACTCCGCAACTAGAAACTCCGCAACTAGAAACTCCACAACTTAAAACTCCCCAACTAGATACTCCACAACTGGAAACTCCACAACTAGAAACTCCACAACTAGAGACTCCACAACTCGAAACTCAACTACTAGAAACTCCACAACCAGAGACTCCGCCACTCCACAACAAGAAACTCCACAACTGGAAACTCCACAACTAGATACTCCGCAACTAGTAACTCTACAACTAGAGACTCCACAACTTGAAACTCCACAACTTTAAACTCCACAACTTGAGACTCCACAACTAGAAACTCAACAAATGAAAACTCCGCAACTAGAAACTCCGCAGCTAGAAACTACATAACTAGAGACTCCACAACTAGAAACTCCAAAACTCGAAACTCCACAACCAGAAACTCCAGAATTAGAAACTCCGCAGCTAGAAACTCCACAACTAGAGACTCCACAACTAGAAACTCCACAACTAGAAACTCCACAACTTGAAACCTCACAACCATAAGTTCCGCAACTAGAAAATCCACAGCTAGAGATTCCGCAACTAGAAACTCCACAACTAGAAACTCCAGAACTCAATACTCCACAACTCGAAACTCCACAACTGGAAACTCCACAACTGGAAACTCCACAACTAGACACTCCACAACTAAAAACTCTACAACCAGAAACTCCTAAACTAGAGACTCCACAACTAGAGACTACAACTAGAGACTTCAAACTAGAAACTCAACAACTAGAAACTCCACAACTTGAAACTCTAAAACTAGAAACTCCACAACTAGAAACTCTACAACTAGAGACTCTTCAACTAGAGAATTCGCAACTAGAAACTCCAAAACTAGAGACTCTGAACTAGAAACTCCACAGCTAGAAACTCCACGAGTAGAAACTCCACAACTTGAAACTGCACAACTACAAACTCCACAAATGGAGACTCGGCTACAAGAAATTTCATGTCTCGAAAGTCCACAACTAAAAACTCCACAACTGGAAACTCCACAACTAGAAACCCCACAACTAGAAATACCACAACTAGAGACTCCGCAACTAGAAACTCCACAACCAGAGACTCTGCAACTAGAAACTCCACAAATAGAAACTCCGCAACTAGAAACTCCGCAGCTAGAAACTACACAACTAGAGACTCCACAACTAGAAACTCCACAACTAGAAACTCCACAACTTGAAACCTCACAACCTTAAATTACGCAACTAGAAAATCCACAGCTAGAGATTCCGCCACTAGAAACTCCACAACTAGAAACTCCACAACTAGAAACTCAACAACTAGAAACTCCGGAACTAGAGACTCCACAACTAGAAACTCCACAACCTGAAACTCCACAACGAGAAACTCCACAACTACAAACTCCACAAATAGAGACTCGGCAACTAGAAATTCCATATCTAGAAACTCCACAACTAGAAACTTCACAACTAGAGACTCCCCAACTAGAAACTCCACAACCAAAGACTCTGCAACTAGAAACTCCGCAGCTAGAAACTCCACAAATAGAAACTCCACAACTAGAAACTCCACAACTAGAAACTCCACAACTTGAAACCTCACAACCTTAAGTTACGCAACTAGAAAATCCACAGCTAGAGATTCCGCAACTAGAAACTCCACAACTAGAAACTCCACAACTAGAAACTCAAAAACTAGAAACTCCGCAACTAGAAACTCCACAACCAGAGACTCTGCAACTAGAAACTCCGCAGCTAGAAACTCCACAGATAGAAACTCCGCAACTAGGAACTGCGCAGCTAGGAACTACACAACTTGAAACTCAACAACTAGAAACTCCACAACTAAAAACTCCACAACTGGAAACTCCACAACTTGAGACTCCGCAACTTGAAACTTCACAACTAGAAACTCCGCTATTAAATACTCCGCAACTAGAAACTCCGCAAATAGAAACTCTACAACTTAAAACTCCACAACTAGATACTCCACAACTGGAAACTCCACAACTAGATACTTCACAACTGGAAACTCCACAACTAGATCCTCCACAACTGGAAACTCCGCAACTAGAAACTCCACAACTAGAGACTCCACAACTCGAAACTCAACTACTAGAAACTCCACAACCAGAGACTCTGCAACTCCACAACAAGAAACTCCACAACTAGAGACTCCACAACTTGAAACTCCACAACTTTAAACTCCACAACTTGAGACTCCACAACTAGAAACTCAACAAATGAAAACTCCACAACTAGAAACTCCGCAGCTTGAAACTACACAACTAGAGACTCCACAACTAGAAACTCCAAAACTCGAAACTCCACAACTGGAAACTCCACAACTAGACACTCCACAACTAAAAACTCTTCAACTAGAAACTCATAAACTTGAGACTCCACAACTAGAGAATCTACAAGTAGAGACTTCAAACTAGAAACTCAACAACTAAAAACTCCACAACTAAAAACTCAACAACTAGAAACTGCACAGCTTGAGACTCCGCAACTGGAAACTCCACAACTAGAAACTCCGCAATCAGAAACTCCACAACTAGGGACTCCGCAACTAGAAACTCCACAACTAGAAACTCCACAACTAGAAACTCCACAACTGGAAACTCCACTACTAGATACGCCATAACTGGAAACTCGACAACTAGAAACTCCACATCTAGAGACTCCACAACTTGAAACTCCACTAGAAACTCTGCAAATAGAAACTCCACAACTTGAAACTCCACAACTACAAATTCCACAAATGGAGACTCGGCAACTAGAAATTCCAAGAATAGAGACTCGGCAACAAGAAATTCCACAACTAGCGACTCTGCAACTAGAAATTCCACAAATAGAGACTCGGCAACTAGAAATTCTATATCTAAAAACTCCACAACTAGAAACTGCAAAACTAGAGAGTTCACAACTAGAAACTCAACAACTAGAAACTCCACAACTAAAAACTCCACAACTGGAAAAGCCACAACTTGAGTCTCCGCAACTTGAAACTTCAAAAGTAGAAACTCCACTATTAAATACTCCGCAACTAGAAACTCCGCAACTAGAAACTCCACAACTTAAATCTCCCCAACTAGATACTCCACAACTGGAAACTCCACAACTAGAAACTCCACAACTAGAGACTCCACAACTCGAAACTCAACAACTAGAAACTCCACAACCAGAGACTCCGCCACTCCACAACAAGAAACTCCACAACTGGAAACTCCACAACTAGATACTCCGCAACTAGTAACTCTACAACTAGAGACTCCACAACTTGAAACTCCACAACTTTAAACTCCACAACTTGAGACTCCACAACTAGAAACTCAACAAATGAAAACTCCGCAACTAGAAACTCCGCAGCTAGAAACTACATAACTAGAGACTCCACAACTAGAAACTCCAAAACTCGAAACTCCACAACCAGAAACTCCAGAATTAGAAACTCCGCAGCTAGAAACTCCACAACTAGAGACTCCACAACTAGAAACTCCACAACTAGAAACTCCACAACTTGAAACCTCACAACCATAAGTTCCGCAACTAGAAAATCCACAGCTAGAGATTCCGCAACTAGAAACTCCACAACTAGAAACTCCAGAACTCAATACTCCACAACTCGAAACTCCACAACTGGAAACTCCACAACTGGAAACTCCACAACTAGACACTCCACAACTAAAAACTCTACAACCAGAAACTCCTAAACTAGAGACTCCACAACTAGAGACTACAACTAGAGACTTCAAACTAGAAACTCAACAACTAGAAACTCCACAACTTGAAACTCTAAAACTAGAAACTCCACAACTAGAAACTCTACAACTAGAGACTCTTCAACTAGAGAATTCGCAACTAGAAACTCCAAAACTAGAGACTCTGAACTAGAAACTCCACAGCTAGAAACTCACGAGTAGAAACTCCACAACTTGAAACTGCACAACTACAAACTCCACAAATGGAGACTCGGCTACAAGAAATTTCATGTCTCGAAAGTCCACAACTAAAAACTCCACAACTGGAAACTCCACAACTAGAAACCCCACAACTAGAAATACCACAACTAGAGACTCCGCAACTAGAAACTCCACAACCAGAGACTCTGCAACTAGAAACTCCACAAATAGAAACTCCGCAACTAGAAACTCCGCAGCTAGAAACTACACAACTAGAGACTCCACAACTAGAAACTCCACAACTAGAAACTCCACAACTTGAAACCTCACAACCTTAAATTACGCAACTAGAAAATCCACAGCTAGAGATTCCGCAACTAGAAACTCCACAACTAGAAACTCCACAACTAGAAACTCAACAACTAGAAACTCCGGAACTAGAGACTCCACAACTAGAAACTCCACAACCTGAAACTCCACAACGAGAAACTCCACAACTACAAACTCCACAAATAGAGACTCGGCAACTAGAAATTCCATATCTAGAAACTCCACAACTAGAAACTTCACAACTAGAGACTCCGCAACTAGAAACTCCACAACCAAAGACTCTGCAACTAGAAACTCCGCAGCTAGAAACTCCACAAATAGAAACTCCGCAACTAGAAACTCCGCAGCTAGAAACTACACAACTGGAAACACCACAACTAGATACTCCACAACTAGAAACTCCACAACTACAACTAAAGACTCCACCACTCGAAACTCCAAAACTAGAAACTCCACAACCAGAGACTCCGCAACTCCACAACTAGAAACTCCACAACTGGAAACTCCACAACTAGATACTGCGCAACTAGAAACTCCACAACTAGAGACTCCACAACTTTAAACTCCACAACTTGAAACTCCACAACTTGAGACTCCACAACTAGAAACTCCACAACCAGAAACTCCACAACTAGAAACTCCACAACTAGAAACTCTGCAACTAGAGACTCCACAAATAGAAACTCCACAACTAGAAACACCACAACTACAAACTCAACAACTAGAAACTCCACAACTAGAAACTCCACAACTAGAAACTCCACAACTTGAAACCTCACAACCTTAAGTTACGCAACTAGAAAATCCACAACTAGAGATTCCGCAACTAGAAACTCCACAACTAGAGACTCCGCAACTAGAAACTCCACAACCAGAGACTCTGCAACTAGAAACTCCGCAGCTAGAAACTCCACAAATAGAAACTCCGCAACTAGAACCTCCGCAGCTAGAAACTACACAACTAGAGACTCCACAACTAGAAACTCCACAACTAGAAACTCCACAACTAGAAACTCCACAACTTGAAACCTCCCAACCTTAAGTTACGCAACTAGAAAATCCACAGCCAGAGATTCCGCAACTAGAAATTCCATAACTAGAAACTCCACAACTAGAAACTCCACAACTAGAAACTCCGCAGCTATAGACTCCACAACTAGAAACTCCACAACTTGAAACTCCACAACTAGAAACTCCACAACTACAAACTCCAGAAATAGAGACTCGGCAACTAGAAATTCCATATCTAGAAACTCCACAACTAAAAACTTTACAACTAGAATCTGCAAAACTAGAGACTTCACCACTAGAAACTCAACAACTAGAAACTCCACAACTAAAAACGCCACAACTGGAAACTCCACAACTTGAGACTCCGCAACTTCAAACTCCACAACTAGAAAACTCAGCTATTAAAAACTCCGCAACTAGAAACTCCACAACTAGATACTCCAACTGGAAACTCCACAACTAGAAACTTCACAACCGGAAACTCCACAACTAGATACTCCACAACTGGAAACTCCACCAACAGAGACTCTGCAACTAGAAACTCCGCAACTCGAAACTCCAAGACTAGAAACTCCACAACTAGAAACTCCACAACTAGAGACTCCGCATTTCCACAACTAGAAACTCCACAACTGGAAACTCCGCAACTAGATACTCCACAACTAGAAACTCCACAACTAGAGACTCCCCAACTTGAAACTCCACAACTTTGAACTCCACAACTTGATACTCCACAACTAGAAACTCCACAAATTTAAACTTCACAACTAGAAACTCCACAACCAGAAAATCTACAACTAGAAACTCCGCAACTAGAAACTCCACAACCAGAGACTCTGCACCTAGAAACTCCACAACTCAAAACTCCACAACTAGAAACTCCACAACTAGAAACTCCACAACTAGAGACTCCGCAACTCCACAAATAGAAACTCCACAACTGGAAACTCCACAACTAGATACTCCGCAACTAGAAACTCCACAACTAGAGACTCCCCAACTTGAAACTCCACCACTTTAAACTCCACAGCTTGAGACTCCACAACTAGAAACTCCACAACTTGAAACTCCACAACTAGAAACTCCACAACCAGAAACTGTACAACTAGAAACTCCACAACTAGAAACTCCACAACTATAATCTCCGCAACTAGAGACTCCACAACTAAAAACTCTACAACTAGAAACTCCACAACAACAAACTCAACAAATATAGACTCGGCAACTAGAAATTCCATATCTAGAAACTCCTCAACTAAAAACCCCACAACTAAAAACTCCACAACTAGAAACTCCACAACTAGAAACTCTACAACTAGAGACTCCGCAACTAGAAACTCCACAGCCAGAGACTCTGCAACTAGAAACTCTGCAGCTAGAAACTCCACAAACAGAAACTCCACAATTAGAAACTCCGCAGCTAGAAACTCCTCAACTAGACACTCCACAGCTAGAAACTCCACAACTAGAAACTCCACAACTAGAAACTCCACAACTTGAAACCTCACAACCTTAAGTTCCACAACTAGAAAATCCACAGCTAGAGATTCCGCAACTAGAAACTCCACAACTAGAAACTCCACAACTAGAAACTCAACAACTAGAAACTCCACAAATAGAAACTCCACAACTAGAAACTGCGCAGCTAGAAACTACACAACTAGAGACTCCACAACTAGAAACTCCACAACTAGCAACTCCACAACTTGAAACCTCAAAACCTTAAGTTACGCAACTAGAAAATCCACAGCTCGAGATTCCGCAACTAGAAACTCCACAACTAGAAACTCCACAACTAGAAACTCAACAACTAGAAACTCCGCAACTTGAGACTCCACAACTTCAAACTCCACAACTTGAAACTCCACAACTAGATACTCCACAACTTTAAACTCCACAACTTGAGACTCCACAACTAGAAACTCAACAAATGAAAACTCCGCAACTAGAAACTCCGCAGCTAGAAACTACACAACTAGAGACTCCAGAACTACAAACTCCAAAACTCGAAACTTCACAACTGGAAACTCCACAACTAGACACTCCACAACTAAAAACTCTTACACTAGAAACTCCTAAACTTGAGACTCCAAAACTAGAGAATCTACAAGTAGAGACTTCAAACTAGAAACTCAACAACTAAAAACTCCACAACTAAAAACTCAACAACTAGAAACTGCACAGCTTGAGACTCCGCAACTTGAAACTCCACAACTTGAAACTCCACAACTAGAAACTCCGAAACTAGAAACTCCACAACTAGAAACTCCACAACTTGAAACTCCACAACTAGAAACTCCACAACCAGAAACTCTACAACTAGAAACTCCACAACTAGAAACTCCACAAAAAGAAACTTCGCAACTAGAGACTCCACAACAAAAAACTCCACAACTAGAAACTCCACAACAACAAACTCCACAAATAGAGACTCGGCAACTAGAAAAAAATTCCATATATAGAAACTTCACAACTAAAAACCCCACAACTAAAAACTCCACAACTAGAAACTCCACAACTAGAAACTCTACAACTAGAGACCCCGCAACTAGAAACTCCACAGCCAGAGACTCTGCAACTAGAAACTCTGCAGCTAGAAACTCCACAAACAGAAACTCCACAATTAGAAACTCCGCAGCTAGAAACTCCACAACTAGAGACTCCACAACTAGAAACTCCACAACTAGAAACTCCACAACTAGAAACTCCACAACTTGAAACCTCACAACCTTAAGTTCCGCAACTAGAAAATCCACAGCTAGAGATTCCGCAACTAGAAACTCCACAACTAGATACTCCAGAACTCAAAACTCCACAACTCGAAACTCCACAACTGGAAACTCCACAACTGGAAACTCCACAACCAGACACTCCACAACTAAAAACTCTACAACCAGAAACTCCTAAACTAGAGACTCCACAACTAGAGACTACAACTAGAGACTTCAAACTAGAAACTCAATAACTAGAAACTCCACAACTTGAAACTCCACAACTAGAAACTCCACAACTAGAAACTCAACAACTAGAGGATCTGCAACTAGAAACTCCGCAGCTAGAAACTCCACAAATAGAAACTCCGCAACTAGAAACTCTGCAGCTAGAAACTACACAACTAGAGACTCCACAACTAGAAACTCCACAACTAGAAACTCCACAACTAAAAAACTCAACAACTAGAAACTCCGGAACTAGAGACTCCACAACTAGAAACTCCACAACTTGAAACTCCACAACTAGAAACTCCACAACTACAAACTCCACAAATAGAGACTCGGCAACTGGAAATTTCATATCTAGAAACTCCACAACTAAAAACCCCACAACTAGAGACTCCGCAACTACAAACTCCACAACCAGAGACTCTGCAACTAGAAACTCCGCAGCTAGAAACTCCACAAATAGAAAATCCGCAACTAGAAACTCCGCAGCTAGAATCTACACAACTGGAAACTCCACAACTAGATACTCCACAACTGGAAACTCCACAACTAGAAACTCCACAACTACAACTAAAGACTCCACAACTCGAAACTCCAAAACTAAAAACTCCACAACCAGAGACTCCGCAACTCCACAACTAGAAACTCCACAACTGGAAACTCCACAACTAGATACTGCACAACTAGAAACTCCACAACTAGACACTCCACAACTTTAAACTCCACAACTTGAAACTCCACAACTTGAGACTCCACAACTAGAAACTCCACAACTTGAAACTCCACAACTAGAAACTCCACAACCAGAAACTCCCCAACTAGAAACTCCACAACTAGAAACTCTGCAACTAGAGACTCCACAAATAGAAACTCCACAACTAGAAACTCCACAACTACAAACTCCACAACTAGAAAGTCCACAACTAGAAACTCCACAACTAGAAACTCCACAACTTGAAACCTCACAACCTTAAGTTACGCAACTAGAAAATCCACAGCTAGAGATTCCGCAACTAGAAACTCCACAACTAGAAACACCACAACTAGAAACTCAACAACTAGAAACTCCGCAACTAGAAACTCCACAACCAGAGACTCTGCAACTAGAAACTCCGCAGCTAGAAACTCCACAAATAGAAACTCCGCAACTAGAAACTGCGCAGCTAGAAACTACACAACTAGAGACTCCACAACTAGAAAATCCACAACTAGAAACTCCACAACTAGAAACTCCACAACTTGAAACCTGACAACCTTAAGTTACGCAACTAGAAAATCCCCAGCTAGAGATTCCGCAACTAGAAACTCCACAACTAGAAACTCCACAACTAGAAACTCAGCAACTAGAAACTCCGCAACTAGAAACTCCGCAGCTAGAAACTCCACAAATAGAAACTCCGCAACTAGAAACGTTGCAGCTAGAAACTACACAACTAGAGACTCGGCAACTAGAAATTCCACAACTAGAGACTCTGCAACTAGAAACTCCACAACTAGATACTCGGCAACTAGAAATTCCACAAATAGAGACTCGGCAACTAGAAATTCTATATCTAGAAACTCCACAACTAGAAACTGCAAAACTAGAGACTTCACAACTAGAAACTCCACAACTGGAAACTCCACAACTAGATACTCCACAACTAGTAACTCTACAACTAGAGACTCCACAACTTTAAACTCCACAAATGAAAACTCCGCAACTAGAAACTCCGCAGCTAGAAACTGCACAGCTAGAGACTCCACAACTAGAAACTCCAAAACTCGAAACTTCACAACTAGAAACTCCACAACTAGACACTCCACAACTAAAAACTCTTCAACTAGAAACTCCTAAACTTGAGACTCCACAACTAGAGAATCTACAAGTAGAGACTTCAAACTAGAAGCGCAACAACTAAAAACTCCACAACTAGAAACTCAAACATAGAAACTGCACAGCTTGAGACTCCGCAACTTGAAACTCCACAACTTGAAACTCCACAACTAGAAACTCCGCAACTAGAAACTCCACAACTAGGAACTCCGCAACTAGAAACTCCACAACTAGAAACTCCACAACTGGAAACTCCACTACTAGATACGCCACATCTAGAGACTCCACGACTTGAAACTCCACAACTAGAAACTCTGCAACTAGAAACTCCACAACTAGAAACTCCGCAACTACAAACTCCACAAATAGAGACTCGGCAACTAGAAAATCCACAAATAGAGACTCGGCAACTAGAAATTCCACAACTAAAGACTCTGCAACTAGAAACTCCAAAACTAGAGATTCGGCAACTAGAAATCCCACAAATAGAGACTCGGCAACTAGAAAATCTATATCTAGAAACTCCACAACTAGAAACTGCAAAACTAGAGACTTCACAACTAGAAACTTAACAACTAGAAACTCCACAACTAAAAACTCCACAACTGGAAACTCCACAACTTGAGACTCCGCAACTTGAAACTTCACAAGTAGAAACTCCGCTATTAAATACTCTGCAACTAGAAACTGCGCAACTAGAAACTCCACAACTTAAAACTCCACAACTAGATACTCCACAACTGGAAACTCCACAACTAGATACTTCACAACTGTAAACTCCACAACTAGATACTCCACAACTGGAAACTCCACAACTAGAAACTCCACAACTAGAGACTCCACAACTCGAAGCTCAACAACTAGAAACTCCACAACCAGAGACTCCGCAACTCCACAACAAGAAACTCCACAACTGGAAACTCCACAACTAGATACTCCGCAACTAGTAACTCTACAACTAGAGACTCCACAACTAGAAACTCCACAACAACAAACTCCACAAATAGAGGCTCGGCAACTACAAAAAATTCCATATCTAGAAACTTCACAACTAAAAACCCCACAACTAAAAACTCCACAACTAGAAACTCCAAAACTAGAAAGTCTACAACTAGAGACTCCGCAACTAGAAACTCCACAGCCAGAGACTCTGCAACTAGAAACTCTGCAGCTAGAAACTCCACAAACAGAAACTCCACAATTAGAAACTCTGCAGCTAGAAACTCCACAAACAGAAACTCCACAATTAGAAACTCTGCAGCTAGAAACTCCACAACTAGAGACTCCACAACTAGAAACTCCACAACTAGAAACACCACAACTAGAAACTCCACAACTTGAAACCTCACAACCTTAAGTTCCGCAACTAGAAAATCCACAGTTAGAGATTCCGCAACTAGAAACTCCACAACTAGAAACTCCAGAACTCAAAACTCCACAACTGGAAACTCCACAACTGGAAACTCCACAACTGGAAACTCCACAACTAGACACTCCACAACTAAAACTCTACAACCAGAAACTCCTAAACTAGAGACTCCACAACTAGAGACTACAACTAGAGACTTCAAACTAGAAACTCAACAACTAGAAACTCCACAACTTGAAACTCCAAAACTAGAAACTCCACAACTAGAAACTCTACAACTAGAGACTGTTCAACTAGAGAATTCGCAACTAGAAACTCCAAAACTAGAGACTGAACTAGAAACTCCGCAGCTAGAAACTCCACAAGTAGAAACTCCACAACTCGAAACTCCACAACTACAAACTCCACAATTAGAGACTCGGCTACAAGAAATTTCATGTCTCGAAAGTCCACAACTAAGAACTCCACAACTGGAAACTCCACAACTAGAAACCCCACAACTAGAAATACCACAACTAGAGACTCCGCAACTAGAAACTCCACAACCAGAGACTCTGCAACTAGAAACTCCCCAGCTAGAAACTCCACAAATAGAAACTACGCAACTAGAAACTCCGCAGCTAGAAACTACACAACTAGAGACTCCACAACTAGAAACTCCACAACTAGAAACTCCACAACTTGAAACCTCACAACCTTAAGTTACGCAACTAGAAAATCCACAGCTAGAGATTCCGCAACTAGAAACTTCACAACTAGAAACTCCACAACTAGAAACTCAACAACTAGAAACTCCGGAACTAGAAACTCCACAACCAGAGACTCTGCAACTAGAAACTCCGCAGCTAGAAACTCCACAGATAGAAACTCCGCAACTAGAAACTGCGCAGCTAGGAACTACACAACTTGAAACTCAACAACTAGAAACTCCACAACTGAAAACTCCACAACTGGAAACTCCACAACTTTAGACTCCGCAACTTGAAACTTCACAACCAGAAACTCCGCTATTAAATACTCCGCAACTAGAAACTCCGCAAATAGAAACTCTACAACTTAAAACTCCACAACTAGATACTCCACAACTAGATACTTCACAACTGGAAACTCCACAACTATATACTCCACAACTGGAAACTCCGCAACTAGAAACTCCACAACTAGAGACTCCACAACTCGAAACTCAACTACTAGAAACTCCACAACCAGAGACTCTGCAACTCCACAACAAGAAACTCCACAACTAGAGACTCCACAACTTGAAACTCCACAACTTTAAACTCCACAACTTGAGACTCCACAACTAGAAACTCAACAAATGAAAACTCCACAACTAGAAACTCCGCAGCTTGAAACTACACAACTAGAGAATCTACAAGTAGAGACTTCAAACTAGAAACTCAACAACTAAAAACTCCACAACTAAAAACTCAACAACTAGAAACTGCACAGCTTGAGACTCCGCAACTGGAAACTCCACAACTTGAAACTCCACAACTAGAAACTCCGCAATTAAAAACTTCACAACTAGGGACTCCGCAACTAGAAACTCCACAACTAGAAACTCCACAACTGGAAACTCCACTACTAGATACGCCATAACTGGAAACTCGACAACTAGAAACTCCACATCTAGAGACTCCACAACTTGAAACTCCACAACTAGAAACTCTGCAAATAGAAACTCCACAACTTGAAACTCCACAACTACAAATTCCACAAATGGAGACTCGGCAACTAGAAATTCCAGGAATAGAGACTCGGCAACAAGAAATTCCACAACTAGCGACTCTGCAACTAGAAACTCCACAACTAGAGACTCGGCAACTAGAAATTCCACAAATAGAGACTCGGCAAATAGAAATTCTATATCTAAAAACTCCACAACTAGAAACTGCAAAACTAGAGACTTCACAACTAGAAACTCAACAACTAGAAACTCCACAACTAAAAACTCCACAACTGGAAAAGCCACAACTTGAGTCTCCGCAACTTGAAACTTCAAAAGTAGAAACTCCGCTATTAAATACTCCGCAACTAGAAACTCCGCAACTAGAAACTCCACAACTTAAAACTCCCCAACTAGATACTCCACAACTGGAAACTCCACAACTAGAAACTCCACAACTAGAGACTCCACAACTCGAAACTCAACAACTAGAAACTCCACAACCAGAGACTCCGCCACTCCACAACAAGAAACTCCACAACTGGAAACTCCACAACTAGATACTCCGCAACTAGTAACTCTACAACTAGAGACTCCACAACTTGAAACTCCACAACTTTAAACTCCACAACTTGAGACTCCACAACTAGAAACTCAACAAATGAAAACTCCGCAACTAGAAACTCCGCAGCTAGAAACTACATAACTAGAGACTCCACAACTAGAAACTCCAAAACTCGAAACTCCACAACCAGAAACTCCACAATTAGAAACTCCGCAGCTAGAAACTCCACAACTAGAGACTCCACAACTAGAAACTCCACAACTAGAAACTCCACAACTTGAAACCTCACAACCATAAGTTCCGCAACTAGAAAATCCACAGCTAGAGATTCCGCAACTAGAAACTCCACAACTAGAAACTCCAGAACTCAATACTCCACAACTCGAAACTCCACAACTGGAAACTCCACAACTGGAAACTCCACAACTAGACACTCCACAACTAAAAACTCTACAACCAGAAACTCCTAAACTAGAGACTCCACAACTAGAGACTACAACTAGAGACTTCAAACTAGAAACTCAACAACTAGAAACTCCACAACTTGAAACTCTAAAACTAGAAACTCCACAACTAGAAACTCTACAACTAGAGACTCTTCAACTAGAGAATTCGCAACTAGAAGCTCCAAAACTAGAGACTCTGAACTAGAAACTCCACAGCTAGAAACTCCACGAGTAGAAACTCCACAACTTGAAACTCCACAACTACAAACTCCACAAATGGAGACTCGGCTACAAGAAATTTCATGTCTCGAAAGTCCACAACTAAAAACTCCACAACTGGAAACTCCACAACTAGAAACCCCACAACTAGAAATACCACAACTAGAGACTCCGCAACTAGAAACTCCACAACCAGAGACTCTGCAACTAGAAACTCCACAAATAGAAACTCCGCAACTAGAAACTCCGCAGCTAGAAACTACACAACTAGAGACTCCACAACTAGAAACTCCACAACTAGAAACTCCACAACTTGAAACCTCACAACCTTAAATTACGCAACTAGAAAATCCACAGCTAGAGATTCCGCAACTAGAAACTCCACAACTAGAAACTCCACAACTAGAAACTCAACAACTAGAAACTCCGGAACTAGAGACTCCACAATTAGAAACTCCACAACCTGAAACTCCACAACGAGAAACTCCACAACTACAAACTCCACAAATAGAGACTCGGCAACTAGAAATTCCATATCTAGAAACTCCACAACTAGAAACTTCACAACTAGAGACTCCGCAACTAGAAACTCCACAACCAGAGACTCTGCAACTAGAAACTCCGCAGCTAGAAACTCCACAAATAGAAACTCCGCAACTAGAAACTCCGCAGCTAGAAACTACACAACTGGAAACACCACAACTAGATACTCCACAACTAGAAACTCCACAACTACAACTAAAGACTCCACAACTCGAAACTCCAAAACTAGAAACTCCACAACCAGAGACTCCGCAACTCCACAACTAGAAACTCCACAACTGGAAACTCCACAACTAGATACTGCGCAACTAGAAACTCCACAACTAGAGACTCCACAACTTAAAACTCCACAACTTGAAACTCCACAACTTGAGACTCCACAACTAGAAACTCCACAACCAGAAACTCCACAACTAGAAACTCCACAACTAGAAACTCTGCAACTAGAGACTCCACAAATAGAAACTCCACAACTAGAAACACCACAACTACAAACTCAACAACTAGAAACTCCACAACTAGAAACTCCACAACTAGAAACTCCACAACTTGAAACCTCACAACCTTAAGTTACGCAACTAGAAAATCCACAGCTAGAGATTCCGCAACTAGAAACTCCACAACTAGAGACTCCGCAACTAGAAACTCCACAACCAGAGACTCTGCAACTAGAAACTCCGCAGCTAGAAACTCCACAAATAGAAACTCCGCAACTAGAACCTCCGCAGCTAGAAACTACACAACTAGAGACTCCACAACTAGAAACTCCACAACTAGAAACTCCACAACTTGAAACCTCCCAACCTTAAGTTACGCAACTAGAAAATCCACAGCCAGAGATTCCGCAACTAGAAATTCCATAACTAGAAACTCCACAACTAGAAACTCCACAACTAGAAACTCCGCAGCTAGAGACTCCACAACTAGAAACTCCACAACTTGAAACTCCACAACTAGAAACTCCACAACTACAAACTCCAGAAATAGAGACTCGGCAACTAGAAATTCCGTATCTAGAAACTCCACAACTAAAAACTTTACAACTAGAATCTGCAAAACTAGAGACTTCAACACTAGAAACTCAACAACTAGAAACTCCACAACTAAAAACGCCACAACTGGAAACTCCGCAACTTGAGACTCCGCAACTTCAAACTCCACAACTAGAAAACTCAGCTATTAAAAACTCCGCAACTAGAAACTCCACAACTAGATACTCCAACTGGAAACTCCACAACTAGAAACTTCACAACCGGAAACTCCACAACTAGATACTCCACAACTGGAAACTCCACCAACAGAGACTCTGCAACTAGAAACTCCGCAACTCGAAACTACACAACTAGAAACTCCACAACTAGAAACTCCACAACTAGAGACTCCGCATTTCCACAACTAGAAACTCCACAACTGGAAACTCCACAACTAGATACTCCACAACTAGAAACTCCACAACTAGTGACTCCCCAACTTGAAACTCCACAACTTTGAACTCCACAACTTGAGACTCCACAACTAGAAACTCCACAACTTGAAGCTCCACAACTAGAAACTCCACAACCAGAAACTGTACAACTAGAAACTCCACAACTAGAAACTCCACAACTATAATCTCCGCAACTAGAGACTCCACAACTAAAAACTCTACAACTAGAAACTCCACAACAACAAACTCAACAAATATAGACTCGGCAACTAGAAATTCCATATCTAGAAACTCCTCAACTAAAAACCCCACAACTAAAAACTCCACAACTAGAAACTTCACAACTAGAAACTCTACAACTAGAGACTCCGCAACTAGAAACTCCACAGCCAGAGACTCTGCAACTAGAAACTCTGCAGCTAGAAACTCCACAAACAGAAACTCCACAATTAGAAACTCCGCAGCTAGAAACTCCTCAACTAGACACTCCACAGCTAGAAACTCCACAACTAGAAACTCCACAACTAGAAACTCCACAACTAGAAACTCCACAAATTGAAAGCTCACAACCTTAAGTTCCACAAATAGAAAATCCACAGCTAGAGATTCCGCAACTAGAAACTCCACAACTAGAAACTCCACAACTAGAAACTCAACAACTAGAAACTCCACAAATAGAAACTCCACAACTAGAAACTGCGCAGCTAGAAACTACACAACTAGAGACTCCACAACTAGAAACTCCACAACTAGAAACTCCACAACTAGCAACTCCACAACTTGAAACCTCAAAACCTTAAGTTACGCAACTAGAAAATCCACAGCTCGAGATTCCGCAACTAGAAACTCCACAACTAGAAACTCCACAACTAGAAACTCAACAACTAGAAACTCCGCAACTTGAGACTCCACAACTTCAAACTCCACAACTTGAAACTCCACAACTAGATACTCCACAACTTTAAACTCCACAACTTGAGACTCCACAACTAGAAACTCAACAAATGAAAACTCCGCAACTAGAAACTCCGCAGCTAGAAACTACACAACTAGAGACTCCAGAACTAGAAACTCCAAAACTCGAAACTTCACAACTGGAAACTCCACAACTAGACACTCCACAACTAAAAACTCTTCAACTAGAAACTCCTAAACTTGAGACTCCAAAACTAGAGAATCTACAAGTAGAGACTTCAAACTAGAAACTCAACAACTAAAAACTCCTCAACTAAAAACTCAACAACTAGAAACTGCACAGCTTGAGACTCCGCAACTTGAAACTCCACAACTTGAAACTCCACAACTAGAAACTCCGAAACTAGAAACTCCACAACAAGAAACTCCACAACTGGAAACTCCACAACTAGATACTCCGCAACTAGTAACTCTACAACTAGAGACTCCACAACTAGAAACTCCACAACAACAAACTCCACAAATAGTGGCTCGGCAACTACAAAAAATTCCATATCTAGAAACTTCACAACTAAAAACCCCACAACTAAAAACTCCACAACTAGAAACTCCAAAACTAGAAACTCTACAACTAGAGACTCCGCAACTAGAAACTCCACAGCCAGAGACTCTGCAACTAGAAACTCTGCAGCTAGAAACTCCACAAACAGAAACTCCACAATTAGAAACTCTGCAGCTAGAAACTCCACAAACAGAAACTCCACAATTAGAAACTCTGCAGCTAGAAACTCCACAACTAGAGACTCCACAACTAGAAACTCCACAACTAGAAACACCACAACTAGAAACTCCACAACTTGAAACCTCACAACCTTAAGTTCCGCAACTAGAAAATCCACAGTTAGAGATTCCGCAACTAGAAACTCCAGAACTCAAAACTCCACAACTCGAAACTCCACAACTGGAAACTCCACAACTGGAAACTCCACAACTAGACACTCCACAACTAAAAACTCTAAAACCAGAAACTCCTAAACTAGAGACTCCACAACTAGAGACTACAACTAGAGACTTCAAACTAGAAACTCAACAACTAGAAACTCCACAACTTGAAACTCCACAACTAGAAACTCCACAACTAGAAACTCTACAACTAGAGACTGTTCAACTAGAGAATTCGCAACTAGAAACTCCAAAACTAGAGACTGAACTAGAAACTCCGCAGCTAGAAACTCCACAAGTAGAAACTCCACAACTCAAAACTCCACAACTACAAACTCCACAATTAGAGACTCGGCTACAAGAAATTTCATGTCTCGAAAGTCCACAACTAAGAACTCCACAACTGGAAACTCCACAACTAGAAACCCCACAACTAGAAATACCACAACTAGAGACTCCGCAACTAGAAACTCCACAACCAGAGACTCTGCAACTAGAAACTCCGCAGCTAGAAACTCCACAAATAGAAACTCCGCAACTAGAAACTCCGCAGCTAGAAACTACACAACTAGAGACTCCACAACTAGAAACTCCACAACTAGAAACTCCTCAACTTGAAACCTCACAACCTTAAGTTACGCAACTAGAAATTCCACAGCTAGAGATTCCGCAACTAGAAACTTCACAACTAGAAACTCCACAACTAGAAACTCAACAACTAGAAACTCCGGAACTAGAAACTCCACAACTAGAAACTCCACAACTTGAAACTCCACAAAAAGAAACTCCACAACTACAAACTCCACGAATAGAGACTCGGCAACTAGAAATTCCATATCTAGAAACTCCACAACTAAAAACTCCACAACTAGAGACTCTGCAACTAGAAACTCCAAAACCAGAGACTCTGCAACTAGAAACTCCGCAGCTAGAAACTCCACAAATAGAAACTCCTCAACTAGAAACTCCGCAGCCAGAAACTACACAACTGAAAACTCCACAACTAGATACTCCACAACTGGAAACTCCACAACTAGAAACTCCACAACTACAACTAAAGACTCCACAACTCGAAACTCCAAAACTAGAAACTCCACAACCAGAGACTCCGCAACTCCACAACTAGAAACTCCACAACTGGAAACTCCACAACTAGATACTGCGCAACTAGAAACTCCACAAATAGAAACTCCACAACTAGAAACTCCACAACTAGAAACTCCACAACTTGAAACCTCACAACCTTAAGTTACGCAACTAGAAAATCCACAGCTAGAGATTCCGCAACTAGAAACTCCACAACTAGAAACTCGACAACTAGAAACTCAACAACTAGAAACTCCGCAACTAGAAACTCCACAACCAGAGACTCTGCAACTAGAAACTCCGCAGCTAGAAACTCCACAGATAGATACTCCGCAACTAGGAACTGCGCAGCTAGGAACTACACAACTTGAAACTCAACAACTAGAAACTCCACAACTAAAAACTCCACAACTGGAAACTCCACAACTTGAGACTCCGCAACTTGAAACTTCACAACTAGAAACTCCGCTATTAAATACTCCGCAACTAGAAACTCCGCAAATAGAAACTCTACAACTTAAAACTCCACAACTAGATACTCCACAACTGGAAACTCCACAACTAGATACTTCACAACTGGAAACTCCACAACTAGATACTCCACAACTGGAAACTCCGCAACTAGAAACTCCACAACTAGAGACTCCACAACTCGAAACTCAACTACTAGAAACTCCACAACCAGAGACTCTGCAACTCCACAACAAGAAACTCCACAACTAGAGACTCCACAACTTGAAACTCCACAACTTTAAACTCCACAACTTGAGACTCCACAACTAGAAACTCAACAAATGAAAACTCCACAACTAGAAACTCCGCAGCTTGAAACTACACAACTAGAGACTCCACAACTAGAAACTCCAAAACTCGAAACTCCACAACTGGAAACTCCACAACTAGACACTCCACAACTAAAAACTCTTCAACTAGAAACTCCTAAACTTGAGACTCCACCACTAGAGAATCTACAAGTAGAGACTTCAAACTAGAAACTCAACAACTAAAAACTCCACAACTAAAAACTCAACAACTAGAAACTGCACAGCTTGAGACTCCGCAACTGGAAACTCCACAACTTGAAACTCCACAACTAGAAACTCCGCAATTAGAAACTCCACAACTAGGGACTCCGCAACTAGAAACTCCACAGCTAGAAACTCCACAACTGGAAACTCCACTACTAGATACGCCATAACTGGAAACTCGACAACTAGAAACTCCACATCTAGAGACTCCACAACTTGAAACTCCACAACTAGAAACTCTGCAAATAGAAACTCCACAACTTGAAACTCCACAACTACAAATTCCACAAATGGAGACTCGGCAACTAGAAATTCCAGGAATAGAGACTCGGCAACAAGAAATTCCACAACTAGCGACTCTGCAACTAGAAATTCCACAAATAGAGACTCGGCAACTAGAAATTCTATATATAAAAACTCCACAACTAGAAACTGCAAAACTAGAAAGCTCACAACTAGAAACTCAACAACTAGAAACTCCACAACTAAAAACTCCACAACTGGAAAAGCCACAACTTGAGTCTCCGCAACTTGAAACTTCAAAAGTAGAAACTCCACTATTAAATACTCCGCAACTAGAAACTCCGCAACTAGAAACTCCACAACTTAAAACTCCCCAACTAGATACACCACAACTGGAAACTCCACAACTAGAAACTCCACAACTAGAGACTACACAACTCGAAACTCAACAACTAGAAACTCCACAACCAGAGACTCCGCCACTCCACAACAAGAAACTCCACAACTGGAAACTCCACAACTAGATACTCCGCAACTAGTAACTCTACAACTAGAGACTCCACAACTTGAAACTCCACAACTTTAAACTCCACAACTTGAGACTCCACAACTAGAAACTCAACAAATGAAAACTCCGCAACTAGAAACTCCGCAGCTAGAAACTACATAACTAGAGACTGCACAACTAGAAACTCCAAAACTCGAAACTCCACAACCAGAAACTCCACAATTAGAAACTCCGCTGCTAGAAACTCCACAACTAGAGACTCCACAACTAGAAACTCCACAACTAGAAACTCCACAACTTGAAACCTCACAACCATAAGTTCCGCAACTAGAAAATCCACAGCTAGAGATTCCGCAACTAGAAACTCCACAACTAGACACTCCACAACTAAAAACTCTACAACCAGAAACTCCTAAACTAGAGACTCCACAACTAGAGACTACAACTAGAGACTTCAAACTAGAAACTCAACAACTAGAAACTCCACAACTTGAAACTCTAAAACTAGAAACTCCACAACTAGAAACTCTACAACTAGAGACTCTTCAACTAGAGAATTCGCAACTAGAAACTCCAAAACTAGAGACTCTGAACTAGAAACTCCACAGCTAGAAACTCCACGAGTAGAAACTCCACAACTTGAAACTCCACAACTACAAACTCCACAAATGGAGACTCGGCTACAAGAAATTTCATGTCTCGAAAGTCCACAACTAAAAACTCCACAACTGGAAACTCCACAACTAGAAACCCCACAACTAGAAATACCACAACTAGAGACTCCGCAACTAGAAACTCCACAACCAGAGACTCTGCAACTAGAAACTCCACAAATAGAAACTCCGCAACTAGAAACTCCGCAGCTAGAAACTACACAACTAGAGACTCCACAACTAGAAACTCCACAACTAGAAACTCCACAACTTGAAACCTCACAACCTTAAATTACGCAACTAGAAAATCCACAGCTAGAGATTCCGCAACTAGAAACTCCACAACTAGAAACTCCACAACTAGAAACTCAACAACTAGAAACTCCGGAACTAGAGACTCCACAACTAGAAACTCCACAACCTGAAACTCCACAACGAGAAACTCCACAACTACAAACTCCACAAATAGAGACACGGCAACTAGAAATTCCATATCTAGAAACTCCACAACTAGAAACTTCACAACTAGAGACTCCAACACTAGAAACTCCACAACCAGAGACTCTGCAACTAGAAACTCCGCAGCTAGAAACTCCACAAATAGAAACTCCGCAACTAGAAACTCCGCAGCTAGAAACTACACAACTGGAAACACCACAACTAGATACTCCACAACTAGAAACTCCACAACTACAACTAAAGACTCCACAACTCGAAACTCCAAAACTAGAAACTCCACAACCAGAGACTCCGCAACTCCACAACTAGAAACTCCACAACTGGAAACTCCACAACTAGATACTGCGCAACTAGAAACTCCACAACTAGAGACTCCAAAACTTTAAACTCCACAACTTGAAACTCCACAACTTGAGACTCCACAACTAGAAACTCCACAACCAGAAACTCCACAACTAGAAACTCCACAACTAGAAACTCTGCAACTAGAGACTCCACAAATAGAAACTCCACAACTAGAAACACCACAACTACAAACTCAACAACTAGAAACTCCACAACTAGAAACTCCACAACTAGAACCTCCACAACTTGAAACCTCACAACCTTAAGTTACGCAACTAGAAAATCCACAGCTAGAGATTCCGCAACTAGAAACTCCACAACTAGAGACTCCGCAACTAGAAACTCCACAACCAGAAACTCTGCAACTAGAAACTCCGCAGCTAGAAACTCCACAAATAGAAACTCCGCAACTAGAACCTCCGCAGCTAGAAACTACACAACTAGAGACTCCACAACTAGAAACTCCACAACTAGAAACTCCACAACTAGAAACTCCACAACTTGAAACCTCCCAACCTTAAGTTACGCAACTAGAAAATCCACAGCCAGAGATTCCGCAACTAGAAATTCCATAACTAGAAACTCCACAACTAGAAACTCCACAACTAGAAACTCCACAACTAAAAACGCCACAACTGGAAACTCCACAACTTGAGACTCCGCAACTTCAAACTCCACAACTAGAAAACTCAGCTATTAAAAACTCCGCAACTAGAAACTCCACAACTAGATACTCCAACTGGAAACTCCACAACTAGAAACTTCACAACCGGAAACTCCACAACTAGATACTCCACAACTGGAAACTCCACCAACAGAGACTCTGCAACTAGAAACTCCGCAACTCGAAACTCCACAACTAGAAACTCCACAACTAGAAACTCCACAACTAGAGACTCCGCATTTCCACAACTAGAAACTCCACAACTGGAAACTCCGCAACTAGATACTCCACAACTAGAAACTCCACAACTAGAGACTCCCCAACTTGAAACTCCACAACTTTGAACTCCACAACTTGATACTCCACAACTAGAAACTCCACAAATTTAAACTTCACAACTAGAAACTCCACAACCAGAAAATCTACAACTAGAAACTCCGCAACTAGAAACTCCACAACCAGAGACTCTGCACCTAGAAACTCCACAACTCGAAACTCCACAACTAGAAACTCCACAACTAGAAACTCCACAACTAGAGACTCCGCAACTCCACAAATAGAAACTCCACAACTGGAAACTCCACAACTAGATACTCCGCAACTAGAAACTCCACAACTAGAGACTCCCCAACTTGAAACTCCACAACTTTAAACTCCACAGCTTGAGACTCCACAACTAGAAACTCCACAACTTGAAACTCCACAACTAGAAACTCCACAACCAGAAACTGTACAACTAGAAACTCCACAACTAGAAACTCCACAACTATAATCTCCGCAACTAGAGACTCCACAACTAAAAACTCTACAACTAGAAACTCCACAACAACAAACTCAACAAATATAGACTCGGCAACTAGAAATTCCATATCTAGAAACTCCTCAACTAAAAACCCCACAACTAAAAACTCCACAACTAGAAACTCCACAACTAGAAACTCTACAACTAGAGACTCCGCAACTAGAAACTCCACAGCCAGAGACTCTGCAACTAGAAACTCTGCAGCTAGAAACTCCACAAACAGAAACTCCACAATTAGAAACTCCGCAGCTAGAAACTCCTCAACTAGACACTCCACAGCTAGAAACTCCACAACTAGAAACTCCACAACTAGAAACTCCACAACTAGAAACTCCACAACTTGAAACCTCACAACCTTAAGTTCCACAACTAGAAAATCCACAGCTAGAGATTCCGCAACTAGAAACTCCACAACTAGAAACTCCACAACTAGAAACTCAACAACTAGAAACTCCACAAATAGAAACTCCACAACTAGAAACTGCGCAGCTAGAAACTACACAACTAGAGACTCCACAACTAGAAACTCCACAACTAGAAACTCCACAACTAGCAACTCCACAACTTGAAACCTCAAAACCTTAAGTTACGCAACTAGAAAATCCACAGCTCGAGATTCCGCAACTAGAAACTCCACAACTAGAAACTCCACAACTTGAGACTCCACAACTTCAAACTCCACAACTTGAAACTCCACAACTAGATACTCCACAACTTTAAACTCCACAACTTGAGACTCCACAACTAGAAACTCAACAAATGAAAACTCCGCAACTAGAAACTCCGCAGCTAGAAACTACACAACTAGAGACTCCAGAACTAGAAACTCCAAAACTCGAAACTTCAAAACTGGAAACTCCACAACTAGACACTCCACAACTAAAAACTCTTCAACTAGAAACTCCTAAACTTGAGGCTCCAAAACTAGAGAATCTACAAGTAGAGACTTCAAACTAGAAACTCAACAACTAAAAACTCCACAACTAAAAACTCAACAACTAGAAACTGCACAGCTTGAGACTCCGCAACTTGACACTCCACAACTTGAAACTCCACAACTAGAAACTCCGAAACTAGAAACTCCACAACTAGAAACTCCACAACTTGAAACTCCACAACTAGAAACTCCACAACCAGAAACTCTACAACTAGAAACTCCACAACTAGAAACTCCACAAAAAGAAACTTCGCAACTTCAGACTCCACAACAAAAAACTCCACAACAAGAAACTCCACAACAACAAACTCCACAAATAGAGACTCGGCAACTAGAAAAAAATTCCATATATAGAAACTTCACAACTAAAAACCCCACAACTAAAAACTCCACAACTAGAAACTCCACAACTAGAAACTCTACAACTAGAGACCCCGCAACTAGAAACTCCACAACTAGAAACTCCACAACTAGAAACTCCACAACTTGAAACCTCACAACCTTAAGTTCCGCAACTAGAAAATCCACAGCTAGAGATTCCGCAACTAGAAACTCCACAACTAGAAACTCCAGAACTCAAAACTCCACAACTCGAAACTCCACAACTGGAAACTCCACAACTGGAAACTCCACAACCAGACACTCCACAACTAAAAAATCCACAACCAGAAACTCCTAAACTAGAGACTCCACAACTAGAGACTACAACTAGAGACTTCAAACTAGAAACTCAATAACTAGAAACTCCACAACTTGAAACTCCACAACTAGAAACTCTACAACTAGAAACTCAACAACTAGAGGATCTGCAACTAGAAACTCCGCAGCTAGAAACTCCACAAATAGAAACTCCGCAACTAGAAACTCTGCAGCTAGAAACTACACAACTAGAGACTCCACAACTAGAAACTCCACAACTAGAAACTCCACAACTTGAAACCTCACAACCTTAAGTTATGCAACTAGAAAATCCACAGCTAGAGATTCCGCAACTAGAAACTCCACAACTAGAAACTCCACAACTAGAAACTCAACAACTAGAAACTCCGGAACTAGAGACTCCACAACTAGAAACTCCACAACTTGAAACTCCACAACTAGAAACTCCACAACTACAAACTCCACAAATAGAGACTCGGCAACTGGAAATTTCATATCTAGAAACTCCACAACTAAAAACCCCACAACTAGAGACTCCGCAACCACAAACTCCACAACCAGAGACTCTGCAACTAGAAACTCCGCAGCTAGAAACTCCACAAATAGAAAATCCGCAACTCGAAAACTCCGCAGCTAGAATCTACACAACTGGAAACTCTACAACTAGATACTCCACAACTGGAAACTCCACAACTAGAAACTCCACAACTACAACTAAAGACTCCACAACTCGAAACTCCAAAACTAAAAACTCCACAACCAGAGACTCCGCAACTCCACAACTAGAAACTCCACAACTGGAAACTCCACAACTAGATACTGCGCAACTAGAAACTCCACAACTAGAGACTCCACAACTTTAAACTCCACAACTTGAAACTCCACAACTAGAAACTCCACAACTTGAAACTCCACAACTAGAAACTCCACAACCAGAAACTCCCCAACTAGAAACTCCACAACTAGAAACTCTGCAACTAGAGACTCCACAAATAGAAACTCCACAACTAGAAACTCCACAACTACAAACTCCACAACAAGAAAGTCCACAACTAGAAACTCCACAACTAGAAACTCCACAACTTGAAACCTCACAACCTTAAGTTACGCAACTAGAAAATCCACAGCTAGAGATTCCGCAACTAGAAACTCCACAACTAGAAACACCACAACTAGAAACTCAACAACTAGAAACTCCGCAACTAGAAACTCCACAACCAGAGACTCTGCAACTAGAAACTCCGCAGCTAGAAACTCCACAAATAGAAACTCCGCAACTAGAAACTGCGCAGCTAGAAACTACACAACTAGAGACTCCACAACTAGAAAATCCACAACTAGATTCTCCACAACTAGAAACTCCACAACTTGAAACCTGACAACCTTAAGTTACGCAACTAGAAAATCCCCAGCTAGAGATTCCGCAACTAGAAACTCCACAACTAGAAACTCCACAACTAGAAACTCAACAACTAGAAACTCCGCAACTAGAAACTCCGCAGCTAGAAACTCCACAAATAGAAACTCCGCAACTAGAAACGTTGCAGCTAGAAACTACACAACTAGAGACTCGGCAACTAGAAATTCCACAACTAGAGACTCTGCAACTAGAAACTCCACAACTAGATACTCGGCAACTAGAAATTCCACAAATAGAGACTCGGCAACTAGAAATTCTATATCTAGAAACTCCACAACTAGAAACTGCAAAACTAGAGACTTCACAACTAGAAACTCCACAACTGGAAACTCCACAACTAGATACTCCACAACTAGTAACTCTACAACTAGAGACTCCACAACTTGAAACTCCACAACTTTAAACTCCACAACTTGAGACTCCACAACTAGAAACTCAACAAATGAAAACTCCGCAACTAGAAACTCCGCAGCTAGAAACTGCACAGCTAGAGACTCCACAACTAGAAACTCCAAAACTCGAAACTTCACAACTAGAAACTCCACAACTAGACACTCCACAACTAAAAACTCTTCAACTAGAAACTCCTAAACTTGTGACTCCACAACTAGAGAATCTACAAGTAGAGACTTCAAACTAGAAGCGCAACAACTAAAAACTCCACAACTAGAAACTCAAACATAGAAACTGCACAGCTTGAGACTCCGCAACTTGAAACTTCACAACTTGAAACTCCGCAACTAGAAACTCCACAACTAGGAACTCCGCAACTAGAAACTCCACAACTAGAAACTCCACAACTGGAAACTCCACTACTAGATACGCCACATCTAGAGACTCCACGACTTGAAACTCCACAACTAGAAACTCTGCAACTAGAAACTCCACAACTAGAAACTCCGCAACTACAAACTCCACAAATAGAGACTCGGCAACTAGAAAATCCACAAATAGAGACTCGGCAACTAGAAATTCCACAAATAGAGACTCTGCAACTAGAAACTCCAAAACTAGAGATTCGGCAACTAGAAATCCCACAAATAGAGACTCGGCAACTAGAAATTCTATATCTAGAAACTCCACAACTAGAAACTGCAAAACTAGAGACTTCACAACTAGAAACTCAACAACTAGAAACTCCACAACTAAAAACTCCACAACTGGAAACTCCACAACTTGAGACTCCGCAACTTGAAACTTCACAAGTAGAAACTCCGCTATTAAACACTCCGCAACTAGAAACTGCGCAACTAGACACTCCACAACTTAAAACTACACAACTAGATACTCCACAACTGGAAACTCCACAACTAGATACTTCACAACTGTAAACTCCACAACTAGATACACCACAACTGGAAACTCCACAACTAGAAACTCCACAACTAGAGACTCCACAACTCGAAGCTCAACAACTAGAAACTCCACAACCAGAGACTCCGCAACTCCACAACAAGAAACTCCACAACTGGAAACTCCACAACTAGATACTCCGCAACTAGTAACTCTACAACTAGAGACTCCACAACTAGAAACTCCACAACAACAAACTCCACAAATAGAGGCTCGGCAACTACAAAAAATTCCATATCTAGAAACTTCACAACTAAAAACCCAACAACTAAAAACTTCACAACTACAAACTCCAAAACTAGAAAGTCTACAACTAGAGACTCCGCAACTAGAAACTCCACAGCCAGAGACTCTGCAACTAGAAACTCTGCAGCTAGAAACTCCACAAACAGAAACTCCACAATTAGAAACTCTGCAGCTAGAAACTCCACAAACAGAAACTCCACAATTAGAAACTCTGCAGCTAGAAACTCCACAACTAGAGACTCCACAACTAGAAACTCCACAACTAGAAACACCACAACTAGAAACTCCACAACTTGAAACCTCACAACCTTAAGTTCCGCAACTAGAAAATCCACAGTTAGAGATTCCGCAACTAGAAACTCCACAACTAGAAACTCCAGAACTCAAAACTCCACAACTCGAAACTCCACAACTGGAAACTCCACAACTGGAAACTCCACAACTAGACACTCCACAACTAAAAACTCTACAACTAGAGACTGTTCAACTAGAGAATTCGCAACTAGAAACTCCACAACTAGAGACTACAACTAGAGACTTCAAACTAGAAACTCAACAACTAGAAACTCCACAACTTGAAACTCCGCAACTAGAAACTCCACAACTAGAAACTCTACAACTAGAGACTGTTCAACTAGAGAATTCGCAACTAGAAACTCCAAAACTAGAGACTGAACTAGAAACTCCGCAGCTAGAAACTCCACAAGTAGAAACTCCACAACTCGAAACTCCACAACTACAAACTCCACAATTAGAGACTCGGCTACAAGAAATTTCATGTCTCGAAAGTCCACAACTAAGAACTCCACAACTGGAAACTCCACAACTAGAAACCCCACAACTAGAAATACCACAACTAGAGACTCCGCAACTAGAAATTCCACAACCAGAGACTCTGCAACTAGAAACTCCGCAGCTAGAAACTGCACAGCTTGAGACTCCACAACTGGAAACTCCACAACTTGAAACTCCACAACTAGAAACTCCACAATTAGAAACTCCACAACTAGGGACTCCGCAACTAGAAACTCCACAACTAGAAACTCCACAACTTGAAACTCCACAACTAGAAACTCTGCAAATAGAAACTCCACAACTTGAAACTCCACAACTACAAATTCCACAAATGGAGACTCGGCAACTAGAAATTCCAGGAATAGAGACTCGGCAACAAGAAATTCCACAACTAGCGACTCTGCAACTAGAAACTCCACAACTAGAGACTCGGCAACTAGAAATTCCACAAATAGAGACTCGGCAACTAGAAATTCTATATCTAAAAACTCCACAACTAGAAACTGCAAAACTAGAGACTTCACAACTAGAAACTCAACAACTAGAAACTCCACAACTAAAAACTCCACAACTGGAAAAGCCACAGCTTGAGTCTCCGCAACTTGAAACTTCACAAGTAGAAACTCCGCTATTAAATACTCCGCAACTAGAAACTCCGCAACTAGAAACTCCACAACTTAAAACTCCACTACTAGATACTCCACAACTGGAAACTCCACATTTAGATTCTTCACAACTGTAAACTCCCCAACTAGATACTCCACAACTGGAAACTCCACAACTAGAAACTCCACAACTAGAGACTCCACAACTCGAAACTCAACAACTAGAAACTCCACAACCAGAGACTCCGCCACTCCACAACAAGAAACTCCACAACTGGAAACTCCACAACTAGATACTCCGCAACTAGTAACTCTACAACTAGAGACTCCACAACTTGAAACTCCACAACTTTAAACTCCACAACTTGAGACTCCACAACTAGAAACTCAACAAATGAAATCTCCGCAACTAGAAACTCCGCAGCTAGAAACTACATAACTAGAGACTCCACAACTAGAAACTCCAAAACTCGAAACTCCACAACCAGAAACTCCACAATTAGAAACTCCGCAGCTAGAAACTCCACAACTAGAGACTCCACAACTAGAAACTCCACAACTTGAAACCTCACAACCATAAGTTCCGCAACTAGAAAATCCACAGCTAGAGATTCCGCAACTAGAAACTCCACAACTAGAAACTCCAGAACTCAATACTCCACAACTCGAAACTCCACAACTGGAAACTCCACAACTGGAAACTCCACAACTAGACACTCCACAACTAAAAACTTTACAACCAGAAACTCCTAAACTAGAGACTCCACAACTAGAGACTACAACTAGAGACTTCAAACTAGAAACTCAACAACTAGAAACTCCACAACTTGAAACTCTAAAACTAGAAACTCCACAACTAGAAACTCTACAACTAGAGACTCTTCAACTAGAGAATTCGCAACTAGAAACTCCAAAACTAGAGACTCTGAACTAGAAACTCCACAGCTAGAAACTCCACGAGTAGAAACTCCACAACTTGAAACTCCACAACTACAAACTCCACAAATGGAGACTCGGCTACAAGAAATTTCATGTCTCGAAAGTCCACAACTAAAAACTCCACAACTGGAAACTCCACAACTAGAAACCCCACAACTAGAAATACCACAACTAGAGACTCCACAACTAGAAACTCCACAACCAGAGACTCTGCAACTAGAAACTCTACAAATAGAAACTCCGCAACTAGAAACTCCGCAGCTAGAAACTACACAACTAGAGACTCCACAACTAGAAACTCCACAACTAGAAACTCCACAACTTGAAACCTCACAACCTTAAATTACGCAACTAGAAAATCCACAGCTAGAGATTCCGCAACTAGAAACTCCACAACTAGAAACTCCACAACTAGAAACTCAACAACTAGAAACTCCGGAACTAGAGACTCCACAACTAGAAACTCCACAACCTGAAACTCCACAACGAGAAACTCCAGAACTACAAACTCCACAAATAGAGACTCGGCAACTAGAAATTCCATATCTAGAAACTCCACAACTAGAAACTTCACAACTAGAGACTCCGCAACTAGAAACTCCACAACCAGAGACTCTGCAACTAGAAACTCCGCAGCTAGAAACTCCACAAATAGAAACTCCGCAACTAGAAACTCCGCAGCTAGAAACTACACAACTGGAAACACCACAACTAGATACTCCACAACTAGAAACTCCACAACTACAACTAAAGACTCCACAACTCGAAACTCCAAAACTAGAAACTCCACAACCAGAGACTCCGCAACTCCACAACTAGAAACTCCACAACTGGAAACTCCACAACTAGATACTGCGCAACTAGAAACTCCACAACTAGAGACTCCACAACTTTAAACTCCACAACTTGAAACTCCACAACTTGAGACTCCACAACTAGAAACTCCACAACCAGAAACTCCACAACTAGAAACTCCACAACTAGAAACTCTGCAACTAGAGACTCCACAAATAGAAACTCCACAACTAGAAACACCACAACTACAAACTCAACAACTAGAAACTCCACAACTAGAAACTCCACAACTTGAAACCTCACAACCTTAAGTTACGCAACTAGAAAATCCACAGCTAGAGATTCCGCAACTAGAAACTCCACAACTAGAGACTCCGCAACTAGAAACTCCACAACCATAGACTCTGCAACTAGAAACTCCGCAGCTAGAAACTCCACAAATAGAAACTCCGCAACTAGAAACTCCGCAGCTAAAAACTACACAACTAGAGACTCCACAACTAGAAACTCCACAACTAGAAACTCCACAACTAGAAACTCCACAACTTGAAACCTCCCAACCTTAAGTTACGCAACTAGAAAATCCACAGCCAGAGATTCCGCAACTAGAAATTCCATAACTAGAAACTCCACAACTAGAAACTCCACAACTAGAAACTCCGCAGCTAGAGACTCCACAACTAGAAACTCCACAACTTGAAACTCCACAACTAGAAACTCCACAACTACAAACTCCAGAAATAGAGACTCGGCTACTAGAAATTCCATATCTAGAAACTCCACAACTAAAAACTTTACAACTAGAATCTGCAAAACTAGAGACTTCACAACTAGAAACTCAACAACTAGAAACTCCACAACTAAAAACGCCACAACTGGAAACTCCACAACTTGAGACTCCGCAACTTCAAACTCCACAACTAGAAAATTCAGCTATTAAAAACTCCGCAACTAGAAACTCCACAACTAGATACTCCAACTGGAAACTCCACAACTAGAAACTCCACAACCAGAAAATCTACAACTAGAAACTCCGCAACTAGAAACTCCACAACCAGAGACTCTGCACCTAGAAACTCCACAACTCGAAACTCCACACCTAGAAACTCCACAACTAGAAACTCCACAACTAGAGACTCCGCAACTCCACAAATAGAAACTCCACAACTGGAAACTCCACAACTAGATACTCCGCAACTAGAAACTCCACAACTAGAGACTCCCCAACTTGAAACTCCACAACTTTAAACTCCACAGCTTGAGACTCCACAACTAGAAACTCCACAACTTGAAACTCCACAACTATAATCTCCGCAACTAGAGACTCCACAACTAAAAACTCTACAACTAGAAACTCCACAACAACAAACTCAACAAATATAGACTCGGAAACTAGAAATTCCATATCTAGAAACTCCTCAACTAAAAACCCCACAACTAAAAACTCCACAACTAGAAACTCCACAACTAGAAACTCTACAACTAGAGACTCCGCAACTAGAAACTCCACAGCCAGAGACTCTGCAACTAGAAACTCTGCAGCTACAAACTCCACAAACAGAAACTCCACAATTAGAAACTCCGCAGCTAGAAACTCCTCAACTAGACACTCCACAGCTAGAAACTCCACAACTAGAAACTCCACAACTAGAAACTCCACAACTAGAAACTCCACAACTTGAAACCTCACAACCTTAAGTTCCACAACTAAAAAATCCACAGCTAGAGATTCCGCAACTAGAAACTCAACAACTAGAAACTCCACAAATAGAAACTCCACAACTAGAAACTGCGCAGCTAGAAACTACACAACTAGAGACTCCACAACTAGAAACTCCACAACTAGAAACTCCACAACTAGCAACTCCACAACTTGAAACCTCAAAACCTTGAGTTACGCAACTAGAAAATCCACAGCTAGAGATTCCGCAACTAGAAACTCCACAACTAGAAACTCCACAACTAGAAACTCAACAACTAGAAACTCCGCAACTTGAAACTCCACAACTTCAAACTCCACAACTTGAAACTCCACAACTAGATACTCCTCAACTTTAAACTCCACAACTTGAGACTCCACAACTAGAAACTCAACAAATGAAAACTCCGCAACTAGAAACTCCGCAGCTAGAAACTACACAACTAGAGACTCCAGAACTAGAAACTCCAAAACTCGAAACTTCACAACTGGAAACTCCACAACTAGACACTCCACAACTAAAAACTCTTCAACTAGAAACTCCTAAACTTGAGACTCCAAAACTAGAGAATCTACAAGTAGAGACTTCAAACTAGAAACTCAACAACTAAAAACTCCACAACTAAAAACTCAACAACTAGAAACTGCACAGCTTGAGACTCCGCAACTTGAAACTCCACAACTTGAAACTCCACAACTAGAAACTCCGAAACTAGAAACTCCACAACTAGAAACTCCACAACTTGAAACTCCACAACTAGAAACTCCACAACCAGAAACTCCACAACTAGAAACTCCACAACTTGAAACTCCACAACTAGAAACTCCACAACCAGAAACTCTACAACTAGAAACTCCACAACTAGAAACTCCACAAAAAGAAACTTCGCAACTAGAGACTCCACAACAAAAAACTCCACAACTAGAAACTCCACAACAACAAACTCCACAAATAGAGACTCGGCAACTAGAAAAAAATTCCATATATAGAAACTTCACAACTAAAAACCCCACAACTAAAAACTCCACAACTAGAAACTCCACAACTAGAAACTCTACAAATGGAGACTCGGCTACAAGAAATTTCATGTCTCGAAAGTCCACAACTAAAAACTCCACAACTGGAAACTCCACAACTAGAAACCCCACAACTAGAAATACCATAACTAGAGACTCCACAACTAGAAACTCCACAGCCAGAGACTCTGCAACTAGAAACTCTGCAGCTAGAAACTCCACAAACAGAAACTCCACAATTAGAAACTCCGCAGCTAGAAACTCCACAACTAGAGACTCCACAACTAGAAACGCCACAACTAGAAACTCCACAACTAGAAACTCCACAACTTGAAACCTCACAACCTTAAGTTCCGCAACTAGAAAATCCACAGCTAGAGATTCCGCAACTAGAAACTCCACAACTAGAAACTCCAGAACTCAAAACTCCACAACTCGAAACTCCACAACTGGAAACTCCACAACTGGAAACTCCACAACCAGACACTCCACAACTAAAAACTCTACAACCAGAAACTCCTAAACTAGAGACTCCACAACTAGAGACTACAACTAGAGACTTCAAACTAGAAACTCAATAACTAGAAACTCCACAACTTGAAACTCCACAACTAGAAACTCCACAACTAGAAACTCAACAACTAGAGGCTCTGCAACTAGAAACTCCGCAGCTAGAAACTCCACAAATAGAAACTCCGCAACTAGAAACTCCGCAGCTAGAAACTACACAACTAGAGACTCCACAACTACAAACTCCACAACTAGAAACTCCACAACTTGAAACCTCACAACCTTAAGTTATGCAACTAGAAAATCCACAGCTAGAGATTCCGCAACAAGAAACTCCACAACTAGAAACTCAACAACTAGAAACTCCGGAACTAGAGACTCCACAACTAGAAACTCCACAACTTGAAACTCCACAACTAGAAACTCCACAACTACAAACTCCACAAATAGAGACTCGGCAACTGGAAATTTCATATCTAGAAACTCCACAACTAAAAACCCCACAACTAGAGACTCCGCAACTACAAACTCCACAACCAGAGACTCTGGAACTAGAAACTCCGCAGCTAGAAACTCCACAAATAGAAAATCCGCAACTAGAAACTCCGCAGCTAGAATCTACACAACTGGAAACTCCACAACTAGATACTCCACAACTGGAAACTCCACAACTAGAAACTCCACAACTACAACTAAAGACTCCACAACTCGAAACTCCAAAACTAAAAACTCCACAACCAGAGACTCCGCAACTCCACAACTAGAAACTCCACAACTGGAAACTCCACAACTAGATACTGCGCAACTAGAAACTCCACAACTAGAGACTCCACAACTTTAAACTCCACAACTTGAAACTCCACAACTTGAGACTCCACAACTAGAAACTCCACAACTTGAAACTCCACAACTAGAAACTCCACAACCAGAAACTCCCCAACTAGAAACTCCACAACTAGAAACTCTGCAACTAGAGACTCCACAAATAGAAACTCCACAACTAGAAACTCCACAACTACAAACTCCACAACTAGAAAGTCCACAACTAGAAACTCCACAACTAGAAACTCCACAACTTGAAACCTCACAACCTTAAGTTACGCAACTAGAAAATCCACAGCTAGAGATTCCGCAACTAGAAACTCCACAACTAGAAACACCACAACTAGAAACTCAACAACTAGAAACTCCGCAACTAGAAACTCCACAACCAGAGACTCTGCAACTAGAAACTCCGCAGCTGGAAACTCCACAAATAGAAACTCCGCAACTAGAAACTGCGCAGCTAGAAACTACACAACTAGAGACTCCACAACTAGAAAATCCACAACTAGAAACTCCACAACTAGAAACTCCACAACTTGAAACCTGACAACCTTAAGTTACGCAACTAGAAAATCCCCAGCTAGAGATTCCGCAACTAGAAACTCCACAACTAGAAACTCCACAACTAGAAACTCAACAACTAGAAACTCCGCAACTAGAAACTCCGCAGCTAGAAACTTCACAAATAGAAACTCTGCAACTAGAAACGTTGCAGCTAGAAACTACACAACTAGAGACTCGGCAACTAGAAATTCCACAACTAGAGACTCTGCAACTAGAAACTCCACAACTAGAGATTCGGCAACTATAAATCCCACAAATAGAGACTCGGCAACTAGAAATTCTATATCTAGAAACTCCACAACTAGAAACTGCAAAACTAGAGACTTCACAACTAGAAACTCAACAACTAGAAACTCCACAACTAAAAACTCCACAACTGGAAACTCCACAACTTGAGACTCCGCAACTTGAAACTTCACAAGTAGAAACTCCGCTATTAAATACTCCGCAACTAGAAACTGCGCAACTAGAAACTCCACAACTTACAACTCCACAACTAGATACTCCACAACTGGAAACTCCACAACTAGATACTTCACAACTGTAAACTCCACAACTAGATACTCCACAACTGGAAACTCCACAACTAGAAACTCCACAACTAGAGACTCCACAACTCGAAGCTCAACAACTAGAAACTCCACAACCAGAGACTCCGCAACTCCACAACAAGAAACTCCACAACTGGAAACTCCACAACTAGATACTCCGCAACTAGTAACTCTACAACTAGAGACTCCACAACTAGAAACTCCACAACAACAAACTCCACAAATAGAGGCTCGGCAACTACCAAAAATTCCATATCTAGAAACTTCACAACTAAAAACCCCACAACTAAAAACTCCACAACTAGAAACTCCAAAACTAGAAAGTCTACAACTAGAGACTCCGCAACTAGAAACTCCACAGCCAGAGACTCTGCAACTAGAAACTCTGCAGCTAGAAACTCCACAAACAGAAACTCCACAATTAGAAACTCTGCAGCTAGAAACTCCACAAACAGAAACTCCACAATTAGAAACTGCAGCTAGAAACTCCACAACTAGAGACTCCACAACTAGAAACTCCACAACTAGAAACACCACAACTAGAAACTCCACAACTTGAAACCTCACAACCTTAAGTTCCGCAACTAGAAAATCCACAGTTAGAGATTCCGCAACTAGAAACTCCACAACTAGAAACTCCAGAACTCAAAACTCCACAACTCGAAACTCCACAACTGGAAACTCCACAACTGGAAACTCCACAACTAGACACTCCACAACTAAAAACTCTACAACCAGAAACTCCTAAACTAGAGACTCCACAACTAGAGACTACAACTAGAGACTTCAAACTAGAAACTCAACAACTAGAAACTCCACAACTTGAAACTCCACAACTAGAAACTCCACAACTAGAAACTCTACAACTAGAGACTGTTCAACTAGAGAATTCGCAACTAGAAACTCCAAAACTAGAGACTGAACTAGAAACTCCGCAGCTAGAAACTCGACAAGTAGAAACTCCACAACTCGAAACTCCACAACTACAAACTCCACAATTAGAGACTCGGCTACAAGAAATTTCATGTCTCGAAAGTCCACAACTAAGAACTCCACAACTGGAAACTCCACAACTAGAAACCCCACAACTAGAAATACCACAACTAGAGACTCCGCAACTAGAAACTCCACAACCAGAGACTCTGCAACTAAAAACTCCGCAGCTAGAAACTCCACAAATAGAAACTCCGCAACTAGAAACTCCGCAGCTAGAAACTACACAACTAGAGACTCCACAACTAGAAACTCCACAACTAGAAACTCCACAACTTGAAACCTCACAACTTTAAATTACGCAACTAGAAAATCCACAGCTAGAGATTCCGCAACTAGAAACTCCACAACTAGAAACTCCACAACTAGAAACTCAACAACTAGAAACTCCGGAACTAGAAACTCCACAACTAGAAACTCCACAACTTGAAACTCCACAAATAGAAACTCCACAACTACAAACTTCACGAATAGAGACTCGGCATCTAGAAATTCCATATCTAGAAACTCCACAACTAAAAACTCCACAACTAGAGACTCCGCAACTAGAAACTCCAAAACCAGAGACTCTGCAACTAGAAACTCCGCAGCTAGAAACTCCACAAATAGAAACTCCGCAACTAGAAACTCCGCAGCCAGAAACTACACAACTGAAAACTCCACAACTAGATACTCCACAACTGGAAACTCCACAACTAGAAACTCCACAACTACAAACTCCACAAATAGAGACTCGGCAACTGGAAATTTCATATCTAGAAACTCCACAACTAAAAACTCCACAACTAGAGACTCCGCAACTACAAACTCCACAACCAGAGACTCTGCAACTAGAAACTCCGCAGCTAGAAACTTCACAAATAGAAACTCCGCAACTAGAAACTCCGCAGCTAGAATCTACACAACTGGAAACTCCACAACTAGATACTCCACAACTGGAAACTCCACAACTAGAAACTCCACAACTACAACTAAAGACTCCACAACTCGAAACTCCAAAACTAAAAACTCCACAACCAGAGACTCCGCAACTCCACAACTAGAAACTCCACAACTGGAAACTCCACAACTAGATACTGCGCAACTAGAAACTCCACAACTAGAGACTCCACAACTTTAAACTCCACAACTTGAAACTCCACAACTTGAGACTCCACAACTAGAAACTCCACAACTTGAAACTCCACAACTAGAAACTCCACAACCAGAAACTCCCCAACTAGAAACTCCACAACTAGAAACTCTGCAACTAGAGACTCCACAAATAGAAACTCCACAACTAGAAACTCCACAACTACAAACTCCACAACTAGAAAGTCCACAACTAGAAACTCCACAACTAGAAACTCCACAAATTGAAACCTCACAACCTTAAGTTACGCAACTAGAAAATCCACAGCTAGAGATTCCGCAACTAGAAACTCCACAACTAGAAACACCACAACTAGAAACTCAACAACTAGAAACTCCGCAACTAGAAACTCCACAACCAGAGACTCTGCAACTAGAAACTCCGCAGCTAGAAACTCCACAAATAGAAACTCCGCAACTAGAAACTGCGCAGCTAGAAACTACACAACTAGAGACTCCACAACTAGAAAATCCACAACTAGAAACTCCACAACTAGAAACTCCACAACTTGAAACCTGACAATCTTAAGTTACGCAACTAGAAAATCCCCAGCTAGAGATTCCGCAACTAGAAACTCCACAACTAGAAATTCCACAACTAGAAACTCAACAATTAGAAACTCCGCAACTAGAAACTCCGCAACTAGAAACTCCACAAATAGAAACTCCGCAACTAGAAACGTTGCAGCTAGAAACTACACAACTAGAGACTCGGCAACTAGAAATTCCACAACTAGAGACTGCAACTAGAAACTCCACAACTAGATACTCGGCAACTAGAAATTCCACAAATAGAGACTCGGCAACTAGAAATTCTATATCTAGAAACTCCACAACTAGAAACTGAAAAACTAGAGACTTCACAACTAGAAACTCCACAACTGGAAACTCCACAACTAGATACTCCGCAACTAGTAACTCTACAACTAGAGACTCCACAACTTGAAACTCCACAACTTTAAACTCCACAACTTGAGACTCCACAACTAGAAACTCAACAAATGAAAACTCCGCAACTAGAAACTCCGCAGCTAGAAACTGCACAGATAGAGACTCCACAACTAGAAACTCCAAAACTCGAAACTTCACAACTAGAAACTCCACAACTAGACACTCCACAACTAAAAACTCTTCAACTAGAAACTCCTAAACTTGAGACTCCACAACTTGAGAATCTACAAGTAGAGACTTCAAACTAGAAGCGCAACAACTAAAAACTCCACAACTAGAAACTCAAACATAGAAACTGCACAGCTTGAGACTCAGCAACTTGAAACTCCGCAACTTGAAACTCCACAACTATAAACTCCGCAACTAGAAACTCCACAACTAGGGACTCCGCAACTAGAAACTCCACAACTAGAAACTCCACAACTGGAAACTCCACTACTAGATACGCCACATCTAGAGACTCCACGACTTGAAACTCCACAACTAGAAACTCTGCAACTAGAAACTCCACAACTAGAAACTCCGCAACTACAAACTCCACAAATAGAGACTCGGCAACTAGAAATTCCACAACTAGAGACTCTGCAACTAGAAACTCCACAACTAGAGATTCGGCAACTAGAAATCCCACAAATAGAGACTCGGCAACTAGAAATTCTATATCTAGAAACTCCACAACTAGAAACTGCAAAACTAGAGACTTCACAACTAGAAACTCAACAACTAGAAACTCCACAACTAAAAACTCCACAACTGGAAACTCCACAACTTGAGACTCCGCAACTTGAAACTTCACAAGTAGAAACTCCGCTATTAAATACTCCGCAACTAGAAACTGCGCAACTAGAAACTCCACAACCTAAAACTCCACAACTAGATACTCCACAACTGGAAACTCCACAACTAGATACTCCACAACTGGAAACTCCACAACTAGAAACTCCACAACTAGAGACTCCACAACTCGAAGCTCAACAACTAGAAACTCCACAACGAGAGACTCCGCAACTCCACAACAAGAAACTCCACAACTGGAAACTCCACAACTAGATACTCCGCAACTAGTAACTCTACAACTAGAGTCTCCACAACTAGAAACTCCACAACAACAAACTCCACAAATAGAGGCTCGGCAACTACAAAAAATTCCATATCTAGAAACTTCACAACTAAAAACCCCACAACTAAAAACTCCACAACTAGAAACTCCAAAACTAGAAACTCTACAACTAGAGACTCCGCAACTAGAAACTCCACAGCCAAAGACTCTGCAACTAGAAACTCTGCAGCTAGAAACTCCACAAACAGAAACTCCACAGTTAGAAACTCTGCAGCTAGAAACTCCACAAACAGAAACTCCACAATTAGAAACTCTGCAGCTAGAAACTCCACAACTAGAGACTCCACAACTAGAAACTCCACAACTAGAAACACCACAACTAGAAACTCCACAACTTGAAACCTCACAACCTTAAGTTCCGCAACTAGAAAATCCACAGTTAGAGATTCCGCAACTAGAAACTCCACAACTAGAAACTCCAGAACTCAAAACTCCACAACTCGAAACTCCACAACTGGAAACTCCACAACTGGAAACTCCACAACTAGACACTCCACAACTAAAAACTCTACAACCAGAAACTCCTAAACTAGAGACTCCACAACTAGAGACTACAACTAGAGACTTCAAACTAGAAACTCAACAACTAGAAACTCCACAACTTGAAACTCCACAACTAGAATCTCCACAACTAGAAACTCTACAACTAGAGACTGTTCAACTAGAGAATTCGCAACTAGAAACTTCAAAACTAGAGACTGAACTAGAAACTCCGCAGCTAGAAACTCCACAAGTAGAAACTCCACAACTCGAAACTCCACAACTACAAACTCCACAATTAGAGACTCGGCTACAAGAAATTTCATGTCTCGAAAGTCCACAACTAAGAACTCCACAACTGGAAACTCCACAACTAGAAACCCCAAAACTAGAAATACCACAACTAGAGACTCCGCAACTAGAAACTCCACAACCAGAGACTCTGCAACTAGAAACTCCGCAGCTAGAAACTCCACAAATAGAAACTCCGCAACTAGAAACTCCGCAGCTAGAAACTACACAACTAGAGACTCCACAACTAGAAACTCCACGACTAGAAACTCCACAACTTGAAACCTCACAACCTTAAGTTACGCAACTAGAAAATCCACAGCTAGAGATTCCGCAACTAGAAACTTCACAACTGGAAACTCCACAACTAGAAACTCAACAACTAGAAACTCCGGAACTAGAAACTCCACAACTAGAAACTCCACATCTTGAAACTCCACAAATAGAAACTCCACAACTACAAACTCCACGAATAGAGACTCGGCATTTAGAAATTCCATATCTAGAAACTCCACAACTAAAAACTCCACAACTAGAGACTCCGCAACTAGAAACTCCAAAACCAGAGACTCTGCAACTAGAAACTCCGCAGCTAGAAACTCCACAAATAGAAACTCCGCAACTAGAAACTCCGCAGCCAGAAACTACACAACTGAAAACTCCACAACTAGATACTCCACAACTGGAAACTCCACAACTAGATACTCCACAACTACAACTAAAGACTCCACAACTCGAAACTCCAAAACTAGAAACTCCACAACCAGAGACTCCGCAACTCCACAACTAGAAACTCCACAACTGGAAACTCCACAACTAGATACTGCGCAACTAGAAACTCCACAAATAGAAACTCCACAACTAGAAACTCCACAACTAGAAACTCCACAACTAGAAACTCCACAACTAGAAACTCCACAACTTGAAACCTCACAACCTTAAGTTACGCAACTAGAAAATCCACAGCTAGAGATTCCGCAACTAGAAACTCCACAACTAGAAACTCCACAACTAGAAACTCAACAACTAGAAACTCCGCAACTAGAAACTCCACAACCAGAGACTCTGCAACTAGAAACTCCGCAGCTAGAAACTCCACAGATAGAAACTCCGCAACTAGGAACTGCGCAGCTAGGAACTACACAACTTAAAACTCAACAACGAGAAACTCCACAACTAAAAACTCCACAACTGGAAACTCCACAACTTGAGACTCCGCAACTTGAAACTTCACAACTAGAAACTCCGCTATTAAATACTCCGCAACTAGAAACTCCGCAAATAGAAACTCTACAACTTAAAACTCCACAACTAGATACTCCACAACTGGAAACTCCACAACTAGATACTTCACAACTGGAAACTCCAGAACTAGATACTCCACAACTGGAAACTCCGCAACTAGAAACTCCACAACTAGAGACTCCACAACTCGAAACTCAACTACTAGAAACTCCACAACCAGAGACTCCGCAACTCCACAACAAGAAATTCCACAACTAGAGACTCCACAACTTGAAACTCCACAACTTTAAACTCCACAACTTGAGACTCCACAACTAGAAACTCAACAAATGAAAACTCCACAACTAGAAACTCCGCAGCTAGAAACTACACAACTAGAGACTCCACAACTAGAAACTCCAAAACTCGAAACTCCACAACTGGAAACTCCACAACTAGACACTCCACAACTAAAAACTCTTCAACTAGAAACTCCTAAACTTGAGACTCCACAACTAGAGAATCTACAAGTAGAGACTTCAAACTAGAAACTCAACAACTAAAAACTCCACAACTAAAAACTCAACAACTAGAAACTGCACAGCTTGAGACTCCGCAACTGGAAACTCCACAACTTGAAACTCCACAACTAGAAACTCCGCAATTAGAAACTCCACAACTAGGGACTCCGCAACTAGAAACTCCACAACTAGAAACTCCACAACTGGAAACTCCACTACTAGATACGCCACAACTGGAAACTCGACAACTAGAAACTCCACATCTAGAGACTCCACAACTTGAAACTCCACAACTAGAAACTCTGCAAATAGAAACTCCACAACTTGAAACTCCGCAACTACAAACTCCACAAATGGAGACTCGGCAACTAGAAATTCCAGGAATAGAGACTCGGCAACAAGAAATTCCACAACTAGCGACTCTGCAACTACAAACTCCACAACTAGAGACTCGCCAACTAGAAATTCCACAAATAGAGACTCGGCAACTAGAAATTCTATATCTAAAAACTCCACAACTAGAAACTGCAAAACTAGAGACTTCACAACTAGAAACTCAACAACTAGAAACTCCACAACTAAAAACTCCACAACTAAAAACTCAACAACTAGAAACTGCACAGCTTGAGACTCCACAACTAGAAACTCAACAAATGAAAACTCCGCAACTAGAAACTCCGCAGCTAGAAACTGCACAGCTAGAGACTCCACAACTAGAAACTCCAAAACTCGAAACTTCACAACTAGAAACTCCACAACTAGACACTCCACAACTAAAAACTCTTCAACTAGAAACTCCTAAACTTGAGACTCCACAACTAGAGAATCTACAAGTAGAGACTTCAAACTAGAAGCGCAACAACTAAAAACTCCACAACTAGAAACTCAAACATAGAAACTGCACAGCTTGAGACTCCGCAACTTGAAACTCCACAACTAGAAACTCCGCAACTAGAAACTCCACAACTAGGGACTCCGCAACTAGAAACTCCACAACTAGAAACTCCACAACTGGAAACTCCACTACTACATACGCCACATCTAGAGACTCCACGACTTGAAACTCCACAACTAGAAACTCTGCAACTAGAAACTCCACAACTAGAAAATCCGCAACTACAAACTCCACAAATAGAGACTCGGCAACTAGAAATTCCACAACTAGAGACTCTGCAACTAGAAACTCACAACTAGAGATTCGGCAACTAGAAATCCCACAAATAGAGACTCGGCAACTGGAAATTCTATATCTAGAAACTCCACAACTAGAAACTGCAAAACTAGAGACTTCACAACTAGAAACTCAACAACTAGAAACTCCACAACTAAAAACTCCACAACTGGAAACTCCACAACTTGAGACTCCGCAACTTGAAACTTCACAAGTAGAAACTCCGCTATTAAATACTCCGCAACTAGAAACTGCGCAACTAGAAACTCCACAACTTAAAACTCCACAACTAGATACTCTACAACTGGAAACTCCACAACTAGATACTTCACAACTGTAAACTCCACAACTAGATACTCCACAACTGGAAACTCCACAACTAGAAACTCCACAACTAGAGACTCCACAACTCGAAGCTCAACAACTAGAAACTCCACTACCAGAGACTCCGCAACTCCACAACAAGAAACTCCACAACTGGAAACTCCACAACTAGATACTCCGCAACTAGTAACTCTACAACTAGAGACTCCACAACTAGAAACTCCACAACAACAAACTCCACAAATAGAGGCTCGGCAACTACAAAAAATTACATATCTAGAAACTTCACAACTAAAAACTCCACAACTAGAAACTCCAAAACTAGAAACTCTACAACTAGAGACTCCGCAACTAGAAACTCCACAGCCAGAGACTCTGCAACTAGAAACTCTGCAGCTAGAAACTCCACAAACAGAAACTCCACAATTAGAAACTCTGCAGCTAGAAACTCCACAAACAGAAACTCCACAATTAGAAACTCTGCAGCTAGAAACTCCACAACTAGAGACTCCACAACTAGAAACTCCACAACTAGAAACACCACAACTAGAAACTCCACAACTTGAAACCTCACAACCTTAAGTTCCGCAACTAGAAAATCCACAGTTAGAGATTCCGCAACTAGAAACTCCACAACTAGAAACTCCAGAACTCAAAACTCCACAACTCGAAACTCCACAACTGGAAACTCCACAACTGGAAACTCCACAACTAGACACTCCACAACTAAAAACTCTACAACCAGAAACTCCTAAACTAGAGACTCCACAACTAGAGACTACAACTAGAGACTTCAAACTAGAAACTCAACAACTAGAAACTCCACAACTTGAAACTCCACAACTAGAAACTCCACAACTAGAAACTCTACAACTAGAGACTGTTCAACTAGAGAATTCGCAACTAGAAACTCCAAAACTAGAGACTGAACTAGAAACTCCGCAGCTAGAAACTCCACAAGTTGAAACTCCACAACTCGAAACTCCACAACTACAAACTCCACAATTAGAGACTCGGCTACAAGAAATTTCATGTCTCGAAAGTCCACAACTAAGAACTCCACAACTGGAAACTCCACAACTAGAAACCCCACAACTAGAAATACCACAACTAGCGACTCCGCAACTAGAAACTCCGCAGCTAGAAACTCCACAAATAGGAACTCCGCAACTAGAAACTCCGCAACTAGAGACTCCACAACTAGAGACTCCACAACTAGAAACTCCACAACTAGAAACTCCACAACTTGAAACCTCACAACCTTAAGTTACGCAACTAGAAAATCCACAGCTAGAGATTCCGCAACTAGAAACTTCACAACTAGAAACTCCACAACTAGAAACTCAACAACTAGAAACTCCGGAACTAGAAACTCCACAACTGGAAACTCCACAACTTGAAACTCCACAAATAGAAACTCCACAACTACAAACTCCACGAATAGAGACTCGGCATCTAGAAATTCCATATCTAGAAACTCCACAACTAAAAACTCCACAACTAGAAACTCCGCAACTAGAAACTCCAAAACCAGAGACTCTGCAACTAGAAACTCCGCAGCTAGAAACTGCACAAATAGAAACTCCGCAACTAGAAACTCCGCAGCCAGAAACTACACAACTGAAAACTCCACAACTAGATACTCCACAACTGGAAACTCCACAACTAGAAACTCCACAACTACAACTAAAGACTCCACAACTCGAAACTCCAAAACTAGAAACTCCACAACCAGAGACTCCGCAACTCCACAACTAGAAACTCCACAACTGGAAACTCCACAACTAGATACTGCGCAACTAGAAACTCCACAAATAGAAACTCCACAACTAGAAACTTCACAACTAGAAACTCCACAACTAGAAACTCCACAACTAGAAACTCCACAACTTGAAACCTCACAACCTTAAGTTACGCAACTAGAAAATCCACAGCTAGAGATTCCGCAACTAGAAACTCCACCACTAGAAACTCCACAACTAGAAACTCAACAACTAGAAACTCCGCCACTAGAAACTCCACAACCAGAGACTTTGCAACTAGAAACTCCGCAGCTAGAAACTCCATAGATAGAAACTCCGCAACTAGGAACTGCGCAGCTAGGAACTACACAACTTGAAACTCAACAACTAGAAACTCCACAACTAAAAACTCCACAACTGGAAACTCCACAACTTGAGACTCCGCAACTTGAAACTTCACAACTAGAAACTCCGCTATTAAATACTCCGCAACTAGAAACTCCGCAAATAGAAACTCTACAACTTAAAACTCCACAACTAGATACTCCACAACTGGAAACTCCACAACTAGATACTTCACAACTGGAAACTCCACAACTAGATACTCCCCAACTGGAAACTCCGCAACTAGAAACTCCACAACTAGAGACTCCACAACTCGAAACTCAACTACTAGAAACTCCACAACCAGAGACTCCGCAACCCCACAACAAGAAACTCCACAACTAGAGACTCCACAACTTGAAACTCCACAACTTGAGACTCCACAACTAGAAACTCAACAAATGAAAACTCCACAACTAGAAACTCCGCAGCTAGAAACTACACAACTAGAGACTCCACAACTAGAAACTCCAAAACTCGAAACTCCACAACTGGAAACTCCACAACTAGACACTCCACAACTAAAAACTCTTCAACTAGAAACTCCTAAACTTGAGACTCCACAACTAGAGAATCTACAAGTAGAGACTTCAAACTAGAAACTCAACAACTAAAAACTCCACAACTAAAAACTCAACAACTAGAAACTGCACAGCTTGAGACTCCGCAACTGGAAACTCCACAACTTGAAACTCCACAACTAGAAACTCCGCAATTAGAAACTCCACAACAAGGGACTCCGCAACTAGAAACTCCACAACTAGAAACTCCACAACTGGAAACTCCACTACTAGATACGCCACAACTGGAAACTCGACAACTAGAAACTCCACATCTAGAGACTCCACAACTTGAAACTCCACAACTAGAAACTCTGCAAATAGAAACTCCACAACTTGAAACTCCACAACTACAAACTCCACAAATGGAGACTCGGCAACTAGAAATTCCAGGAATAGAGACTCGGCAACAAGAAATTCCACAACTAGCGACTCTGCAACTAGAAACTCCACAACTAGAGTCTCGGCAACTAGAAATTCCACAAATAAAGACTCGGCAACTAGAAATTCTATATCTAAAAACTCCACAACTAGAAACTGCAAAACTAGAGACTTCACAACTAGAAACTCAACAACTAGAAACTCCACAACTAAAAACTCCACAACTGGAAAAGCCACAACTTGAGACTCCGCAACTTGAAACTTCACAAGTAGAAACTCCGCTATTAAATACTCTGCAACTAGAAACTCCGCAACTAGAAACTCCACAACTTAAAACTCCACTACTAGATACTCCACAACTGGAAACTCCACAACTAGATACTTCACAACTGTAAACTCCCCAACTAGATACTCCACAACTGGAAACTCCACAACTAGAAACTCCACAACTAGAGACTCCACAACTCGAAACTCAACAACTAGAAACTCCACAACCCGAGACTCCGCCACTCCACAACAAGAAACTCCACAACTGGAAACTCCACAACTGGAAACTCCACAACTAGACACTCCTCAACTAAAAACTCTACAACCAGAAACTCCTAAACAAGAGACTCCACAACTAGAGACTACAACTAGAGACTTCAAACTAGAAACTCAACAACTAGAAACTCCACAACTTGAAACTCTAAAACTAGAAACTCCACAACTAGAAACTCTTCAACTAGAGAATTCGCAACTAGAAACTCCAAAACTAGAGACTCTGAACTAGAAACTCCACAGCTAGAAACTCCACGAGTAGAAACTCCACAACATGAAACTCCACAACTACAAACTCCACAAATAGAGACTCGGCTACAAGAAATTTCATGTCTCGAAAGTCCACAACTAAAAACTCCACAACTGGAAACTCCACAACTAGAAACCCCACAACTAGAAATACCACAACTAGAGACTCCGCAACTAGAAACTCCACAACCAGAGACTCTGCAACTAGAAACTCCACAAATAGAAACTCCGCAACTAGAAACTCCGGAGCTAGAAACGACACAACTAGAGACTCCACAACTAGAAACTCCACAACTAGAAACTCCACAACTTGAAACCTCACAACCTTAAATTACGCAACTAGAAAATCCACAGCTAGAGATTCCGCAACTAGAAACTCCACAACTAGAAACTCCACCACTAGAAACTCAACAACTAGAAACTCCGGAACTAGAGACTCCACAACTAGAAACTCCACAACCTGAAACTCCACAACGAGAAACTCCACAACTACAAACTCCACAAATAGAGACTCGGCAACTAGAAATTCCATATCTAGAAACTCCACAACTAGAAACTCCACAACCAGAGACTCTGCAACTAGAAACTCCGCAGCTAGAAACTCCACAAATAGAAACTCCGCAACTAGAAACTCCGCAGCTAGAAACTACACAACTGGAAACACCACAACTAGATACTCCACAACTAGAAACTCCACAACTACAACTAAAGACTCCACAACTCGAAACTCCAAAACTAGAAACTCCACAACCAGAGACTCCGCAACTCCACAACTAGAAACTCCACAACTGGAAACTCCACAACTAGATACTGCGCAACTAGAAACTCCACAACTAGAGACTCCACAACTTTAAACTCCACAACTTGAAACTCCACAACTTGAGACTCCACAACTAGAAACTCCACAACCAGAAACTCCACAACTAGAAACTCCACAACTAGAAACTCTGCAACTAGAGACTCCACAAATAGAAACTCCACAACTAGAAACACCACAACTACAAACTCAACAACTAGAAACTCCACAACTAGAAACTCCACAACTAGAAACTCCACAACTTGAAACCTGACAACCTTAAGTTACGCAACTAGAAAATCCACAGCTAGAGATTCCGCAACTAGAAACTCCACAACTAGAGACTCCGCAACTAGAAACTCCACAACCAGAGACTCTGCAACTAGAAACTCCGCAGCTAGAAACTCCACAAATAGAAACTCCGCAACTAGAAACTCCGCAGCTAGAAACTACACAACTAGAGACTCCACAACTAGAAACTCCACAACTAGAAACTCCACAACTAGAAACTCCACAACTTGAAACCTCCCAACCTTAAGTTACGCAACTAGAAAATCCACAGCCAGAGATTCCGCAACTAGAAATTCCATAACTAGAAACTCCACAACTAGAAACTCCACAACTAGACACTCCGCAGCTAGAGACTCCACAACTAGAAACTCCACAACTTGAAACTCCACAACTAGAAACTCCACAACTACAAACTCCAGAAATAGAGACTCGGCAACTAGAAATTCCATATCTAGAAACTCCACAACTAAAAACTTTACAACTAGAATCTGCAAAACTAGAGACTTCACAACTAGAAACTCAACAACTAGAAACTCCACAACTAAAAACGCCACAACTGGAAACTCCACAACTTGAGACTCCGCAACTTCAAACTCCACAACTAGAAAACTCAGCTATTAAAAACTCCGCAACTAGAAACTCCACAACTAGATACTCCAACTGGAAACTCCACAACTAGAAACTTCACAACCGGAAACTCCCCAACTAGATACTCCACAACTGGAAACTCCACCAACAGAGACTCTGCAACTAGAAACTCCGCAACTCGAAACTCCACAACTAGAAACTCCACAACTAGAAACTCCACAACTAGAGACTCCGCATTTCCACAACTAGAAATTCCACAACTGGAAACTCCACAACTAGATACTCCACAACTAGAAACTCCACAACTAGAGACTCCCCAACTTGAAACTCCACAACTTTGAACTCCACAACTTGATACTCCACAACTAGAAACTCCACAACTTTAAACTTCACAACTAGAAACTCCACACCCAGAAAATCTACAACTAGAAACTCCACAACTGGAAACTCCACAACTAGATACTCCGCAACTAGAAACTCCACAACTAGAGACTCCCCAACTTGAAACTCCACAACTTTAAACTCCACAGCTTGAGACTCCACAACTAGAAACTCCACAACTTGAAACTCCACAACTAGAAACTCCACAACCAGAAACTGTACAACTAGAAACTCCACAACTAGAAACTCCACAACTATAATCTCCGAAACTAGAGACTCCACAACTAAAAACTCTACAACTAGAAACTCCAGAACAACAAACTCAACAAATATAGACTCGGCAACTAGAAATTCCATATATAGAAACTCCTCAACTAAAAACCCCACAACTAGAAACTCCACAACTAGAAACTCCACAACTAGAAACTCTACAACTAGAGACTCCGCAACTAGAAACTCCACAGCCAGAGACTCTGCAACTGGAAACTCTGCAGCTAGAAACTCCACAAACAGAAACTCCACAATTAGAAACTCCGCAGCTAGAAACTCCTCAACTAGACACTCCACAGCTAGAAACTCCACAACTAGAAACTCCACAACTAGAAACTCCACAACTAGAAACTCCACAACTTGAAACATCACAACCTTAAGTTCCACAACTAGAAAATCCACAGCTAGAGATTCCGCAACTAGAAACTCCACAACTAGAAACTCAACAACTAGAAACTCAACAACTAGAAACTCCACAAATAGAAACTCCACAACTAGAAACTGCGCAGCTAGAAACTACACAACTAGAGACTCCACAACTAGAAACTCCACAACTAGAAACTCCACAACTAGCAACTCCACAACTTGAAACCTCAAAACCTTAAGTTACGCAACTAGAAAATCCACAGCTAGAGATTCCGCAACTAGAAACTCCACAACTAGAAACTCCACAACTAGAAACTCAACAACTAGAAACTCCGCAACTTGAGACTCAACAACTTCAAACTCCACAACTTGAAACTCCACAACTAGATACTCCACAACTACAAACTCCACAAATAGAGACTCGGCAACTAGAAATTCCATATCTCTAAACTTCACAACTAAAAACTCCACAACTAGAGACTCCGCAACTAGAAACTCCACAACCAGAGACTCTGCAACTAGAAACTCCGCAGCTAGAAACTCCACAAATAGAAACTCCGCAACTAGAAACTCCGCAGCTAGAAACTACACAACTAGAGACTCCACAACTAGAAAATTCACAAATAGAAACTCCACAACTAGAAACTCCACAACTTTAAACATCCCAACCTTAAGTTACGCAACTAGAAAATCCACAGCTAGAGATTCCGCAACTAGAAACTCCATAACTAGAAACTCCACAACTAGAAACTCCACAACTAGAAACTCCGCAACTAGAGACTCCACAACTAGAAACTCCACAACTTGAAACTCCACAACTAGAAACTTCACAACTACAAACTCCACAAATAGAGACTCGGCAACTAGATATTCCATATCTAGAAACTCCACAACTAAAAACTTTACAACTAGAATCTTCAAAACTAGAGACTTCGCAACTAGAAACTCAACAACTAGAAACTCCACAAGTAGATACTCCAACTGGAAACTCCACAACTAGAAACTTCACAACCGGAAACTCCACAACCAGATACTCCACAACTGGAAACTCCACAACCAGAGACTCTGCAACTAGAAACTCCGCAACTCGAAACTCCACAACTAGAAACTCCACAACTAGAATCTCCACAACTAGAGACTCCGCATTTCCACAACTAGAAACTCCACAACTCGAAACTCCACAACTAGAAACTCCACAACCAGAAAATCTACAACTAGAAACTCCACAGCTAGAAACTCCACAACCAGAAACTGTACAACTAGAAACTGCACAGCTTGAGACTCCGCAACTTGAAACTCCACAACTTGAAACTCCCCAACTAGAAACTCCGCAACTAGAAACTCCACAACTAGGGACTCCGCAACTAGAAACTGCACAACTAGAATCTCCACAACTGGAAACTCCACTACTAGATACGCCACAACTTGAAACTCGACAACTAGAAACTTCACATCTAGAGACTCCACAACTTGAAACTCCACAACTAGAAACTCTGCAACTAGAAACTCCCCAACTAGAAACTCCACAACTACAAACTCCACAAATAGAGAATCGGCAACTAGAAATTCCACAAATAGAGACTCGGCAACTAGAAATTCTACAACTAGAGACTCTGCAACTAGAAACTCCACAACTAGAGACTCGGCAACTAGAAATTCCACAAATAGAGACTCGGCAACTAGAAATTCTATATCTAGAAACTCCACAACTAGAAACTGCAAAACTAGAGACTTCACAACTAGAAACTCAACAACTAGAAACTCCACAACTAAAAACTCCACAACTGGAAACTCCACAACTTGAGACTCCGCAACTTGAAACTTCACAAGTAGAAACTCCGCTATTAAATTCTCCGCAATTAGAAACTTCGCAACTAGAAACTCCACAACTTAAAACTCCACAACTAGATACTCCACAACTGGAAACTCCACAACTAGAAACTCCACAACTAGAGACTCCACAACTCGAAACTCAACAACTAGAAACCTCCCAACCTTAAGTTACGCAACTAGAAAATCCACAGCCAGAGATTCCGCAACTAGAAATTCCATAACTAGAAACTCCACAACTAGAAACTCCACAACTAGACACTCCGCAGCTAGAGACTCCACAACTAGAAACTCCACAACTTGAAACTCCACAACTAGAAACTCCACAACTACAAACTCCAGAAATAGAGACTCGGCAACTAGAAATTCCATATCTAGAAACTCCACAACTAAAAACTTTACAACTAGAATCTGCAAAACTAGAGACTTCACAATTAGAAACTCAACAACTAGAAACTCCACAACTAAAAACGCCACAACTGGAAACTCCACAACTTGAGACTCCGCAACTTCAAACTCCACAACTAGAAAACTCACAACCGGAAACTCCACAACTAGATACTCCACAACTGGAAACTCCACCAACAGAGACTCTGCAACTAGAAACTCCGCAACTCGAAACTCCACAACTAGAAACTCCACAACTAGAAACTCCACAACTAGAGACTCCGCATTTCCACAACTAGAAATTCCACAACTGGAAACTCCACAACTAGATACTCCACAACTAGAAACTCCACAACTAGAGACTCCCCAACTTGAAACTCCACAACTTTGAACTCCACAACTTGATACTCCACAACTAGAAACTCCACAACTTTAAACTTCACAACTAGAAACTCCAGAACCAGAAAATCTACAACTAGAAACTCCGCAACTAGAAACTCCACAACCAGAGACTCTGCACCTAGAAACTCCACAACTCGAAACTCCACAACTAGAAACTCCACAACTAGAAACTCCACAACTAGAGACTCCGCAACTCCACAAATAGAAACTCCACAACTGGAAACTCCACAACTAGATACTCCGCAACTAGAAAATCCACAACTAGAGACTCCCCAACTTGAAACTCCACAACTTTAAACTCCACAGCTTGAGACTCCACAACTAGAAACTCCACAACTTGAAACTCCACAACTAGAAACTCCACAACCAGAAACTGTACAACTAGAAACTCCACAACTAGAAACTCCACAACTATAATCTCCGAAACTAGAGACTCCACAACTAAAAACTCTACAACTAGAAACTCCACAACAACAAACTCAACAAATATAGACTCGGCAACTAGAAATTCCATATCTAGAAACTCCTCAACTAAAAACCCCACAACTAAAAACTCCACAACTAGAAACTCCACAACTAGAAACTCTACAACTAGAGACTCCGCAACTAGAAACTCCACAGCCAGAGACTCTGCAACTAGAAACTCTGCAGCTAGAAACTCCACAAACAGAAACTCCACAATTAGAAACTCCGCAGCTAGAAACTCCACAACTAGAAACTCCACAACTTGAAACTCCACAACTAGAAACTCCACAACTTGAAACCTCACAACCTTAAGTTCCACAACTAGAAAATCCACAGCTAGAGATTCCGCCACTAGAAACTCCACAACTAGAAACTCCACAACTAGAAACTCAACAACTAGAAACTCCACAACTAGAAACTCAACAACTAGAAACTCCACAAATAGAAACTCCACAACTAGAAACTGCGCAGCTAGAAACTACACAACTAGAGACTCCACAACTAGAAACTCCACAACTTGAAACCTCAAAACCTTAAGTTACGCAACTAGAAAATCCACAGCTAGAGATTCCGCAACTAGAAACTCCACAACTAGAAACTCCACAACTAGAAACTCAACAACTAGAAACTCCGCAACTTGAGACTCCACAACTTCAAACTCCACAACTTGAAACTCCACAACTAGATACTCCACAACTACAAACTCCACAAATAGAGACTCGGCAACTAGAAATTCCATATCTCTAAACTTCACAACTAAAAACTCCACAACTAGAGACTCCGCAACTAGAAACTCCACAACCAGAGACTCTGCAACTAGAAACTCCGCAGCTAGAAACTCCACAAATAGAAACTCCGCAACTAGAAACTCCGCAGCTAAAAACTACACAACTAGAGACTCCACAACTAGAAAATTCACAAATAGAAACTCCACAACTAGAAACTCCACAACTTTAAACATCCCAACATTAAGTTACGCAACTAGAAAATCCACAGCTAGAGATTCCGCAACTAGAAACTCCATAACTAGAAACTCCACAACTAGAAACTCCACAACTAGAAACTCCGCAACTAGAGACTCCACAACTAGAAACTCCACAGCTTGAAACTCCACAACTAGAAACTTCACAACTACAAACTCCACAAATAGAGACTCGGCAACTAGAAAGTCCATATCTAGAAACTCCACAACTAAAAACTTTACAACTAGAATCTGCAAAACTAGAGACTTCGCAACTAGAAACTCAACAACTAGAAACTCCACAAGTAGATACTCTACTGGAAACTCCACAACTAGAAACTTCACAACCGGAAACTCCACAACCAGATACTCCACAACTGGAAACTCCACAACCAGAGACTCTGCAACTAGAAACTCCGCAACTCGAAACTCCACAACTAGAAACTCCACAACTAGAATCTCCACAACTAGAGACTCCGAATTTCCACAACTAGAAACTCCACAACTCGAAACTCCACAACTAGAAACTCCACAACCAGAAATTCTACAACTAGAAACTCCACAGCTAGAAACTCCACAACCAGAAACTGTACAACTAGAAACTGCACAGCTTGAGACTCCGCAACTTGAAACTCCACAACTTGAAACTCCCCAACTAGAAACTCCGCAACTAGAAACTCCACAACTAGGGCCTCCGCAACTAGAAACTGCACAACTAGAATCTCCACAACTGGAAACTCCACTACTAGATACGCCACAACTGGAAACTCGACAACTAGAAACTTCACATCTAGAGACTCCACAACTTGAAACTCCACAACTAGAAACTCTGCAACTAGAAACTCCACAACTAGAAACTCCACAACTAGAAACTCCACAACTACAAACTCCACAAATAGAGAATCGGCAACTAGAAATTCCACAAATAGAGACTCGGCAACTAGAAATTCTACAACTAGAGACTCTGCAACTAGAAACTCCACAACTAGAGACTCGGCAACTAGAAATTCCACAAATAGAGACTCGGCAACTAGAAATTCTATATCTAGAAACTCCACAACTAGAAACTGCAAAACTAGAGACTTCACAACTAGAAACTCAACAACTAGAAACTCCACAACTAAAAACTCCACAACTGGAAACTCCACAACTTGAGACTACGCAACTTGAAACTTCACAAGTAGAAACTCCGCTATTAAATTCTCCGCAATTAGAAACTTCGCAACCAGAAACTCCACAACTTAAAACTCCACAACTAGATACTCCACAACTGGAAACTCCACAACTAGAAACTCCACAACTAGAGACTCCACAACTCGAAACTCAACAACTAGAAACCTCCCAACCTTAAGTTACGCAACTAGAAAATCCACAGCCAGAGATTCCGCAACTAGAAATTCCATAACTAGAAACTACACAACTAGAAACTCCACAACTAGACACTCCGCAGCTAGAGACTCCACAACTAGAAACTCCACAACTTGAAACTCCACAACTAGAAACTCCACAACTACAAACTCCAGAAATAGAGACTCGGCAACTAGAAATTCCATATCTAGAAACTCCACAACTAAAAACTTTACAACTAGAATCTGCAAAACTAGAGACTTCACAACTAGAAACTCAACAACTAGAAACTCCACAACTAAAAACGCCACAACTGGAAACTCCACAACTTGAGACTCCGCAACTTCAAACTCCACAACTAGAAAACTCAGCTATTAAAAACTCCGCAACTAGAAACTCCACAACTAGATACTTCAACTGGAAACTCCACAACTAGAAACTTCACAACCGGAAACTCCACAACTAGATACTCCACAACTGGAAACTCCACCAACAGAGACTCTGCAACTAGAAACTCCGCAACTCGAAACTCCACAACTAGAAACTCCACAACTAGAGACTCCGCATTTCCACAACTAGAAATTCCACAACTGGAAACTCCACAACTAGATACTCCACAACTAGAAACTCCACAACTAGAGACTCCCCAACTTGAAACTCCACAACTTTGAACTCCACAACTTGATACTCCACAACTAGAAACTCCACAACTTTAAACTTCACAACTAGAAACTCCACAACCAGAAAATCTACAACTAGAAACTCCGCAACTAGAAACTCCACAACCAGAGACTCTGCACCTAGAAACTCCACAACTCGAAACTCCACAACTAGAAACTCCACAACTAGAAACTCCACAACTAGAGACTCCGCAACTCCACAAATAGAAACTCCACAACTGGAAACTCCACAACTAGATACTCCGCAACTAGAAACTCCACAACTAGAGACTCCCCAACTTGAAACTCCACAACTTTAAACTCAACAGCTTGAGACTCCACAACTAGAAACTCCACAACTTGAAACTCCAAAACTAGAAACTCCACAACCAGAAACTGTACAACTAGAAACTCCACAACTAGAAACTCCACAACTATAATCTCCGAAACTAGAGACTCCACAACTAAAAACTCTACAACTAGAAACTCCACAACAACAAACTCAACAAATATAGACTCGGCAACTAGAAATTCCATATCTAGAAACTCCTCAACTAAAAACCCCACAACTAAAAACTCCACAACTAGAAACTCCACAACTAGAAACTCTACAACTAGAGACTCCGCAACTAGAAACTCCACAGCCAGAGACTCTGCAACTAGAAACTCTGCAGCTAGAAACTCCACAAACAGAAACTCCACAATTAGAAACTCCGCAGCTAGAAACTCCTCAACTAGACACTCCACAGCTAGAAACTCCACAACTAGAAACTCCACAACTAGAAACTCCACAACTAGAAACTCCACAACTTGAAACCTCACAACCTTAAGTTCCACAACTAGAAAATACACAGCTAGAGATTCCGCAACTAGAAACTCCACAACTAGAAACTCCACAACTAGAAACTCAACAACTAGAAACTCCACAAATAGAAACTCCACAACTAGAAACTGCGCAGCTAGAAACTACACAACTAGAGACTCCACAACTAGAAACTCCACAACTAGAAACTCCACAACTAGCAACTCCACAACTTGAAACCTCAAAAGCTTAATTTACGCAACTAGAAAATCCACAGCTAGAGATTCCGCAACTAGAAACTCCACAACTAGAAACTTCACAACTAGAAACTCAACAACTAGAAACTCCGCAACTTGAGACTCCACAACTTCAAACTCCACAACTTGAAACTCCACAACTAGATACTCCACAACTACAAACTCCACAAATAGAGACTCGGCAACTAGAAATTCTATATCTCTAAACTTCACAACTAAAAACTCCACAACTAGAGACTCCGCAACTAGAAACTCCACAACCAGAGACTCTGCAACTAGAAACTCCGCAGCTAGAAACTCCACAAATAGAAACTCCGCAACTAGAAACTCCGCAGCTAGAAACTACACAACTAGAGACTCCACAACTAGAAAATTCACAAATAGAAACTCAACAACTAGAAACTCCACAACTTTAAACATCCCAACCTTAAGTTACGCAACTAGAAAATCCACAGCTAGAGATTCCGCAACTAGAAACTCCATAACTAGAAACTCCACAACTAGAAACTCCACAACTAGAAACTCCGCAACTAGAGACTCCACAACTAGAAACTCCACAACTTGAAACTCCACAACTAGAAACTTCACAACTACAAACTCCACAAATAGAGACTCGGCAACTAGATATTCCATATCTAGAAACTCCACAACTAAAAACTTTACAACTAGAATCTGCAAAACTAGAGACTTCGCAACTAGAAACTCAACAACTAGAAACTCCACAAGTAGATACTCCAACTGGAAACTCCACAACTAGAAACTTCACAACCGGAAACTCCACAACCAGATACTCCACAACTGGAAACTCCACAACCAGAGACTCTGCAACTAGAAACTCCGCAACTCGAAACTCCACAACTAGAAACTCCACAACTAGAATCTCCACAACTAGAGACTCCGCATTTCCACAACTAGAAACTCCACAACTCGAAACCCCACAACTAGAAACTCCACAACCAGAAAATCTACAACTAGAAACTCCACAGCTAGAAACTCCACAACCAGAAACTGTACAACTAGAAACTGCACAGCTTGAGACTCCGCAACTTGAAACTCCATACCTTGAAACTCCCCAACTAGAAACTCCGCAACTAGAAACTCCACAACTAGGGACTCCGCAACTAGAAACTGCACAACTAGAATCTCCACAACTGGAAACTCCACTACTAGATACGCCACAACTGGAAACTCGACAACTAGAAACTTCACATCTAGAGACTGCACAACTTGAAACTCCACAACTAGAAACTCTGCAACTAGAAACTCCACAACTAGAAACTCCACAACTAGAAACTCCACAACTACAAACTCCACAAATAGAGAATCGGCAACTAGAAATTCCACAAATAGAGACTCGGCAACTAGAAATTCTACAACTAGAGACTCTGCAACTAGAAACTCCACAACTAGAGACTCGGCAACTAGAAATTCCACAAATAGAGACTCGGCAACTAGAAATTCTATATCTAGAAACTCCACAACTAGAAACTGCAAAACTAGAGACTTCACAACTAGAAACTCAACAACTAGAAACTCCACAACTAAAAACTCCACAACTGGAAACTCCACAACTTGAGACTCCGCAACTTGAAACTTCACAAGTAGAAACTCCGCTATTAAATTCTCCGCAATTAGAAACTTCTCAACTAGAAACTCCACAACTTAAAACTCCACAACTAGATACTCCACAACTGGAAACTCCACAACTAGAAACTCCACAACTAGAGACTCCACAACTCGAAACTCAACAACTAGAAACTCTACAACCAGAGACTCCGCAACTCCACAACAAGAAACTCCACAACTGGACACTCCACAACTAGATACTCCGCAACTAGTAACTCTACAACTAGAGACTCCACAACTTGAAACTCCACAACTTTAAACTCCACAACTTGAGACTCCACAACTAGAAACTCAACAAATGAACACTCCGCAACTAGAAACTCCGCAGCTAGAAACTACATAACTAGAGACTCCACAACTAGAAACTCCAAAACTCGAAACTCCACAACTGGAAACTCCACAACTAGACACTCCACAACTAAAAACTCTTCAACTAAAAACTCCTAAACTTGAGACTCCACAACTAGAGAATCTACAAGTAGAGACTTCAAACTAGAAACTCCACAACTAAAACTCAACAACTAGAAACTGCACAGCTTGAGACTCCGCAACTTGAAACTCCACAACTTGAAACTCCACAACTAGAAACTCCGCAACTAGAAACTCCACAACTAGAAACTCCACAACTGGAAACTCCACTACTAGAAACTCCACAACTTGAAACTCCACAACTAGAAACTCCACAACCAGAAACTCTACAACTAGAAACTCCACAACAAGAAACTCCTCATCTAGAGACTCCACAACTAAAAACTCCACAACTAGAAACTCCACAACAACAAACTCTACAAATAGAGACTCGGCAACTAGAAAAAATTCCATAACTAGAAACTTCACAAGTAAAAACCCCACAACTAAAAACTCCACAACTAGAAACTCCACAACTACAAACTCTACAACTAGAGACTCCGCAACTAGAAACTCCTCAGCCAGAGACTCTGCAACTAGAAACTCTGCAGCTAGAAACTCAATAAACAGAAACTCCACAATTAGAAACTCTGCAGCTAGAAACTCCACAACTAGAGACTCCACAGCTAGAAACTCCACAACTAGAAACTCCACAACTAGAAACTCCACAACTTGAAACCTCACAACCTTAAGTTCCGCAACTAGAAAATCCACAGCTAGAGATTCCGCAACTAGAAACTCCACAACTAGAAACTCCAGAACTCAATACTCCACAACTTGAAACTCCACAACTGAAAACTCCACAACTGGAAACTCCACAACTAGACACTCCACAACTAAAAACTATACAACCAGAAACTCCTAAACTAGAGACTCCACAACTAGAGATTACAACTAGAGACTTCAAACTAGAAACTCAACAACTAGAAACTCCACAACTTGAAACCCCACAACTAGAAACTCCACAACTAGAAACTCTACAACTAGAGACTCTTCAACTAGAGAATTCGCAACTAGAAACTCCAAAACTAGAGACTCTGAACTAGAAACTCCGCAGCTAGAAACTCCACAAGTAGAAACTCCACAACTTGAAACTCCACAACTACAAACTCCACAAATAGAGACTCGGCTACAAGAAATTTTATGTCTCGAAAGTCCACAACTAAAAACTCCACAACTGGAAACTCCACAACTAGAAACCCCACAACTAGAAATACCACAACTAGAGACTCCACAACTTGAAACTCCACAACTAGAAACTCCACAACCAGAAACTCCCCAACTAGAAAATCCACAACTAGAAACTCTGCAACTAGAGACTCCACAAATAGAAACTCCACAACTAGAAACTCCACAACTACAAACTCCACAACTAGAAAGTCCACAACTAGAAACTCCACAACTAGAAACTCCACAACTTGAAACCTCACAACCTTAAGTTACGCAACTAGAAAATCCACAGCTAGAGATTCCGCAACTAGAAACTCCACAACTAGAAACACCACAACTAGAAACTCAATAACTAGAAACTCCGCAACTAGAAACTCCACAACCAGAGACTCTGCAACTAGAAACTCCGCAGCTAGAAACTCCACAAATAGAAACTCCACAACTGGAAACTCCACTACTAGAAACTCCACAACTTGAAACTCCACAACTAGAAACTCCACAACCAGAAACTCTACAACTAGAAACTCCACAACAAGAAACTCCTCATCTAGAGACTCCACAACTAAAAACTCCACAACTAGAAACTCCACAACAACAAACTCTACAAATAGAGACTCGGCAACTAGAAAAAATTCCATAACTAGAAACTTCACAAGTAAAAACCCCACAACTAAAAACTCCACAACTAGAAACTCCACAACTACAAACTCTACAACTAGAGACTCCGCAACTAGAAACTCCTCAGCCAGAGACTCTGCAACTAGAAACTCTGCAGCTAGAAACTCCACAAACAGAAACTCCACAATTAGAAACTCTGCAGCTAGAAACTCCACAACTAGAGACTCCACAGCTAGAAACTCCACAACTAGAAACTCCACAACTAGAAACTCCACAACTTGAAACCTCACAACCTTAAGTTCCGCAACTAGAAAATCCACAACTAGAGATTCCGCAACTAGAAACTCCACAACTAGAAACTCCAGAACTCAATACTCCACAACTTGAAACTCCACAACTGAAAACTCCACAACTGGAAACTCCACAACTAGACACTCCACAACTAAAAACTATACAACCAGAAACTCCTAAACTAGAGACTCCACAACTAGAGATTACAACTAGAGACTTCAAACTAGAAACTCAACAACTAGAAACTCCACAACTTGAAACCCCACAACTAGAAACTCCACAACTAGAAACTCTACAACTAGAGACTCTTCAACTAGAGAATTCGCAACTAGAAACTCCAAAACTAGAGACTCTGAACTAGAAACTCCGCAGCTAGAAACTCCACAAGTAGAAACTCCACAACTTGAAACTCCACAACTACAAACTCCACAAATAGAGACTCGGCTACAAGAAATTTTATGTCTCGAAACTCCACAACTTAAAACTCCACAACTAGATACTCCACAACTGGAAACTCCACAACTAGAAACTCCACAACTAGAGACTCCACAACTCGAAACTCAACAACTAGAAACTCTACAACCAGAGACTCCGCAACTCCACAACAAGAAACTCCACAACTGGACACTCCACAACTAGATACTCCGCAACTAGTAACTCTACAACTAGAGACTCCACAACTTGAAACTCCACAACTTTAAACTCCACAACTTGAGACTCCACAACTAGAAACTCAACAAATGAACACTCCGCAACTAGAAACTCCGCAGCTAGAAACTACATAACTAGAGACTCCACAACTAGAAACTCCAAAACTCGAAACTCCACAACTGGAAACTCCACAACTAGACACTCCACAACTAAAAACTCTTCAACTAAAAACTCCTAAACTTGAGACTCCACAACTAGAGAATCTACAAGTAGAGACTTCAAACTAGAAACTCCACAACTAAAACTCAACAACTAGAAACTGCACAGCTTGAGACTCCGCAACTTGAAACTCCACAACTTGAAACTCCACAACTAGAAACTCCGCAACTAGAAACTCCACAACTAGAAACTCCACAACTGGAAACTCCACTACTAGAAACTCCACAACTTGAAACTCCACAACTAGAAACTCCACAACCAGAAACTCTACAACTAGAAACTCCACAACAAGAAACTCCTCATCTAGAGACTCCACAACTAAAAACTCCACAACTAGAAACTCCACAACAACAAACTCTACAAATAGAGACTCGGCAACTAGAAAAAATTCCATAACTAGAAACTTCACAAGTAAAAACCCCACAACTAAAAACTCCACAACTAGAAACTCCACAACTACAAACTCTACAACTAGAGACTCCGCAACTAGAAACTCCTCAGCCAGAGACTCTGCAACTAGAAACTCTGCAGCTAGAAACTCAATAAACAGAAACTCCACAATTAGAAACTCTGCAGCTAGAAACTCCACAACTAGAGACTCCACAGCTAGAAACTCCACAACTAGAAACTCCACAACTAGAAACTCCACAACTTGAAACCTCACAACCTTAAGTTCCGCAACTAGAAAATCCACAGCTAGAGATTCCGCAACTAGAAACTCCACAACTAGAAACTCCAGAACTCAATACTCCACAACTTGAAACTCCACAACTGAAAACTCCACAACTGGAAACTCCACAACTAGACACTCCACAACTAAAAACTATACAACCAGAAACTCCTAAACTAGAGACTCCACAACTAGAGATTACAACTAGAGACTTCAAACTAGAAACTCAACAACTAGAAACTCCACAACTTGAAACCCCACAACTAGAAACTCCACAACTAGAAACTCTACAACTAGAGACTCTTCAACTAGAGAATTCGCAACTAGAAACTCCAAAACTAGAGACTCTGAACTAGAAACTCCGCAGCTAGAAACTCCACAAGTAGAAACTCCACAACTTGAAACTCCACAACTACAAACTCCACAAATAGAGACTCGGCTACAAGAAATTTTATGTCTCGAAAGTCCACAACTAAAAACTCCACAACTGGAAACTCCACAACTAGAAACCCCACAACTAGAAATACCACAACTAGAGACTCCACAACTTGAAACTCCACAACTAGAAACTCCACAACCAGAAACTCCCCAACTAGAAAATCCACAACTAGAAACTCTGCAACTAGAGACTCCACAAATAGAAACTCCACAACTAGAAACTCCACAACTACAAACTCCACAACTAGAAAGTCCACAACTAGAAACTCCACAACTAGAAACTCCACAACTTGAAACCTCACAACCTTAAGTTACGCAACTAGAAAATCCACAGCTAGAGATTCCGCAACTAGAAACTCCACAACTAGAAACACCACAACTAGAAACTCAATAACTAGAAACTCCGCAACTAGAAACTCCACAACCAGAGACTCTGCAACTAGAAACTCCGCAGCTAGAAACTCCACAAATAGAAACTCCACAACTGGAAACTCCACTACTAGAAACTCCACAACTTGAAACTCCACAACTAGAAACTCCACAACCAGAAACTCTACAACTAGAAACTCCACAACAAGAAACTCCTCATCTAGAGACTCCACAACTAAAAACTCCACAACTAGAAACTCCACAACAACAAACTCTACAAATAGAGACTCGGCAACTAGAAAAAATTCCATAACTAGAAACTTCACAAGTAAAAACCCCACAACTAAAAACTCCACAACTAGAAACTCCACAACTACAAACTCTACAACTAGAGACTCCGCAACTAGAAACTCCTCAGCCAGAGACTCTGCAACTAGAAACTCTGCAGCTAGAAACTCCACAAACAGAAACTCCACAATTAGAAACTCTGCAGCTAGAAACTCCACAACTAGAGACTCCACAGCTAGAAACTCCACAACTAGAAACTCCACAACTAGAAACTCCACAACTTGAAACCTCACAACCTTAAGTTCCGCAACTAGAAAATCCACAACTAGAGATTCCGCAACTAGAAACTCCACAACTAGAAACTCCAGAACTCAATACTCCACAACTTGAAACTCCACAACTGAAAACTCCACAACTGGAAACTCCACAACTAGACACTCCACAACTAAAAACTATACAACCAGAAACTCCTAAACTAGAGACTCCACAACTAGAGATTACAACTAGAGACTTCAAACTAGAAACTCAACAACTAGAAACTCCACAACTTGAAACCCCACAACTAGAAACTCCACAACTAGAAACTCTACAACTAGAGACTCTTCAACTAGAGAATTCGCAACTAGAAACTCCAAAACTAGAGACTCTGAACTAGAAACTCCGCAGCTAGAAACTCCACAAGTAGAAACTCCACAACTTGAAACTCCACAACTACAAACTCCACAAATAGAGACTCGGCTACAAGAAATTTTATGTCTCGAAAGTCCACAACTAAAAACTCCACAACTGGAAACTCCACAACTAGAAACCCCACAACTAGAAATACCACAACTAGAGACTCCACAACTTGAAACTCCACAACTAGAAACTCCACAACCAGAAACTCCCCAACTAGAAAATCCACAACTAGAAACTCTGCAACTAGAGACTCCACAAATAGAAACTCCACAACTAGAAACTACACAACTAGAGACTCCACAACTAGAAAATCCACAACTAGAAACTCCACAACTAGAAACTCCACAACTTGAAACCTGACAACCTTAAGTTACGCAACTAGAAAATCCCCAGCTAGAGATTCCGCAACTAGAAACTCCACAACTAGAAACTCCACAACTAGAAACTCAACAACTAGAAACTCCGCAACTAGAAACTCCGCAGCTAGAAACTTCACAAATAGAAACTCCGCAACTAGAAACGTTGCAGCTAGAAACTACACAACTAGAGACTCGGCAACTAGAAATTCCACAACTAGAGACTCTGCAACTAGAAACTCCACAACTAGATACTCGGCAACTAGAAATTCCACAAATAGAGACTCGGCAACTAGAAATTCTATATCTAGAAACTCCACAACTAGAAACTGCAAAACTAGAGACTTCACAACTAGAAACTCCACAACTGGAAACTCCACAACTAGATACTCCGCAACTAGTAACTCTACAACTAGAGACTCCACAACTTGAAACTCCACAACTTTAAACTCCACAACTTGAGACTCCACAACTAGAAACTCAACAAATGAAAACTCCGCAACTAGAAACTCCGCAGCTAGAAACTGCACAGCTAGAGACTCCACAACTAGAAACTCCAAAACTCGAAACTTCACAACTAGAAACTCCACAACTAGACACTCCACAACTAAAAACTCTTCAATTAGAAACTCCTAAACTTGAGACTCCACAACTAGAGAATCTACAAGTAGAGACTTCAAACTAGAAGCGCAACAACTAAAAACTCCACAACTAGAAACTCAAACATAGAAACTGCACAGCTTGAGACTCCGCAACTTGAAACTCCACAACTTGAAACTCCACAACTAGAAACTCCGCAACTAGAAACTCCACAACTAGGGACTCCGCAACTAGAAACTCCACAACTAGAAACTCCGCAACTACAAACTCCACAAATAGAGACTCGGCAACTAGAAATTCCACAACTAGAGACTCTGCAACTAGAAACTCCACAACTAGAGATTCGGCAACTAGAAATCCCACAAATAGAGACTCGGCAACTAGAAATTCTATATCTAGAAACTCCACATCTAGAAACTGCAAAACTAGAGACTTCACAACTAGAAACTCAACAACTAGAAACTCCACAACTAAAAACTCCACAACTGGAAACTCCACAACTTGAGACTCCGCAACTTGAAACTTCACAAGTAGAAACTCCGCTATTAAATACTCCGCAACTAGAAACTGCGCAACTAGAAACTCCACAACTTAAAGCTCCACAATTAGATACTCCACAACTGGAAACTCCACAACTAGATACTTCACGACTGTAAACTCCACAACTAGATACTCCACAACTGGAAACTCCACAACTAGAAACTCCACAACTAGAGACTCCACAACTCGAAGCTCAACAACTAGAAACTCCACAACCAGAGACTCCGCAACTCCACAACAAGAAACTCCACAACTGGAAACTCCACAACTAGATACTCCGCAACTAGTAACTCTACAACTAGAGACTCCACAACTAGAAACTCCACAACAACAAACTCCACAAATAGAGGCTCGGCAACTACAAAAAATTCCATATCTAGAAACTTCACAACTAAAAACCCCACAACTAAAAACTCCACAACTAGAAACTCCAAAACTAGAAACTCTACAACTAGAGACTCTGCAACTAGAAACTCCACAGCCAGAGACTCTGCAACTAGAAACTCTGCAGCTAGAAACTCCACAAACAGAAACTCCACAATTAGAAACTCTGCAGCTAGAAACTCCACAAACAGAAACTCCACAATTAGAAACTCTGCAGCTAGAAACTCCACAACTAGAGACTCCACAACTAGAAACTCCACAACTAGAAACACCACAACTAGAAACTCCACAACTTGAAACCTCACAACCTTAAGTTCCGCAACTAGAAAATCCACAGTTAGAGATTCCGCAACTAGAAACTCCACAACTAGAAACTCCAGAACTCAAAACTCCACAACTCGAAACTCCACAACTGGAAACTCCACAACTGGAAACTCCACAACTAGACACTCCACAACTAAAAACTCTACAACCAGAAACTCCTAAACTAGAGACTCCACAACTAGAGACTACAACTAGAGACTTCAAACTAGAAACTCAACAACTAGAAACTCCACAACTTGAAACTCCACAACTAGAAACTCCACAACTAGAAACTCTACAACTAGAGACTGTTCAACTAGAGAATTCACAACTAGAAACTCCAAAACTAGAGACTGAACTAGAAACTCCGCAGCTAGAAACTCCACAAGTAGAAACTCCACAACTCGAAACTCCACAACTACAAACTCCACAATTAGAGACTCGGCTACAAGAAATTTCATGTCTCGAAAGTCCACAACTAAGAACTCCACAACTGGAAACTCCACAACTAGAAACCCCACAACTAGAAATACCACAACTAGAGACTCCGCAACTAGAAACTCCACAACCAGAGACTCGGCAACTAGAAACTCCGCAGCTAGAAACTCCACAAATAGAAACTCCGCAACTAGAAACTCCGCAGCTAGAAACTACACAACTAGAGACTCCACAACTAGAAACTCCACAACTAGAAACTCCACAACTTGAAACCTCACAACCTTAAGTTACGCAACTAGAAAATCCACAGCTAGAGATTCCGCAACTAGAAACTCCACAACTAGAAACTCAACAACTAGAAACTCCGGAACTAGAAACTCCACAACTTAAAACTCCACTACTAGATACTCCACAACTGGAAACTCCACAACTAGATACTTCACAACTGTAAACTCCCCAACTAGATACTCCACAACTGGAAACTACACAACTAGAAACTCCACAACCAGAGACTCCACCACTCCACAACAAGAAACTCCACAACTGGAAACTCCACAACTAGATACTCCACAACTAGTAACTCTACAACTAGAGACTCCACAACTTGAAACTCCACAACTTTAAACTCCACAACTTGAGACTCCACAACTAGAAACTCAACAAATGAAAACTCCGCAACTAGAAACTCCGCAGCTAGAAACTACATAACTAGAGACTCCACAACTAGAAACTCCAAAACTCGAAACTCCACAACCAGAAACTCCACAATTAGAAACTCCGCAGCTAGAAACTCCACAACTAGAGACTCCACAACTAGAAACTCCACAACTAGAAACTACAACTAGAGACTTCAAACTAGAAACTCAACAACTAGAAACTCCACAACTTGAAACTCTAAAACTAGAAACTCCACAACTAGAAACTCTACAACTAGAGACTCTTCAACTAGAGAATTCGCAACTACAAACTCCAAAACTAGAGACTCTGAACTAGAAACTCCAAAGCTAGAAACTCCACGAGTAGAAACTCCACAACTTGAAACTCCACAACTACAAACTCCACAAATGGAGACTCGGCTACAAGAAATTTCATGTCTCGAAAGTCCACAACTAAAAACTCCACAACTGGAAACTCCACAACTAGAAACCCCACAACTAGAAATACCACAACTAGAGACTCCGCAACTAGAAACTCCACAACCAGAGACTCTGCAACTAGAAACTCCACAAATAGAAACTCCGCAACTAGAAACTCCGCAGCTAGAAACTACACAACTAGAGACTCCACAACTAGAAACTCCACAACTAGAAACTCCACAACTTGAAACCTCACAACCTTAAATTACGCAACTAGAAAATCCACAGCTAGAGATTCCGCAACTAGAAACTGTATCAATAACAGACCCTTTGTTATTCAAGACTGCAATTTCTCAGCAATGCTTGTAACTATACGCAGTTTCCATTATCTATCTTTGTCTTGTATGTGCTTGAATTCTTATACATTTTAGTTGACTTATGTTGCCTTCCTGATTTGCGCATCTGATACTTGTTTCTTTATTTTGTCTTTTTTTCTTGTGTGTTATATATGTTGTACCCACCCCCTCTGTAATGCCCTACGGGCCCTGAGGGTATTCTAATAAATAAATAAATAAATAAATAATTTGGAAACTCCACAACTAGATACTGCGCAACTAGAAACTCCACAACTAGAGACTCCACAACTTTAAACTCCACAACTTGAAACTCCACAACTTGAGACTCCACAACTAGAAACTCCACAACCAGAAACTCCACAACTAGAAACTCCACAACTAGAAACTCTGCAACTAGAGACTCCACAAATAGAAACTCCACAACTAGAAACACCACAACTACAAACTCAACAACTAGAAACTCCACAACTAGAAACTCCACAACTAGAAACTCCACAACTTGAAACCTCACAACCTTAAGTTACGCAACTAGAAAATCCACAGCTAGAGATTCCGCAACTAGAAACTCCACAACTAGAGACTCCGCAACTAGAAACTCCACAACCAGAGACTCTGCAACTAGAAACTCCGCAGCTAGAAACTCCACAAATAGAAACTCCGCAACTAGAAACTCCGCAGCTAGAAACTACACAACTAGAGACTCCACAACTAGAAACTCCACAACTAGAAACTCCACAACTAGAAACTCCACAACTTGAAACCTCCCAACCTTAAGTTACGCAACTAGAAAATCCACAGCCAGAGATTCCGCAACTAGAAATTCCATAACTAGAAACTCCACAACTAGAAACTCCACAACTAGAAACTCCGCAGCTAGAGACTCCACAACTAGAAACTCCACAACTAGAAACTCCACAACTACAAACTCCAGAAATAGAGACTCGGCAACTAGAAATTCCATATCTAGAAACTCCACAACTAAAAACTTTACAACTCGAATCTGCAAAACTAGAGACTTCACAACTAGAAACTCAACAACTAGAAACTCCACAACTAAAAACGCCACAACTGGAAACTCCACAACTTGAGACTCCGCAACTTCAAACTCCACAACTAGATACTCCAACTGGAAACTCCACAACTAGAAACTTCACAACCGGAAACTCCACAACTAGATACTCCACAACTGGAAACTCCACCAACAGAGACTCTGCAACTAGAAACTCCGCAACTCGAAACTCCACAACTAGAAACTCCACAACTAGAAACTCCACAACTAGAGACTCCGCATTTCCACAACTAGAAACTCCACAACTGGAAACTCCACAACTAGATACTCCACAACTAGAAACTCCACAACTAGAGACTCCCCAACTTGAAACTCCACAACTTTGAACTCCACAACTTGATACTCCACAACTAGAAACTCCACAACTTTAAACTTCACAACTAGAAACTCCACAACCAGAAAATCTACAACTAGAAACTCCGCAACTAGAAACTCCACAACCAAAGACTCTGCACCTAGAAACTCCACAACTCGAAACTCCACAACTAGAAACTCCACAACTAGAAACTCCACAACTAGAGACTCCGCAACTCCACAAATAGAAACTCCACAACTGGAAACTCCACAACTAGATACTCCGCAACTAGAAACTCCACAACTAGAGACTCCCCAACTTGAAACTCCACAACTTTAAACTACACAGCTTGAGACTCCACAACTAGAAACTCCACAACTTGAAACTCCACAACTAGAAACTCCACAACCAGAAACTGTACAACTAGAAACTCCACAACTAGAAACTCCACAACTATAATCTCCGCAACTAGAGACTCCACAACTAAAAACTCTACAACTAGAAACTCCACAACAACAAACTCAACAAATATAGACTCGGCAACTAGAAATTCCATATCTAGAAACTCCTCAACTAAAAACCCCACAACTAAAAACTCCACAACTAGAAACTCCACAACTAGAAACTCTACAACTAGAGACTCCGCAACTAGAAACTCCACAGCCAGAGACTCTGCAACTAGAAACTCTGCAGCTAGAAACTCCACAAACAGAAACTCCACAATTAGAAACTCCGCAGCTAGAAACTCCTCAACTAGACACTCCACAGCTAGAAACTCCACAACTAGAACCTCCACAACTAGAAACTCCACAACTAGAAACTCCACAACTTGAAACCTCACAACCTTAAGTTCCACAACTAGAAAATCCACAGCTAGAGATTCCGCAACTAGAAACTCCACAACTAGAAACTCCACAACTAGAAACTCAACAACTAGAAACTCCACAAATAGAAACTCCACAACTAAAAACTTTACAACTAGAATCTGCAAAACTAGAGACTTCGCAACTAGAAACTCAACAACTAGAAACTCCACAAGTAGATACTCCAACTGGAAACTCCACAACTAGAAACTTCACAACCGGAAACTCCACAACCAGATACTCCACAACTGGAAACTCCACAACCAGAGACTCTGCAACTAGAAACTCCGCAACTCGAAACTCCACAACTAGAAACTCCACAACTAGAATCTCCACAACTAGAGACTCGGCAACTAGAAATTCCACAAATAGAGACTCGGCAACTAGAAATTCTATATCTAGAAACTCCACAACTAGAAACTGCAAAACTAGAGACTTCACAACTAGAAACTCAACAACTAGAAACTCCACAACTAAAAACTCCACAACTGGAAACTCCACAACTTGAGACTCCGCAACTTGAAACTTCACAAGTAGAAACTCCGCTATTAAATTCTCCGCAATTAGAAACTTCGCAACTAGAAACTCCACAACTTAAAACTCCACAACTAGATACTCCACAACTGGAAACTCCACAACTAGAAACTCCACAACTAGAGACTCCACAACTCGAAACTCAACAACTAGAAACCTCCCAACCTTAAGTTACGCAACTAGAAAATCCACAGCCAGAGATTCCGCAACTAGAAATTCCATAACTAGAAACTCCACAAGTAGAAACTCCACAACTAGACACTCCGCAGCTAGAGACTCCACAACTAGAAACTCCACAACTTGAAACTCCACATCTAGAAACTCCACAACTACAAACTCCAGAAATAGAGACTCGGCAACTAGAAATTCCATATCTAGAAACTCCACAACTAAAAACTTTACAACTAGAATCTGCAAAACTAGAGACTTCACAACTAGAAACTCAACAACTAGAAACTCCACAACTAAAAACGCCACAACTGGAAACTCCACAACTAGAAACTTCACAACCTTAAGTTCCACAACTAGAAAATCCACAGCTAGAGATTCCGCAACTAGAAACTCCACAACTAGAAACTCCACAACTAGAAACTCAACAACTAGAAACTCCACAAATAGAAACTCCACAACTAGAAACTGCGCACCTAGAAACTACACTACTAGAGACTCCACAACTAGAAACTCCACAACTAGAAACTCCACAACTAGCAACTCCACAACTTGAAACCTCAAAACCTTAAGTTACGCAACTAGAAAATCCACAGCTAGAGATTCCGCAACTAGAAACTCCACAACTAGAAACTCCACGACTAGAAACTCAACAACTAGAAACTCCGCAACTTGAGACTCCACAACTTCAAACTCCACAACTTGAAACTCCACAACTAGATACTCCACAACTACAAACTCCACAAATAGTGACTCGGCAACTAGAAATTCCATATCTCTAAACTTCACAACTAAAAACTCCACAACTAGAGACTCCGCAACTAGAAACTCCACAACCAGAGACTCTGCAACTAGAAACTCCGCAGCTAGAAACTCCACAAATAGAAACTCCGCAACTAGAAACTCCGCAGCTAGAAACTACACAACTAGAGACTCCACAACTAGAAAATTCACAAATAGAAACTCCACAACTAGAAACTCCACAACTTTAAACATCCCAACCTTAAGTTACGCAACTAGAAAATCCACAGCTTGAGATTCCGCAACTAGAAACTCCATAACTAGAAACTCCACAACTAGAAACTCCACAACTAGAAACTCCGCAACTAGAGACTCCACAACTAGAAACTCCACAACTTGAAACTCCACAACTAGAAACTTCACAACTACAAACTCCACAAATAGAGACTCGGCAACTAGATATTCCATATCTAGAAACTCCACAACTAAAAACTTTACAACTAGAATCTGCAAAACTAGAGACTTCGCAACTAGAAACTCAACAACTAGAAACTCCACAAGTAGATACTCCAACTGGAAACTCCACAACTAGAAACTTCACAACCGGAAACTCCACAACCAGATACTCCACAACTGGAAACTCCGCAACCAGAGACTCTGCAACTAGAAACTCCGCAACTCGAAACTCCACAACTAGAAACTCCACAACTAGAATCTCCACAACTAGAGACTCCGCATTTCCACAACTAGAAACTCCACAACTCGAAACTCCACAACTAGAAACTCCACAACCAGAAAATCTACAACTAGAAACTCCACAGCTAGAAACTCCACAACCAGAAACTGTACAACTAGAAACTGCACAGCTTGAGACTCCGCAACTGGAAATTTCATATCTAGAAACTCCACAACTAAAAACTCCACAACTAGAGACTCCGCAACTACAAACTCCACAACCAGAGACTCTGCAACTAGAAACTCTGCAGCTAGAAACTCCACAAATAGAAACTCCGCAACTAGAATCTCCGCAGCTAGAAACTACACAACTGGAAACTCCACAACTAGATACTCCACAACTGGAAACTCCACAACTACAACTGAAGACTCCACAACTCGAAACTCCAAAACTAAAAACTCCACAACCAGAGACTCCGCAACTCCACAACTAGAAACTCCGCAACTGGAAACTCCACAACTAGATACTGCGCAACTAGAAACTCCACAACTAGAGACTCCACAACTTTAAACTCCACAACTTGAAACTCCACAACTTGAGACTCCACAACTAGAAACTCCACAACTTGAAACTCCACAACTAGAAACTCCACAACCAGAAACTCCCCAACTAGAAACTCCACAACTAGAAACTCTGCAACTAGAGACTCCACAAATAGAAACTCCACAACTAGAAACTCCACAACTACAAACTCCACAACTAGAAAGTCCACAACTAGAAACTCCACAACTAGAAACTCCACAACTTGAAACCTGACAACCTTAAGTTACGCAACTAGAAAATCCCCAGCTAGAGATTCCGCAACTAGAAACTCCACAACTAGAAACTCCACAACTAGAAACTCAACAACTAGAAACTCCACAACTAGAGACTCTGCAACTAGAAACTCCACAACTAGATACTCGGCAACTAGAAATTCCACAAATAGAGACTCGGCAACTAGAAACTCTATATCTAGAAACTCCACAACTAGAAACTGCAAAACTAGAGACTTCACAACTAGAAACTCCACAACTGGAAACTCCACAACTAGATACTCCGCAACTAGTAACTCTACAACTAGAGACTCCACAACTTGAAACTCCACAACTTTAAACTCCACAACTTGAGACTCCACAACTAGAAACTCAACAAATGAAAACTCCGCAACTGGAAACTCCGCAGCTAGAAACTGCACAGCTAGAGACTCCACAACTAGAAACTCCAAAACTCGAAACTTCACAACTAGAAACTCCACAACTAGACACTCCACAACTAAAAACTCTTCAATTAGAAACTCCTAAACTTGAGACTCCACAACTAGAGAATCTACAAGTAGAGACTTCAAACTAGAAGCGCAACAACTAAGAACTCCACAACTAGAAACTCAAACATAGAAACTTCACAGCTTGAGACTCCGCAACTTGAAACTCCACAACTTGAAACTCCACAACTAGAAACTCCGCAACTAGAAACTCCACAACTAGGGACTCCGCAACTAGAAACTCCACAACTAGAAACTCCACAACTGGAAACTCCACTACTAGATACGCCACATCTAGAGACTCCACGACTTGAAACCCCACAACTAGAAACTCTGCAACTAGAAACTCCACAACTAGAAACTCCGCAACTACAAACTCCACAAATAGAGACTCGGCAACTAGAAATTTCACAACTAGAGACTCTGCAACTAGAAACTCCACAACTAGAGATTCGGCAACTAGAAATCCCACAAATAGAGACTCGGCAACTAGAAATTCTATATCTAGAAACTCCACATCTAGAAACTGCAAAACTAGAGACTTCACAACTAGAAACTCAACAACTAGAAACTCCACAACTAAAAACTCCACAACTGGAAACTCCACAACTTGAGACTCCGCAACTTGAAACTTCACAAGTAGAAACTCCGCTATTAAATACTCCGCAACTAGAAACTGCGCAACTAGAAACTCCACAACTTAAAACTCCACAACTAGATACTCCACAACTGGAAACTCCACAACTAGATACTTCACAACTGTAAACTCCACAACTAGATACTCCACAACTGGAAACTCCACAACTAGAAACTCCACAACTAGAGACTCCACAACTCGAAGCTCAACAACTAGAAACTCCACAACCAGAGACTCCGCAACTCCACAACAAGAAACTCCACAACTGGAAACTCCACAACTAGATACTCCGCAACTAGTAACTCTACAACTAGAGACTCCACAACTAGAAACTCCACAACAACAAACTCCACAAATAGAGGCTCGGCAACTACAAAAAATTCCATATCTAGAAACTTCACAACTAAAAACCCCACAACTAAAAACTCCACAACTAGAAACTCCAAAACTAGAAACTCTACAACTAGAGACTCCGCAACTAGAAACTCCACAGCCAGAGACTCTGCAACTAGAAACTCTGCAGCTAGAAACTCCACAAACAGAAACTCCACAATTAGAAACTGTGCAGCTAGAAACTCCACAAACAGAAACTCCACAATTAGAAACTCTGCAGCTAGAAACTCCACAACTAGAGACTCCACAACTAGAAACTCCACAACTAGAAACACCACAACTAGAAACTCCACAACTTGAAACCTCACAACCTTAAGTTCCGCAACTAGAAAATCCACAGTTAGAGATTCCGCAACTAGAAACTCCAGAACTCAAAACTCCACAACTCGAAACTCCACAACTGGAAACTCCACAACTGGAAACTCCACAACTAGACACTCCACAACTAAAAACTCTACAACCAGAAACTCCTAAACTAGAGACTCCACAACTAGAGACTACAACTAGAGACTTCAAACTAGAAACTCAACAACTAGAAACTCCACAACTTGAAACTCCACAACTAGAAACTCCACAACTAGAAACTCTACAACTAGAGACTGTTCAACTAGAGAATTCGCAACTAGAAACTCCAAAACTAGAGACTGAACTAGAAACTCCGCAGCTAGAAACTCCACAAGTAGAAACTCCACAACTCGAAACTCCACAACTACAAACTCCACAATTAGAGACTCGGCTACAAGAAATTTCATGTCTCGAAAGTCCACAACTAAGAACTCCACAACTGGAAACTCCACAACTACAAACCCCACAACTAGAAATACCACAACTAGAGACTCCGCAACTAGAAACTCCACAACCAGAGACTCGGCAACTAGAAACTCCGCAGCTAGAAACTCCACAAATAGAAACTCCGCAACTAGAAACTCCGCAGCTAGAAACTACACAACTTGAGACTCCACAACTAGAAACTCCACAACTAGAAACTCCACAACTTGAAACCTCACAACCTTAAGTTACGCAACTAGAAAATCCACAGCTAGAGATTCCGCAACTAGAAACTTCACAACTAGAAACTCCACAACTAGAAACTCAACAACTAGAAACTCCGGAACTAGAAACTCCACAACTAGAAACTCCACAACTTGAAACTCCACAAATAGAAACTCCACAACCTTAAGTTACGCAACTAGAAAATCCACAGCTAGAGATTCCGCAACTAGAAACTCCACAACTAGAAACTCCACAACTAGAAACTCAACAACTAGAAACTCCGCAACTAGAAACTCCACAACCAGAGACTCTGCAACTAGAAACTCCGCAGCTAGAAACTCCACAGATAGAAACTCCGCAACTAGGAACTGCGCAGCTAGGAACTACACAACTTGAAACTCAACAACTAGAAACTCCACAACTAAATACTCCACAACTGGAAACTCCACAACTTGAGACTCCGCAACTTGAAACTTCACAACTAGAAACTCCGCTATTAAATACTCCGCAACTAGAAACTCCGCAAATAGAAACTCTACAACTTAAAACTCCACAACTAGATACTCCACAACTGGAAACTCCACAACTAGATACTTCACAACTGGAAACTCCACAACTAGATACTCCACAACTGGAAACTCCGCAACTAGAAACTCCACAACTAGAGACTCCACAACTCGAAACTCAACTACTAGAAACTCCACAACCAGAGACTCCGCAACTCCACAACAAGAAACTCTACAACTAGAGACTCCACAACTTGAAACTCCACAACTTTAAACTCCACAACTTGAGACTCCACAACTAGAAACTCAACAAATGAAAACTCCACAACTAGAAACTCCGCAGCTAGAAACTACACAACTAGAGACTCCACAACTAGAAACTCCAAAACTCGAAACTCCACAACTGGAAACTCCACAACTAGACACTCCACAACTAAAAACTCTTCAACTAGAAACTCCTAAACTTGAGACTCCACAACTAGAGAATCTACAAGTAGAGACTTCAAACTAGAAACTCAACAACTAAAAACTCCACAACTAAAAACTCAACAACTAGAAACTGCACAGCTTGAGACTCCGCAACTGGAAACTCCACAACTTGAAACTCCACAACTAGAAGCTCCGCAATTAGAGACTCCACAACTAGGGACTCCGCAACTAGAAACTCCACAAATAGAAACTCCACAACTGGAAACTCCACTACTAGATACGCCATAACTGGAAACTCGACAACTAGAAACTCCACATCTAGAGACTCCACAACTTGAAACTCCACAACTAGAAACTCTGCAAATAGAAACTCCACAACTTGAAACTCCACAACTACAAACTCCACAAATGGAGACTCGGCAACTAGAAATTCCAGGAATAGAGACTCGGCAACAAGAAATTCCACAACTAGCGACTCTGCAACTAGAAACTCCACAACTAGAACCTCGGCAACTAGAAATTCCACAAATAGAGACTCGGCAACTAGAAATTCTATATCTAAAAACTCCACAACTAGAAACTGCAAAACTAGAGACTTCACAACTAGAAACTCAACAACTAGAAACTCCACAACTAAAAACTCCACAACCGGAAAAGCCACAACATGAGTCTCCGCAACTTGAAACTTCACAAGTAGAAACTCCGCTATTAAATACTCCGCAACTAGAAACTCCGCAACTAGAAACTCCACAACTTAAAACTCCACTACTATATACTCCACAACTGGAAACTCCACAACTAGATACTTCACAACTGTAAACTCCCCAACTAGATACTCCACAACTGGAAACTCCACAACTAGAAACTCCACAACTAGAGACTCCACAACTCGAAACTCAACAACTAGAAACTCCACAACCAGAGACTCCGCCACTCCACAACAAGAAACTCCACAACTGGAAACTCCACAACTAGATACTCCGCAACTAGTAACTCTACAACTAGAGACTCCACAACTTGAAACTCCACAACTTTAAACTCCACAACTTGAGACTCCACAACTAGAAACTCAACAAATGAAAACTCCGCAACTAGAAACTCCGCAGCTAGAAACTACATAACTAGAGACTCCACAACTAGAAACTCCAAAACTCGAAACTCCACAACCAGAAACTCCACAATTAGAAACTCCGCAGCTAGAAACTCCACAACTAGAGACTCCACAACTAGAAACTCCACAACTAGAAACTCCACAACTTGAAACCTCACAACCATAAGTTCCGCAACTAGAAAATCCACAGCTAGAGATTCCGCAACTAGAAACTCCACAACTAGATACTCGGCAACTAGAAATTCCACAAATAGAGACTCGGCAACTAGAAACTCTATATCTAGAAACTCCACAACTAGAAACTGCAAAACTAGAGACTTCACAACTAGAAACTCCACAACTGGAAACTCCACAACTAGATACTCCGCAACTAGTAACTCTACAACTAGAGACTCCACAACTTGAAACTCCACAACTTTAAACTCCACAACTTGAGACTACACAACTAGAAACTCAACAAATGAAAACTCCGCAACTGGAAACTCCGCAGCTAGAAACTGCACAGCTAGAGACTCCACAACTAGAAACTCCAAAACTCGAAACTTCACAACTAGAAACTCCACAACTAGACACTCCACAACTAAAAACTCTTCAATTAGAAACTCCTAAACTTGAGACTCCACAACTAGAGAATCTACAAGTAGAGACTTCAAACTAGAAGCGCAACAACTAAGAACTCCACAACTAGAAACTCAAACATAGAAACTTCACAGCTTGAGACTCCGCAACTTGAAACTCCACAACTTGAAACTCCACAACTAGAAACTCCGCAACTAGAAACTCCACAACTAGGGACTCCGCAACTAGAAACTCCACAACTAGAAACTCCACAACTGGAAACTCCACTACTAGATACGCCACATCTAGAGACTCCACGACTTGAAACCCCACAACTAGAAACTCTGCAACTAGAAACTCCACAACTAGAAACTCCGCAACTACAAACTCCACAAATAGAGACTCGGCAACTAGAAAATCCACAAATAGAGTCTCGGCAACTAGAAATTTCACAACTAGAGACTCTGCAACTAGAAACTCCACAACTAGAGATTCGGCAACTAGAAATCCCACAAATAGAGACTCGGCAACTAGAAATTCTATATCTAGAAACTCCACATCTAGAAACTGCAAAACTAGAGACTTCACAACTAGAAACTCAACAACTAGAAACTCCACAACTAAAAACTCCACAACTGGAAACTCCACAACTTGAGACTCCGCAACTTGAAACTTCACAAGTAGAAACTCCGCTATTAAATACTCCGCAACTAGAAACTGCGCAACTAGAAACTCCACAACTTAAAACTCCACAACTAGATACTCCACAACTGGAAACTCCACAACTAGATACTTCACAACTGTAAACTCCACAACTAGATACTCCACAACTGGAAACTCCACAACTAGAAACTCCACAACTAGAGACTCCACAACTCGAAGCTCAACAACTAGAAACTCCACAACCAGAGACTCCGCAACTCCACAACAAGAAACTCCACAACTGGAAACTCCACAACTAGATACTCCGCAACTAGTAACTCTACAACTAGAGACTCCACAACTAGAAACTCCACAACAACAAACTCCACAAATAGAGGCTCGGCAACTACAAAAAATTCCATATCTAGAAACTTCACAACTAAAAACCCCACAACTAAAAACTCCACAACTAGAAACTCCAAAACTAGAAACTCTACAACTAGAGACTCCGCAACTAGAAACTCCACAGCCAGAGACTCTGCAACTAGAAACTCTGCAGCTAGAAACTCCACAAACAGAAACTCCACAATTAGAAACTGTGCAGCTAGAAACTCCACAAACAGAAACTCCACAATTAGAAACTCTGCAGCTAGAAACTCCACAACTAGAGACTCCACAACTAGAAACTCCACAACTAGAAACACCACAACTAGAAACTCCACAACTTGAAACCTCACAACCTTAAGTTCCGCAACTAGAAAATCCACAGTTAGAGATTCCGCAACTAGAAACTCCACAACTAGAAACTCCAGAACTCAAAACTCCACAACTCGAAACTCCACAACTGGAAACTCCACAACTGGAAACTCCACAACTAGACACTCCACAACTAAAAACTCTACAACCAGAAACTCCTAAACTAGAGACTCCACAACTAGAGACTACAACTAGAGACTTCAAACTAGAAACTCAACAACTAGAAACTCCACAACTTGAAACTCCACAACTAGAAACTCCACAACTAGAAACTCTACAACTAGAGACTGTTCAACTAGAGAATTCGCAACTAGAAACTCCAAAACTAGAGACTGAACTAGAAACTCCGCAGCTAGAAACTCCACAAGTAGAAACTCCACAACTCGAAACTCCACAACTACAAACTCCACAATTAGAGACTCGGCTACAAGAAATTTCATGTCTCGAAAGTCCACAACTAAGAACTCCACAACTGGAAACTCCACAACTACAAACCCCACAACTAGAAATACCACAACTAGAGACTCCGCAACTAGAAACTCCACAACCAGAGACTCGGCAACTAGAAACTCCGCAGCTAGAAACTCCACAAATAGAAACTCCGCAACTAGAAACTCCGCAGCTAGAAACTACACAACTAGAGACTCCACAACTAGAAACTCCACAACTAGAAACTCCACAACTTGAAACCTCACAACCTTAAGTTACGCAACTAGAAAATCCACAGCTAGAGATTCCGCAACTAGAAACTTCACAACTAGAAACTCCACAACTAGAAACTCAACAACTAGAAACTCCGGAACTAGAAACTCCACAACTAGAAACTCCACAACTTGAAACTCCACAAATAGAAACTCCACAACTACAAACTCCACGAATAGAGACTCAGCAACTAGAAATTTCATATCTAGAAACTCCACAACTAAAAACTCCACAACTAGAGACTCCGCAACTAGAAACTCCAAAACCAGAGACTCTGCAACTAGAAACTCCGCAGCTAGAAACTCAACAAATAGAAACTCCGCAACTAGAAACTCCGCAGCCAGAAACTACACAACTGAAAACTCCACAACTAGATACTCCACAACTGGAAACTCCACAACTAGAAACTCCACAACTACAACTAAAGACTCCACAACTCGAAACTCCAAAACTAGAAACTCCACAACCAGAGTCTCCGCAACTCCACAACTAGAAACTCCACAACTGGAAACTCCACAACTAGATACTGCGCAACTAGAAACTCCACAAATAGAAACTCCACAACTAGAAACTCCACAACTAGAAACTCCACAACTAGAAACTCCACAACTTGAAACCTCACAACCTTAAGTTACGCAACTAGAAAATCCACAGCTAGAGATTCCGCAACTAGAAACTCCACAACTAGAAACTCCACAACTAGAAACTCAACAACTAGAAACTCCGCAACTAGAAACTCCACAACCAGAGACTCTGCAACTAGAAACTCCGCAGCTAGAAACTCCACAGATAGAAACTCCGCAACTAGGAACTGCGCAGCTAGGAACTACACAACTTGAAACTCAACAACTAGAAACTCCACAACTAAATACTCCACAACTGGAAACTCCACAACTTGAGACTCCGCAACTTGAAACTTCACAACTAGAAACTCCGCTATTAAATACTCCGCAACTAGAAACTCCGCAAATAGAAACTCTACAACTTAAAACTCCACAACTAGATACTCCACAACTGGAAACTCCACAACTAGATACTTCACAACTGGAAACTCCACAACTAGATACTCCACAACTGGAAACTCCGCAACTAGAAACTCCACAACTAGAGACTCCACAACTCGAAACTCAACTACTAGAAACTCCACAACCAGAGACTCCGCAACTCCACAACAAGAAACTCTACAACTAGAGACTCCACAACTTGAAACTCCACAACTTTAAACTCCACAACTTGAGACTCCACAACTAGAAACTCAACAAATGAAAACTCCACAACTAGAAACTCCGCAGCTAGAAACTACACAACTAGAGACTCCACAACTAGAAACTCCAAAACTCGAAACTCCACAACTGGAAACTCCACAACTAGACACTCCACAACTAAAAACTCTTCAACTAGAAACTCCTAAACTTGAGACTCCACAACTAGAGAATCTACAAGTAGAGACTTCAAACTAGAAACTCAACAACTAAAAACTCCACAACTAAAAACTCAACAACTAGAAACTGCACAGCTTGAGACTCCGCAACTGGAAACTCCACAACTTGAAACTCCACAACTAGAAGCTCCGCAATTAGAAACTCCACAACTAGGGACTCCGCAACTAGAAACTCCACAAATAGAAACTCCACAACTGGAAACTCCACTACTAGATACGCCATAACTGGAAACTCGACAACTAGAAACTCCACATCTAGAGACTCCACAACTTGAAACTCCACAACTAGAAACTCTGCAAATAGAAACTCCACAACTTGAAACTCCACAACTACAAACTCCACAAATGGAGACTCGGCAACTAGAAATTCCAGGAATAGAGACTCGGCAACAAGAAATTCCACAACTAGCGACTCTGCAACTAGAAACTCCACAACTAGAACCTCGGCAACTAGAAATTCCACAAATAGAGACTCGGCAACTAGAAATTCTATATCTAAAAACTCCACAACTAGAAACTGCAAAACTAGAGACTTCACAACTAGAAACTCAACAACTAGAAACTCCACAACTAAAAACTCCACAACCGGAAAAGCCACAACTTGAGTCTCCGCAACTTGAAACTTCACAAGTAGAAACTCCGCTATTAAATACTCCGCAACTAGAAACTCCGCAACTAGAAACTCCACAACTTAAAACTCCACTACTATATACTCCACAACTGGAAACTCCACAACTAGATACTTCACAACTGTAAACTCCCCAACTAGATACTCCACAACTGGAAACTCCACAACTAGAAACTCCACAACTAGAGACTCCACAACTCGAAACTCAACAACTAGAAACTCCACAACCAGAGACTCCGCCACTCCACAACAAGAAACTCCACAACTGGAAACTCCACAACTAGATACTCCGCAACTAGTAACTCTACAACTAGAGACTCCACAACTTGAAACTCCACAACTTTAAACTCCACAACTTGAGACTCCACAACTAGAAACTCAACAAATGAAAACTCCGCAACTAGAAACTCCGCAGCTAGAAACTACATAACTAGAGACTCCACAACTAGAAACTCCAAAACTCGAAACTCCACAACCAGAAACTCCACAATTAGAAACTCCGCAGCTAGAAACTCCACAACTAGAGACTCCACAACTAGAAACTCCACAACTAGAAACTCCACAACTTGAAACCTCACAACCATAAGTTCCGCAACTAGAAAATCCACAGCTAGAGATTCCGCAACTAGAAACTCCACAACTAGAAACTCCAGAACTCAATACTCCACAAATCGAAACTCCACAACTGGAAACTCCACAACTGGAAACTCCACAACTAGACACTCCACAACTAAAAACTCTACAACCAGAAACTCCTAAACTAGAGACTCCACAACTAGAGACTACAACTAGAGACTTTAAACTAGAAACTCAACAACTAGAAACTCCACAACTTGAAACTCTAAAACTAGAAACTCCACAACTAGAAACTCTACAACTAGAGACTCTTCAACTAGAGAATTCGCAACTACAAACTCCAAAACTAGAGACTCTGAACTAGAAACTCCACAGCTAGAAACTCCACGAGTAGAAACTCCACAACTTGAAACTCCACAACTACAAACTCCACAAATGGAGACTCGGCTACAAGAAATTTCATGTCTCGAAAGTCCACAACTAAAAACTCCAAAACTGGAAACTCCACAACTAGAAACCCCACAACTAGAAATACCACAACTAGAGACTCCGCAACTAGAAACTCCACAACCAGAGACTTTGCAACTAGAAACTCCACAAATAGAAACTCCGCAACTAGAAACTCCGCAGCTAGAAACTACACAACTAGAGACTCCACAACTAGAAACTCCACAACTAGAAACTCCACAACTTGAAACCTCACAACCTTAAATTATGCAACTAGAAAATCCACAGCTAGAGATTCCGCAATTAGAAACTCCACAACTAGAAACTCCACAACTAGAAACTCAACAACTAGAAACTCCGGAACTAGAGACTCCACAACTAGAAACTCCACAACCTGAAACTCCACAACGAGAAACTCCACAACTACAAACTCCACAAATAGAGACTCGGCAACTAGAAATTCCATATCTAGAAACTCCACAACTAGAAACTTCACAACTAGAGACTCCGCAACTAGAAACTCCACAACCAGAGACTCTGCAACTAGAAACTCCGCAGCTAGAAACTCTGCAACTAGAAACTCCACAACTAGAAACTCCGCAACTACAAACTCCACAAATAGAGACTCGGCAACTAGAAAATCCACAAATAGAGACTCGGCAACTAGAAATTCCACAACTAGAGACTCTGCAACTAGAAACTCCACAACTAGAGATTCGGCAACTAGAAATCCCACAAATAGAGACTCGGCAACTAGAAATTCTATATCTAGAAACTCCACATCTAGAAACTGCAAAACTAGAGACTTGACAACTAGAAACTCAACAACTAGAAACTCCACAACTAAAAACTCCACAACTGGAAACTCCGCAACTTGAGACTCCGCAACTTGAAACTTCACAAGTAGAAACTCCGCTATTAAATACTCCGCAACTAGAAACTGCGCAACTAGAAACTCCACAACTTAAAACTCCACAACTAGATACTCCACAACTGGAAACTCCACAACTAGATACTTCACAACTGTAAACTCCACAACTAGATACTCCACAACTGGAAACTCCACAACTAGAAACTCCACAACTAGAGACTCCACAACTCGAAGCTCAACAACTAGAAACTCCACAACCAGAGACTCCGCAACTCCACAACAAGAAACTCCACAACTGGAAACTCCACAACTAGATACTCCGCAACTAGTAACTCTACAACTAGAGACTCCACAACTAGAAACTCCACAACAACAAACTCCACAAATAGAGGCTCGGCAACTACAAAAAATTCCATATCTAGAAACTTCACAACTAAAAACCCCACAACTAAAAACTCCACAACTAGAAACTCCAAAACTAGAAACTCTACAACTAGAGACTCCGCAACTAGAAACTCCACAGCCAGAGACTCTGCAACTAGAAACTCTGCAGCTAGAAACTCCACAAACAGAAACTCCACAATTAGAAACTCTGCAGCTAGAAACTCCACAAACAGAAACTCCACAATTAGAAACTCTGCAGCTAGAAACTCCACAACTAGAGACTCCACAACTAGAAACTCCACAACTAGAAACACCACAACTAGAAACTCCACAACTTGAAACCTCACAACCTTAAGTTCCGCAACTAGAAAATCCACAGTTAGAGATTCCGCAACTAGAAACTCCACAACTAGAAACTCCAGAACTCAAAACTCCACAACTCGAAACTCCACAACTGGAAACTCCACAACTGGAAACTCCACAACTAGACACTCCACAACTAAAAACTCTACAACCAGAAACTCCTAAACTAGAGACTCCACAACTAGAGACTACAACTAGAGACTTCAAACTAGAAACTCAACAACTAGAAACTCCACAACTTGAAACTCCACAACTAGAAACTCCACAACTAGAAACTCTACAACTAGAGACTGTTCAACTAGAGAATTCGCAACTAGAAACTCCAAAACTAGAGACTGAACTAGAAACTCCGCAGCTAGAAACTCCACAAGTAGAAACTCCACAACTCGAAACTCCACAACTACAAACTCCACAATTAGAGACTCGGCTACAAGAAATTTCATGTCTCGAAAGTCCACAACTAAGAACTCCACAACTGGAAACTCCACAACTACAAACCCCACAACTAGAAATACCACAACTAGAGACTCCGCAACTAGAAACTCCACAACCAGAGACTCGGCAACTAGAAACTCCGCAGCTAGAAACTCCACAAATAGAAACTCCGCAACTAGAAACTCCGCAGCTAGAAACTACACAACTAGAGACTCTACAACTAGAAACTCCACAACTAGAAACTCCACAACTTGAAACCTCACAACCTTAAGTTACGCAACTAGAAAATCCACAGCTAGAGATTCCGCAACTAGAAACTTCACAACTAGAAACTCCACAACTAGAAACTCAACAACTAGAAACTCCGGAACTAGAAACTCCACAACTAGAAACTCCACAACTTGAAACTCCACAAATAGAAACTCCACAACTACAAACTCCACGAATAGAGACTCGGCAACTAGAAATTCCATATCTAGAAACTCCACAACTAAAAACTCCACAACTAGAGACTCCGCAACTAGAAACTCCAAAACCAGAGACTCTGCAACTAGAAACTCCGCAGCTAGAAATTCCACAAATAGAAACTCCGCAACTAGAAACTCTGCAGCCAGAAACTACACAACTGAAAACTCCACAACTAGATACTCCACAACTGGAAACTCCACAACTAGAAACTCCACAACTACAACTAAAGACTCCACAACTCGAAACTCCAAAACTAGAAACTCCACAACCAGAGACTCCGCAACTCCACAACTAGAAACTCCACAACTGGAAACTCCACAACTAGATACTGCGCAACTAGAAACTCCACAACTAGAAAACTCAGCTATTAAAAACTCCGCAACTAGAAACTCCACAACTAGATACTCCAACTGGAAACTCCACAACTAGAAACTTCACAACCGGAAACTCCACAACTAGATACTCCACAACTGGAAACTCCACCAACAGAGACTCTGCAACTAGAAACTCCGCAACTCGAAACTCCACAACTAGAAACTCCACAACTAGAAACTCCACAACTAGAGACTCCGCATTTCCACAACTAGAAACTCCACAACTGGAAACTCCACAACTAGATACTCCACAACTAGAAACTCCACAACTAGAGACTCCCCAACTTGAAACTCCACAACTGTGAACTCCACAACTTGATACTCCACAACTAGAAACTCCACAACTTTAAACTTCACAACTAGAAACTCCACAACCAGAAAATCTACAACTAGAAACTCCGCAACTAGAAACTCCACAACCAGAGACTCCGCACCTAGAAACTCCACAACTCGAAACTCCACAACTAGAAACTCCACAACTAGAAACTCCACAACTAGAGACTCCGCAACTCCACAAATAGAAACTCCACAACTGGAAACTCCACAACTAGATACTCCGCAACTAGAAACTCCACAACTAGAGACTCCCCAACTTGAAACTCCACAACTTTAAACTCCACAGCTTGAGACTCCACAACTAGAAACTCCACAACTTGAAACTCCACAACTAGAAACTCCACAACCAGAAACTGTACAACTAGAAACTCCACAACTAGAAACTCCACAACTATAATCTCCGCAACTAGAGACTCCACAACTAAAAACTCTACAACTAGAAACTCCACAACAACAAACTCAACAAATATAGACTCGGCAACTAGAAATTCCATATCTAGAAACTCCTCAACTAAAAACCCCACAACTAAAAACTCCACAACTAGAAACTCCACAACTAGAAACTCTACAACTAGAGACTCCGCAACTAGAAACTCCACAGCCAGAGACTCTGCAACTAGAAACTCTGCAGCTAGAAACTCCACAAACAGAAACTCCACAATTAGAAACTCCGCAGCTAGAAACTCCTCAACTAGACACTCCACAGCTAGAAACTCCACAACTAGAAACTCCACAACTAGAAACTCCACAACTAGAAACTCCACAACTTGAAACCTCACAACCTTAAGTTCCACAACTAGAAAATCCACAGCTAGAGATTCCGCAACTACAAACTCCACAACTAGAAACTCCACAACTAGAAACTCAACAACTAGAAACTCCACAAATAGAAACTCCACAACTAGAAACTGCGCAGCTAGAAACTACACAACTAGAGACTCCACAACTAGAAACTCCACAACTAGAAACTCCACAACTAGCAACTCCAACCTTTAAACCTCAAAACCTTAAGTTACGCAACTAGAAAATCCACAGCTAGAGATTCCGCAACTAGAAACTCCACAACTAGAAACTCCACAACTAGAAACTCAACAACTAGAAACTCCGCAACTTGAGACTCCACAACTTCAAACTCCACAACTTGAAACTCCACAACTAGATACTCCACAACTTTAAACTCCACAACTTGAGACTCCACAACTAGAAACTCAACAAATGAAAACTCCGCAACTAGAAACTCCGCAGCTAGAAACTACACAACTAGAGACTCCAGAACTAGAAACTCCAAAACTCGAAACTTCACAACTGGAAACTCCACAACTAGACACTCCACAACTAAAAACTCTTCAACTAGAAACTCCTAAACTTGAGACTCCAAAACTAGAGAATCTACAAGTAGAGACTTCAAACTAGAAACTCAACAACTAAAAACTCCACAACTAAAAACTCAACAACTAGAAACTGCACAGCTTGAGACTCCGCAACTTGAAACTCCACAACTTGAAACTCCACAACTAGAAACTCCGAAACTAGAAACTCCACAACTAGAAACTCCACAACATGAAACTCCACAACTAGAAACTCCACAACCAGAAACTCTACAACTAGAAACTCCACAACTAGAAACTCCACAAAAAGAAACTTCGCAACTAGAGACTCCACAACAAAAAACTCCACAACTAGAAACTCCACAACTTGAAACCTCACAACCATAGGTTCCGCCACTAGAAATTCCACAGCTAGAGATTCCGCAACTAGAAACTCCACAACTAGAAACTCCAGGACTCAATACTCCACAACTCGAAACTCCACAACTGGAAACTCCACAACTGGAAACTCCACAACTAGACACTCCACAACTAAAAACTCTACAACCAGAAACTCCTAAACTAGAGACTCCACAACTAGAGACTACAACTAGAGACTTCAAACTAGAAACTCAACAACTAGAAACTCCACAACTTGAAACTCTAAAACTAGAAACTCCACAACTAGAAACTCTACAACTAGAGACTCTTCAACTAGAGAATTCGCAACTACAAACTCCAAAACTAGAGACTCTGAACTAGAAACTCCACAGCTAGAAACTCCACGAGTAGAAACTCCACAACTTGAAACTCCACAACTACAAACTCCACAAATGGAGACTCGGCTACAAGAAATTTCATGTCTCGAAAGTCCACAACTAAAAACTCCACAACTGGAAACTCCACAACTAGAAACCCCACAACTAGAAATACCACAACTAGAGACTCCGCAACTAGAAACTCCCCAACCAGAGACTCTGCAACTAGAAACTCCACAAATAGAAACTCCGCAACTAGAAACTCCGCAGCTAGAAACTACACAACTAGAGACTCCACAACTAGAAACTCCACAACTAGAAACTCCACAACTTGAAACCTCACAACCTTAAATTACGCAACTAGAAAATCCACAGCTAGAGATTCCGCAACTAGAAACTCCACAACTAGAAACTCCACAACTAGAAACTCAACAACTAGACACTCCGGAACTAGAGACTCCACAACTAGAAACTCCACAACCTGAAACTCCACAACGAGAAACTCCACAACTACAAACTCCACAAATAGAGACTCGGCAACTAGAAATTCCATATCTAGAAACTCCACAACTATAAACTTCACAACTAGAGACTCCGCAACTAGAAACTCCACAACCAGAGACTCTGCAACTAGAAACTCCACAGCTAGAAACTCCACAAATAGAAACTCCGCAACTAGAAACTCCGCAGCTAGAAACTACACAACTGGAAACACCACAACTAGATACTCCACAACTAGAAACTCCACAACTACAACTAAAGACTCCCCAACTCGAAACTCCAAAACTAGAAACTCCACAACCAGAGACTCCACAACTCCACAACTAGAAACTCCACAACTGGAAACTCCACAACTACATACTGCGCAACTAGAAACTCCACAACTAGAGACTCAACAACTTTAAACTCCACAACTTGAAACTCCACAACTTGAGACTCCACAACTAGAAACTCCACAACCAGAAACTCCACAACTAGAAACTCCACAACTAGAAACTCTGCAACTAGAGACTCCACAAATAGAAACTCCACAACTAGAAACACCACAACTACAAACTCAACAACTAGAAACTCCACAACTAGAAACTCCACCACTAGAAACTCCACAACTTGAAACCTCACAACCTTAAGTTACGCAACTAGAAAATCCACAGCTAAAGATTCCGCAACTAGAAACTCCACAACTAGAGACTCCGCAACTAGAAACTCCACAACCAGAGACTCTGCAACTAGAAACTCCGCAGCTAGAAACTCCACAAATAGAAACTCCGCAACTAGAAACTCCGCAGCTAGAAACTACACAACTCGAAACTCCACAACTAGAAACTCCACAACTAGAAACTCCACAACTAGAGACTCCGCAACTCCACAAATAGAAACTCCACAACTGGAAACTCCACAACTAGATACTCCGCAACTAGAAACTCCACAACTAGAGACTCCCCAACTTGAAACTCCACAACTTTAAACTCCACAGCTTGAGACTCCACAACTAGAAACTCCACAACTTGAAACTCCACAACTAGAAACTCCACAACCAGAAACTGTACAACTAGAAACTCCACAACTAGAAACTCCACAACTATAATCTCCGCAACTAGAGACTCCACAACTAAAAACTCTACAACTAGAAACTCCACAACAACAAACTCAACAAATATAGACTCGGCAACTAGAAATTCCATATCTAGAAACTCCTCAACTAAAAACCCCACAACTAAAAACTCCACAACTAGAAACTCCACAACTAGAAACTCTACAACTAGAGACTCCGCAACTAGAAACTCCACAGCCAGAGACTCTGCAACTAGAAACTCTGCAGCTAGAAACTCCACAAACAGAAACTCCACAATTAGAAACTCCGCAGCTAGAAACTCCTCAACTAGACACTCCACAGCTAGAAACTCCACAACTAGAAACTCAACAACTAGAAACTCCACAACTAGAAACTCCACAACTTGAAACCTCACAACCTTAAGTTCCACAACTAGAAAATCCACAGCTAGAGATTCCGCAACTACAAACTCCACAACTAGAAACTCCACAACTAGAAACTCAACAACTAGAAACTCCACAAATAGAAACTCCACAACTAGAAACTGCGCAGCTAGAAACTACACAACTAGAGACTCCACAACTAGAAACTCCACAACTAGAAACTCCACAACTAGCAACTCCAACCTTTAAACCTCAAAACCTTAAGTTACGCAACTAGAAAATCCACAGCTAGAGATTCCGCAACTAGAAACTCCACAACTAGAAACTCCACAACTAGAAACTCAACAACTAGAAACTCCGCAACTTGAGACTCCACAACTTCAAACTCCACAACTTGAAACTCCACAACTAGATACTCCACAACTTTAAACTCCACAACTTGAGACTCCACAACTAGAAACTCAACAAATGAAAACTCCGCAACTAGAAACTCCGCAGCTAGAAACTACACAACTAGAGACTCCAGAACTAGAAACTCCAAAACTCGAAACTTCACAACTGGAAACTCCACAACTAGACACTCCACAACTAAAAACTCTTCAACTAGAAACTCCTAAACTTGAGACTCCAAAACTAGAGAATCTACAAGTAGAGACTTCAAACTAGAAACTCAACAACTAAAAACTCCACAACTAAAAACTCAACAACTAGAAACTGCACAGCTTGAGACTCCGCAACTTGAAACTCCACAACTTGAAACTCCACAACTAGAAACTCCGAAACTAGAAACTCCACAACTAGAAACTCCACAACTTGAAACTCCACAACTAGAAACTCCACAACCAGAAACTCTACAACTAGAAACTCCACAACTAGAAACTCCACAAAAAGAAACTTCGCAACTAGAGACTCCACAACAAAAAACTCCACAACTAGAAACTCCACAACTTGAAACCTCACAACCATAAGTTCCGCAACTAGAAAATCCACAGCTAGAGATTCCGCAACTAGAAACTCCACAACTAGAAACTCCAGGACTCAATACTCCACAACTCGAAACTCCACAACTGGAAACTCCACAACTGGAAACTCCACAACTAGACACTCCACAACTAAAAACTCTACAACCAGAAACTCCTAAACTAGAGACTCCACAACTAGAGACTACAACTAGAGACTTCAAACTAGAAACTCAACAACTAGAAACTCCACAACTTGAAACTCTAAAACTAGAAACTCCACAACTAGAAACTCTACAACTAGAGACTCTTCAACTAGAGAATTCGCAACTACAAACTCCAAAACTAGGGACTCTGAACTAGAAACTCCACAGCTAGAAACTCCACGAGTAGAAACTCCACAACTTGAAACTCCACAACTACAAACTCCACAAATGGAGACTCGGCTACAAGAAATTTCATGTCTCGAAAGTCCACAACTAAAAACTCCACAACTGGAAACTCCACAACTAGAAACCCCACAACTAGAAATACCACAACTAGAGACTCCGCAACTAGAAACTCCACAACCAGAGACTCTGCAACTAGAAACTCCACAAATAGAAACTCCGCAACTAGAAACTCCGCAGCTAGAAACTACACAACTAGAGACTCCACAACTAGAAACTCCACAACTAGAAACTCCACAACTTGAAACCTCACAACCTTAAATTACGCAACTAGAAAATCCACAGCTAGAGATTCCGCAACTAGAAACTCCACAACTAGAAACTCCACAACTAGAAACTCAACAACTAGACACTCCGGAACTAGAGACTCCACAACTAGAAACTCCACAACCTGAAACTCCACAACGAGAAACTCCACAACTACAAACTCCACAAATAGAGACTCGGCAACTAGAAATTCCATATCTAGAAACTCCACAACTATAAACTTCACAACTAGAGACTCCGCAACTAGAAACTCCACAACCAGAGACTCTGCAACTAGAAACTCCGCAGCTAGAAACTCCACAAATAGAAACTCCGCAACTAGAAACTCCGCAGCTAGAAACTACACAACTGGAAACACCACAACTAGATACTCCACAACTAGAAACTCCACAACTACAACTAAAGACTCCCCAACTCGAAACTCCAAAACTAGAAACTCCACAACCAGAGACTCCACAACTCCACAACTAGAAACTCCACAACTGGAAACTCCACAACTACATACTGCGCAACTAGAAACTCCACAACTAGAGACTCAACAACTTTAAACTCCACAACTTGAAACTCCACAACTTGAGACTCCACAACTAGAAACTCCACAACCAGAAACTCCACAACTAGAAACTCCACAACTAGAAACTCTGCAACTAGAGACTCCACAAATAGAAACTCCACAACTAGAAACACCACAACTACAAACTCAACAACTAGAAACTCCACAACTAGAAACTCCACCACTAGAAACTCCACAACTTGAAACCTCACAACCTTAAGTTACGCAACTAGAAAATCCACAGCTAAAGATTCCGCAACTAGAAACTCCACAACTAGAGACTCCGCAACTAGAAACTCCACAACCAGAGACTCTGCAACTAGAAACTCCGCAGCTAGAAACTCCACAAATAGAAACTCCGCAACTAGAAACTCCGCAGCTAGAAACTACACAACTAGAGACTCCACAACTAGAAACTCCACAACTAGAAACTCCACAACTAGAAACTCCACAACTTGAAACCTCCCAACCTTAAGTTACGCAACTAGAAAATCCACAGCCAGAGATTCCGCAACTAGAAATTCCATAACTAGAAACTCCACAACTAGAAACTCCACAACTAGAAACTCCGCAGCTAGAGACTCCACAACTAGAAACTCCACAACTTGAAACTCCACAACTAGAAACTCCACAACTACAAACTCCAGAAATAGAGACTCGGCAACTAGAAATTCCATATCTAGAAACTCCACAACTAAAAACTTTACAACTAGAATCTGCAAAACTAGAGACTTCACAACTAGAAACTCAACAACTAGAAACTCCACAACTAAAAACGCCACAACTGGAAACTCCACAACTTGAGACTCCGCAACTTCAAACTCCACAACTAGAAAACTCAGCTATTAAAAACTCCGCAACTAGAAACTCCACAACTAGATACTCCAACTGGAAACTCCACAACTAGAAACTTCACAACCGGAAACTCCACAACTAGATACTCCACAACTGGAAACTCCACCAACAGAGACTCTGCAACTAGAAACTCCGCAACTCGAAACTCCACAACTAGAAACTCCACAACTAGAAACTCCACAACTAGAGACTCCGCATTTCCACAACTAGAAACTCCACAACTGGAAACTCCACAACTAGATACTCCACAACTAGAAACTCCACAACTAGAGACTCCCCAACTTGAAACTCCACAACTTGATACTCCACAACTAGAAACTCCACAACTTTAAACTTCACAACTAGAAACTCCACAACCAGAAAATCTACAACTAGAAACTCCGCAACTAGAAACTCCACAACCAGAGACTCTGCACCTAGAAACTCCACAACTCGAAACTCCACAACTAGAAACTCCACAACTAGAAACTCCACAACTAGAGACTCCGCAACTCCACAAATAGAAACTCCACAACTGGAAACTCCACAACTAGATACTCCGCAACTAGAAACTCCACAACTAGAGACTCCCCAACTTGAAACTCCACAACTTTAAACTCCACAGCTTGAGACTCCACAACAAGAAACTCCACAACTTGAAACTCCACAACTAGAAACTCCACAACCAGAAACTGTACAACTAGAAACTCCACAACTAGAAACTCCACAACTATAATCTCTGCAACTAGAGACTCCACAACTAAAAACTCTACAACTAGAAACTCCACAACAACAAACTCAACAAATATAGACTCGGCAACTAGAAATTCTATATCTAGAAACTCCTCAACTAAAAACCCCACAACTAAAAACTCCACAACTAGAAACTCCACAACTAGAAACTCTACAACTAGAGACTCCGCAACTAGAAACTCCACAGCCAGAGACTCTGCAACTAGAAACTCTGCAGCTAGAAACTCCACAAACAGAAACTCCACAATTAGAAACTCCGCAGCTAGAAACTCCTCAACTAGACACTCCACAGCTAGAAACTCCACAACTAGAAACTCCACAACTAGAAACTCCACAACTAGAAACTCCACAACTTGAAACCTCACAACCTTAAGTTCCACAACTAGAAAATCCACAGCTAGAGATTCCGCAACTAGAAACTCCACAACTAGAAACTCCACAACTAGAAACTCAACAACTAGAAACTCCACAAATAGAAACTCCACAACTAGAAACTGCGCAGCTAGAAACTACACAACTAGAGACTCCACAACTAGAAACTCCACAACTAGAAACTCCACAACTAGCAACTCCAACCTTTAAACCTCAAAACCTTAGGTTACGCAACTAGAAAATCCACAGCTAGAGATTCCGCAACTAGAAACTCCACAACTAGAAACTCCACAACTAGAAACTCAACAACTAGAAACTCCGCAACCTGAGACTCCACAACTTCAAACTCCACAACTTGAAACTCCACAACTAGATACTCCACAACTTTAAACTCCACAACTTGAGACTCCACAACTAGAAACTCAACAAATGAAAACTCCGCAACTAGAAACTCCGCAGCTAGAAACTACACAACTAGAGACTCCAGAACTAGAAACTCCAAAACTCGAAACTTCACAACTGGAAACTCCACAACTAGACACTCCACTACTAAAAACTCTTCAACTAGAAACTCCTAAACTTGAGACTCCAAAACTAGAGAATCTACAAGTAGAGACTTCAAACTAGAAACTCAACAACTAAAAACTCCACAACTAAAAACTCAACAACTAGATCTGCACAGCATGAGACTCCGCAACTTGAAACTCCACAACTTGAAACTCCACAACTAGAAACTCCGAAACTAGAAACTCCACAACTAGAAACTCCACAACTTGAAACTCCACAACTAGAAACTCCACAACCAGAAACTCTACAACTAGAAACTCCACAACTAGAAACTCCACAAAAAGAAACTTCGCAACTAGAGACTCCACAACAAAAAACTCCACAACTAGAAACTCCACAACAACAAACTCCACAAATAGAGACTCGGCAACTAGAAACTCCACAGCCAGAGACTCTGGAACTAGAAACTCTGCAGCTAGAAACTCCACAAACAGAAACTCCACAATTAGAAACTCCGCAGCTAGAAACTCCACAACTAGAGACTCCACAACTAGAAACTCCACAACTAGAAACTCCACAACTAGAAACTCCACAACTTGAAACCTCACAACCTTAAGTTCCGCAACTAGAAAATCCACAGCTAGAGATTCCGCAACTAGAAACTCCACAACTAGAAACTCCAGAACTCAAAACTCCACAACTCGAAACTCCACAACTGGAAACTCCACAACTGGAAACTCCACAACCAGACACTCCACAACTAAAAACTCTACAACCAGAAACTCCTAAACTAGAGACTCCACAACTAGAGACTACAACTAGAGACTTCAAACTAGAAACTCAATAACTAGAGGCTCTGCAACTAGAAACTCCGCAGCTAGAAACTCCACAAATAGAAACTCCGCAACTAGAAACTCCGCAGCTAGAAACTACACAACTAGAGACTCCACAACTAGAAACTCCACAACTAGAAACTCCACAACTTGAAACCTCACAACCTTAAGTTATGCAACTAGAAAATCCACAGCTAGAGATTCCGCAACTAGAAACTCCACAACTAGAAACTCCACAACTAGAAACTCAACAACTAGAAACCCCGGAACTAGAGACTCCACAACTAGAAACTCCACAACTTGAAACTCCACAACTAGAAACTCCACAACTACAAACTCCACAAATAGAGACTCGGTCTGGAAATTTCATATCTAGAAACTCCACAACTAAAAACCCCACAACTAGAGACTCCGCAACTACAAACTCCACAACCAGAGACTCTGCAACTAGAAACTCCGCAGCTAGAAACTCCACAAATAGAAACTCCGCAACTAGAAACTCCGCAGCTAGAATCTACACAACTGGAAACTCCCCAACTAGATACTCCACAACTGGAAACTCCACAACTAGAAACTCCACAACTACAACTAAAGACTCCACAACTCGAAACTCCAAAACTAAAAACTCCACAACCAGAGACTCCGCAACTCCACAACTAGAAACTCCACAACTGGAAACTCCACAACTAGATACTGCGCAACTAGAAACTCCACAACTAGAGACTCCACAACTTTAAACTCCACAACTTGAAACTCCACAACTTGAGACTCAACAACTAGAAACTCCACAACTTGAAACTCCACAACTAGAAACTCCACAACCAGAAACTCCCCAACTAGAAACTCCACAACTAGAAACTCTGCAACTAGAGACTCCACAAATAGAAACTCCACAACTAGAAACTCCACAACTACAAACTCCACAACTAGAAAGTCCACAACTAGAAACTCCACAACTAGAAACTCCACAACTTGAAACCTCACAACCTTAAGTTACGCAACTAGAAAATCCACAGCTAGAGATTCCGCAACTAGAAACTCCACAACTAGAAACACCACAACTAGATACTCAACAACTAGAAACTCCGCAACTAGAAACTCCACAACCAGAGACTCTGCAACTAGAAACTCCGCAGCTAGAAACTCCACAAATAGAAACTACGCAACTAGAAACTCCGCAGCTAGAAACTACACAACTAGAGACTCCACAACTAGAAACTCCACAACTAGAAACTCCACAACTAGAAACTCCACAACTTGAAACCTCACAACCTTAAGTTACGCAACTAGAAAATCCACAGCTAGAGATTCCGCAACTAGAAACTCCACAACTAGAGACTCCGCAACTAGAAACTCCACAACCAGAGACTCTGCAACTAGAAACTCCGCAGCTAGAAACTCCACAAATAGAAACTCCGCAACTAGAAACTCCGCAGCTAGAAACTACACAACTAGAGACTCCACAACTAGAAACTCCACAACTAGAAACTCCACAACTAGAAACTCCACAACTTGAAACCTCCCAACCTTAAGTTACGCAACTAGAAAATCCACAGCCAGAGATTCCGCAACTAGGAATTCCATAACTAGAAACTCCACAACTAGAAACTAGAAACTCCACAACTAGAAACTCCGCAGCTAGAGACTCCACAACTAGAAACTCCACAACTTGAAACTCCACAACTAGAAACTCCACAACTACAAACTCCAGAAATAGAGACTCGGCAACTAGAAAATCCATATCTAGAAACTCCACAACTAAAAACTTTACAACTAGAATCTGCAAAACTAGAGACTTCACAACTAGAAACTCAACAACTAGAAACTCCACAACTAAAAACGCCACAACTGGAAACTCCACAACTTGAGACTCCGCAAGTTCAAACTCCACAACTAGAAAACTCAGCTATTAAAAACTCCGCAACTAGAAACTCCACAACTAGATACTCCAACTGGAAACTCCACAACTAGAAACTTCACAACCGGAAACTCCACAACTAGATACTCCACAACTGGAAACTCCACCAACAGAGACTCTGCAACTAGAAACTCCGCAACTCGAAACTCCACAACTAGAAACTCAACAAATGAAAACTCCGCAACTAGAAACTCCGCAGCTAGAAACTACACAACTAGAGACTCCAGAACTAGAAACTCCAAAACTCGAAACTTCACAACTGGAAACTCCACAACTAGACACTCCACAACTAAAAACTCTTCAACTAGAAACTCCTAAACTTGAGACTCCAAAACTAGAGAATCTACAAGTAGAGACTTCAAACTAGAAACTCAACAACTAAAAACTCCACAACTAAAAACTCAACAACTAGAAACTGCACAGCTTGAGACTCCGCAACTTGAAACTCCACAACTTGAAACTCCACAACTAGAAACTCCGAAACTAGAAACTCCACAACTAGAAACTCCACAACTTGAAACTCCACAACTAGAAACTCCACAACCAGAAACTCTACAACTAGAAACTCCACAACTAGAAACTCCACAAAAAGAAACTTCGCAACTAGAGACTCCACAACAAAAAACTCCACAACTAGAAACTCCACAACAACAAACTCCACAAATAGAGACTCGGCAACTAGAAACTCCACAGCCAGAGACTCTGGAACTAGAAACTCTGCAGCTAGAAACTCCACAAACAGAAACTCCACAATTAGAAACTCCGCAGCTAGAACCTCCACAACTAGAGACTCCACAACTAGAAACTCCACAACTAGAAACTCCACAACTAGAAACTCCACAACTTGAAACCTCACAACCTTAAGTTCCGCAACTAGAAAATCCACAGCTAGAGATTCCGCAACTAGAAACTCCACAACTAGAAACTCCAGAACTCAAAACTCCACAACTCGAAACTCCACAACTGGAAACTCCACAACTGGAAACTCCACAACCAGACACTCCACAACTAAAAACTCTACAACCAGAAACTCCTAAACTAGAGACTCCACAACTAGAGACTACAACTAGAGACTTCAAACTAGAAACTCAATAACTAGAGGCTCTGCAACTAGAAACTCCGCAGCTAGAAACTCCACAAATAGAAACTCCGCAACTAGAAACTCCGCAGCTAGAAACTACACAACTAGAGACTCCACAACTAGAAACTCCACAACTAGAAACTCCACAACTTGAAACCTCACAACCTTAAGTTATGCAACTAGAAAATCCACAGCTAGAGATTCCGCAACTAGAAACTCCACAACTAGAAACTCCACAACTAGAAACTCAACAACTAGAAACCCCGGAACTAGAGACTCCACAACTAGAAACTCCACAACTTGAAACTCCACAACTAGAAACTCCACAACTACAAACTCCACAAATAGAGACTCGGTCTGGAAATTTCATATCTAGAAACTCCACAACTAAAAACCCCACAACTAGAGACTCCGCAACTACAAACTCCACAACCAGAGACTCTGCAACTAGAAACTCCGCAGCTAGAAACTCCACAAATAGAAACTCCGCAACTAGAAACTCCGCAGCTAGAATCTACACAACTGGAAACTCCCCAACTAGATACTCCACAACTGGAAACTCCACAACTAGAAACTCCACAACTACAACTAAAGACTCCACAACTCGAAACTCCAAAACTAAAAACTCCACAACCAGAGACTCCGCAACTCCACAACTAGAAACTCCACAACTGGAAACTCCACAACTAGATACTGCGCAACTAGAAACTCCACAACTAGAGACTCCACAACTTTAAACTCCACAACTTGAAACTCCACAACTTGAGACTCAACAACTAGAAACTCCACAACTTGAAACTCCACAACTAGAAACTCCACAACCAGAAACTCCCCAACTAGAAACTCCACAACTAGAAACTCTGCAACTAGAGACTCCACAAATAGAAACTCCACAACTAGAAACTCCACAACTACAAACTCCACAACTAGAAAGTCCACAACTAGAAACTCCACAACTAGAAACTCCACAACTTGAAACCTCACAACCTTAAGTTACGCAACTAGAAAATCCACAGCTAGAGATTCCGCAACTAGAAACTCCACAACTAGAAACACCACAACTAGATACTCAACAACTAGAAACTCCGCAACTAGAAACTCCACAACCAGAGACTCTGCAACTAGAAACTCCGCAGCTAGAAACTCCACAAATAGAAACTACGCAACTAGAAACTCCGCAGCTAGAAACTACACAACTAGAGACTCCACAACTAGAAACTCCACAACTAGAAACTCCACAACTAGAAACTCCACAACTTGAAACCTCACAACCTTAAGTTACGCAACTAGAAAATCCACAGCTAGAGATTCCGCAACTAGAAACTCCACAACTAGAGACTCCGCAACTAGAAACTCCACAACCAGACACTCTGCAACTAGAAACTCCGCAGCTAGAAACTCCACAAATAGAAACTCCGCAACTAGAAACTCCGCAGCTAGAAACTACACAACTAGAGACTCCACAACTAGAAACTCCACAACTAGAAACTCCACAACTAGAAACTCCACAACTTGAAACCTCCCAACCTTAAGTTACGCAACTAGAAAATCCACAGCCAGAGATTCCGCAACTAGGAATTCCATAACTAGAAACTCCACAACTAGAAACTAGAAACTCCACAACTAGAAACTCCGCAGCTAGAGACTCCACAACTAGAAACTCCACAACTTGAAACTCCACAACTAGAAACTCCACAACTACAAACTCCAGAAATAGAGACTCGGCAACTAGAAAATCCATATCTAGAAACTCCACAACTAAAAACTTTACAACTAGAATCTGCAAAACTAGAGACTTCACAACTAGAAACTCAACAACTAGAAACTCCACAACTAAAAACGCCAAAACTGGAAACTCCACAACTTGAGACTCCGCAAGTTCAAACTCCACAACTAGAAAACTCAGCTATTAAAAACTCCGCAACTAGAAACTCCACAACTAGATACTCCAACTGGAAACTCCACAACTAGAAACTTCACAACCGGAAACTCCACAACTAGATACTCCACAACTGGAAACTCCACCAACAGAGACTCTGCAACTAGAAACTCCGCAACTCGAAACTCCACAACTAGAAACTCAACAAATGAAAACTCCGCAACTAGAAACTCCGCAGCTAGAAACTACACAACTAGAGACTCCAGAACTAGAAACTCCAAAACTCGAAACTTCACAACTGGAAACTCCACAACTAGACACTCCACAACTAAAAACTCTTCAACTAGAAACTCCTAAACTTGAGACTCCAAAACTAGAGAATCTACAAGTAGAGACTTCAAACTAGAAACTCAACAACTAAAAACTCCACAACTAAAAACTCAACAACTAGAAACTGCACAGCTTGAGACTCCGCAACTTGAAACTCCACAACTTGAAACTCCACAACTAGAAACTCCGAAACTAGAAACTCCACAACTAGAAACTCCACAACTTGAAACTCCACAACTAGAAACTCCACAACCAGAAACTCTACAACTAGAAACTCCACAACTAGAAACTCCACAAAAAGAAACTTCGCAACTAGAGACTCCACAACAAAAAACTCCACAACTAGAAACTCCACAACAACAAACTCCACAAATAGAGACTCGGCAACTAGAAACTCCACAGCCAGAGACTCTGGAACTAGAAACTCTGCAGCTAGAAACTCCACAAACAGAAACTCCACAATTAGAAACTCCGCAGCTAGAAACTCCACAACTAGAGACTCCACAACTAGAAACTCCACAACTAGAAACTCCACAACTAGAAACTCCACAACTTGAAACCTCACAACCTTAAGTTCCGCAACTAGAAAATCCACAGCTAGAGATTCCGCAACTAGAAACTCCACAACTAGAAACTCCAGAACTCAAAACTCCACAACTCGAAACTCCACAACTGGAAACTCCACAACTGGAAACTCCACAACCAGACACTCCACAACTAAAAACTCTACAACCAGAAACTCCTAAACTAGAGACTCCACAACTAGAGACTACAACTAGAGACTTCAAACTAGAAACTCAATAACTAGAGGCTCTGCAACTAGAAACTCCGCAGCTAGAAACTCCACAAATAGAAACTCCGCAACTAGAAACTCCGCAGCTAGAAACTACACAACTAGAGACTCCACAACTAGAAACTCCACAACTAGAAACTCCACAACTTGAAACCTCACAACCTTAAGTTATGCAACTAGAAAATCCACAGCTAGAGATTCCGCAACTAGAAACTCCACAACTAGAAACTCCACAACTAGAAACTCAACAACTAGAAACCCCGGAACTAGAGACTCCACAACTAGAAACTCCACAACTTGAAACTCCACAACTAGAAACTCCACAACTACAAACTCCACAAATAGAGACTCGGTCTGGAAATTTCATATCTAGAAACTCCACAACTAAAAACCCCACAACTAGAGACTCCGCAACTACAAACTCCACAACCAGAGACTCTGCAACTAGAAACTCCGCAGCTAGAAACTCCACAAATAGAAACTCCGCAACTAGAAACTCCGCAGCTAGAATCTACACAACTGGAAACTCCCCAACTAGATACTCCACAACTGGAAACTCCACAACTAGAAACTCCACAACTACAACTAAAGACTCCACAACTCGAAACTCCAAAACTAAAAACTCCACAACCAGAGACTCCGCAACTCCACAACTAGAAACTCCACAACTGGAAACTCCACAACTAGATACTGCGCAACTAGAAACTCCACAACTAGAGACTCCACAACTTTAAACTCCACAACTTGAAACTCCACAACTTGAGACTCAACAACTAGAAACTCCACAACTTGAAACTCCACAACTAGAAACTCCACAACCAGAAACTCCCCAACTAGAAACTCCACAACTAGAAACTCTGCAACTAGAGACTCCACAAATAGAAACTCCACAACTAGAAACTCCACAACTACAAACTCCACAACTAGAAAGTCCACAACTAGAAACTCCACAACTAGAAACTCCACAACTTGAAACCTCACAACCTTAAGTTACGCAACTAGAAAATCCACAGCTAGAGATTCCGCAACTAGAAACTCCACAACTAGAAACACCACAACTAGATACTCAACAACTAGAAACTCCGCAACTAGAAACTCCACAACCAGAGACTCTGCAACTAGAAACTCCGCAGCTAGAAACTCCACAAATAGAAACTACGCAACTAGAAACTCCGCAGCTAGAAACTACACAACTAGAGACTCCACAACTAGAAACTCCACAACTAGAAACTCCACAACTAGAAACTCCACAACTTGAAACCTCACAACCTTAAGTTACGCAACTAGAAAATCCACAGCTAGAGATTCCGCAACTAGAAACTCCACAACTAGAGACTCCGCAACTAGAAACTCCACAACCAGAGACTCTGCAACTAGAAACTCCGCAGCTAGAAACTCCACAAATAGAAACTCCGCAACTAGAAACTCCGCAGCTAGAAACTACACAACTAGAGACTCCACAACTAGAAACTCCACAACTAGAAACTCCACAACTAGAAACTCCACAACTTGAAACCTCCCAACCTTAAGTTACGCAACTAGAAAATCCACAGCCAGAGATTCCGCAACTAGAAATTCCATAACTAGAAACTCCACAACTAGAAACTAGAAACTCCACAACTAGAAACTCCGCAGCTAGAGACTCCACAACTAGAAACTCCACAACTTGAAACTCCACAACTAGAAACTCCACAACTACAAACTCCAGAAATAGAGACTCGGCAACTAGAAAATCCATATCTAGAAACTCCACAACTAAAAACTTTACAACTAGAATCTGCAAAACTAGAGACTTCACAACTAGAAACTCAACAACTAGAAACTCCACAACTAAAAACGCCACAACTGGAAACTCCACAACTTGAGACTCCGCAAGTTCAAACTCCACAACTAGAAAACTCAGCTATTAAAAACTCCGCAACTAGAAACTCCACAACTAGATACTCCAACTGGAAACTCCACAACTAGAAACTTCACAACCGGAAACTCCACAACTAGATACTCCACAACTGGAAACTCCACCAACAGAGACTCTGCAACTAGAAACTCCGCAACTCGAAACTCCACAACTAGAAACTCAACAAATGAAAACTCCGCAACTAGAAACTCCGCAGCTAGAAACTACACAACTAGAGACTCCAGAACTAGAAACTCCAAAACTCGAAACTTCACAACTGGAAACTCCACAACTAGACACTCCACAACTAAAAACTCTTCAACTAGAAACTCCTAAACTTGAGACTCCAAAACTAGAGAATCTACAAGTAGAGACTTCAAACTAGAAACTCAACAACTAAAAACTCCACAACTAAAAACTCAACAACTAGAAACTGCACAGCTTGAGACTCCGCAACTTGAAACTCCACAACTTGAAACTCCACAACTAGAAACTCCGAAACTAGAAACTCCACAACTAGAAACTCCACAACTTGAAACTCCACAACTAGAAACTCCACAACCAGAAACTCTACAACTAGAAACTCCACAACTAGAAACTCCACAAAAAGAAACTTCGCAACTAGAGACTCCACAACAAAAAACTCCACAACTAGAAACTCCACAACTTGAAACCTCACAACCATAAGTTCCGCAACTATAAAATCCACAGCTAGAGATTCCGCAACTAGAAACTCCACAACTAGAAACTCCAGGACTCAATACTCCACAACTCGAAACTCCACAACTGGAAACTCCACAACTGGAAACTCCACAACTAGACACTCCACAACTAAAAACTCTACAACCAGAAACTCCTAAACTAGAGACTCCACAACTAGAGACTACAACTAGAGACTTCAAACTAGAAACTCAACAACTAGAAACTCCACAACTTGAAACTCTAAAACTAGAAACTCCACAACTAGAAACTCTACAACTAGAGACTCTTCAACTAGAGAATTCGCAACTACAAACTCCAAAACTAGAGACTCTGAACTAGAAACTCCACAGCTAGAAACTCCACGAGTAGAAACTCCACAACTTGAAACTCCACAACTACAAACTCCACAAATGGAGACTCGGCTACAAGAAATTTCATGTCTCGAAAGTCCACAACTAAAAACTCCACAACTGGAAACTCCACAACTAGAAACCCCACAACTAGAAATACCACAACTAGAGACTCCGCAACTAGAAACTCCACAACCAGAGACTCTGCAACTAGAAACTCCACAAATAGAAACTCCGCAACTAGAAACTCCGCAGCTAGAAACTACACAACTAGAGACTCCACAACTAGAAACTCCACAACTAGAAACTCCACAACTTGAAACCTCACAACCTTAAATTACGCAACTAGAAAATCCACAGCTAGAGATTCCGCAACTAGAAACTCCACAACTAGAAACTCCACAACTAGAAACTCAACAACTAGACACTCCGGAACTAGAGACTCCACAACTAGAAACTCCACAACCTGAAACTCCACAACGAGAAACTCCACAACTACAAACTCCACAAATAGAGACTCGGCAACTAGAAATTCCATATCTAGAAACTCCACAACTATAAACTTCACAACTAGAGACTCCGCAACTAGAAACTCCACAACCAGAGACTCTGCAACTAGAAACTCCGCAGCTAGAAACTCCACAAATAGAAACTCCGCAACTAGAAACTCCGCAGCTAGAAACTACACAACTGGAAACACCACAACTAGATACTCCAACACTAGAAACTCCACAACTACAAATAAAGACTCCCCAACTCGAAACTCCAAAACTAGAAACTCCACAACCAGAGACTCCACAACTCCACAACTAGAAACTCCACAACTGGAAACTCCACAACTACATACTGCGCAACTAGAAACTCCACAACTAGAGACTCCACAACTTTAAACTCCACAACTTGAAACTCCACAACTTGAGACTCCACAACTAGAAACTCCACAACCAGAAACTCCACAACTAGAAACTCCACAACTAGAAACTCTGCAACTAGAGACTCCACAAATAGAAACTCCACAACTAGAAACACCACAACTACAAACTCAACAACTAGAAACTCCACAACTAGAAACTCCACCACTAGAAACTCCACAACTTGAAACCTCACAACCTTAAGTTACGCAACTAGAAAATCCACAGCTAAAGATTCCGCAACTAGAAACTCCACAACTAGAGACTCCGCAACTAGAAACTCCACAACCAGAGACTCTGCAACTAGAAACTCCGCAGCTAGAAACTCCACAAATAGAAACTCCGCAACTAGAAACTCCGCAGCTAGAAACTACACAACTAGAGACTCCACAACTAGAAACTCCACAACTAGAAACTCCACAACTAGAAACTCCACAACTTGAAACCTCCCAACCTTAAGTTACACAACTAGAAAATCCACAGCCAGAGATTCCGCAACTAGAAATTCCATAACTAGAAACTCCACAACTAGAAACTCCACAACTAGAAACTCCGCAGCTAGAGACTCCACAACTAGAAACTCCACAACTTGAAACTCCACAACTAGAAACTCCACAACTACAAACTCCAGAAATAGAGACTCGGCAACTAGAAATTCCATATCTAGAAACTCCACAACTAAAAACTTTACAACTAGAATCTGCAAAACTAGAGACTTCACAACTAGAAACTCAACAACTAGAAACTCCACAACTAAAAACGCCACAACTGGAAACTCCACAACTTGAGACTCCGCAACTTCAAACTCCACAACTAGAAAACTCAGCTATTAAAAACTCCGCAACTAGAAACTCCACAACTAGATACTCCAACTGGAAACTCCACAACTAGAAACTTCACAACCGGAAACTCCACAACTAGATACTCCACAACTGGAAACTCCACCAACAGAGACTCTGCAACTAGAAACTCCGCAACTCGAAACTCCACAACTAGAAACTCCACAACTAGAAACTCCACAACTAGAGACTCCGCATTTCCACAACTAGAAACTCCACAACTGGAAACTCCACAACTAGATACTCCACAACTAGAAACTCCACAACTAGAGACTCCCCAACTTGAAACTCCACAACTTTGAACTCCACAACTTGATACTCCACAACTAGAAACTCCACAACTTTAAACTTCACAACTAGAAACTCCACAACCAGAAAATCTACAACTAGAAACTCCGCAACTAGAAACTCCACAACCAGAGACTCTGCACCTAGAAACTCCACAACTCGAAACTCCACAACTAGAAACTCCACAACTAGAAACTCCACAACTAGAGACTCCGCAACTCCACAAATAGAAACTCCACAACTGGAAACTCCACAACTAGATACTCCGCAACTAGAAACTCCACAACTAGAGACTCCCCAACTTGAAACTCCACAAATTTAAACTCCACAGCTTGAGACTCCACAACTAGAAGCTCCACAACTTGAAACTCCACAACTAGAAACTCCACAACCAGAAACTGTACAACTAGAAACTCCACAACTAGAAACTCCACAACTATAATCTCCGCAACTAGAGACTCCACAACTAAAAACTCTACAACTAGAAACTCCACAACAACAAACTCAACAAATATAGACTCGGCAACTAGAAATTCCATATCTAGAAACTCCTCAACTAAAAACCCCACAACTAAAAACTCCACAACTAGAAACTCCACAACTAGAAACTCTACAACTAGAGACTCCGCAACTAGAAACTCCACAGCCAGAGACTCTGCAACTAGAAACTCTGCAGCTAGAAACTCCACAAACAGAAGCTCCACAATTAGAAACTCCGCAGCTAGAAACTCCTCAACTAGACACTCCACAGCTAGAAACTCCACAACTAGAAACTCCACAACTAGAAACTCCACAACTAGAAACTCCACAAATAGAAACTCCACAACTAGAAACTGCGCAGCTAGAAACTACACAACTAGAGACTCCACAACTAGAAACTCCACAACTAGAAACTCCACAACTAGCAACTCCAACCTTTAAACCTCAAAACCTTAAGTTACGCAACTAGAAAATCCACAGCTAGAGATTCCGCAACTAGAAACTCCACAACTAGAAACTCCACAACTAGAAACTCAACAACTAGAAACTCCGCAACTTGAGACTCCACAACTTCAAACTCCACAACTTGAAACTCCACAACTAGATACTCCACAACTTTAAACTCCACAACTTGAGACTCCACAACTAGAAACTCAACAAATGAAAACTCCGCAACTAGAAACTCCGCAGCTAGAAACTACACAACTAGAGACTCCAGAACTAGAAACTCCAAAACTCGAAACTTCACAACTGGAAACTCCACAACTAGACACTCCACTACTAAAAACTCTTCAACTAGAAACTCCTAAACTTGAGACTCCAAAACTAGAGAATCTACAAGTAGAGACTTCAAACTAGAAACTCAACAACTAAAAACTCCACAACTAAAAACTCAACAACTAGAAACTGCACAGCTTGAGACTCCGCAACTTGAAACTCCACAACTTGAAACTCCACAACTAGAAACTCCGAAACTAGAAACTCCACAACTAGAAACTCCACAACTTGAAACTCCACAACTAGAAACTCCACAACCAGAAACTCTACAACTAGAAACTCCACAACTAGAAACTCCACAAAAAGAAACTTCGCAACTAGAGACTCCACAACAAAAAACTCCACAACTAGAAACTCCACAACAACAAACTCCACAAATAGAGACTCGGCAACTAGAAAAATTTCCATATATAGAAACTTCACAACTAAAAACCCCACAACTAAAAACTCCACAACTAGAAACTCCACAACTAGAAACTCTACAACTAGAGACCCCACAACTAGAAACTCCACAGCCAGAGACTCTGCAACTAGAAACTCTGCAGCTAGAAACTCCACAAACAGAAACTCCACAATTAGAAACTCCGCAGCTAGAAACTCCACAACTAGAGACTCCACAACTAGAAACTCCACAACTAGAAACTCCACAACTAGAAACTCCACAACTTGAAACCTCACAACCTTAAGTTCCGCAACTAGAAAATCCACAGCTAGAGATTCCGCAACTAGAAACTCCACAACTAGAAACTCCAGAACTCAAAACTCCACAACTCGAAACTCCACAACTGGAAACTCCACAACCAGACACTCCACAACTAAAAACTCTACAACCAGAAACTCCTAAACTAGAGACTCCACAACTAGAGACTACAACTAGAGACTTCAAACTAGAAACTCAATAACTAGAAACTCCACAACTTGAAACTCCACAACTAGAAACTCCACAACTAGAAACTACACAACTAGAGACTCCACAACTAGAAACTCCACAACTTGAAACCTCACAACCTTAAGTTATGCAACTAGAAAATCCACAGCTAGAGATTCCGCAACTAGAAACTCCACAACTAGAAACTCCACAACTAGAAACTCAACAACTAGAGACTCCGCAACTACAAACTCCACAACCAGAGACTCTGCAACTAGAAACTCCGCAGCTAGAAACTCCACAAATAGAAACTCCGCAACTAGAAACTCCGCAGCTAGAATCTACACAACTGGAAACTCCCCAACTAGATACTCCACAACTGGAAACTCCACAACTAGAAACTCCACAACTACAACTAAAGACTCCACAACTCGAAACTCCAAAACTAAAAACTCCACAACCAGAGACTCCGCAACTCCACAACTAGAAACTCCACAACTGGAAACTCCACAACTAGATACTGCGCAACTAGAAACTCCACAACTAGAGTCTCCACAACATTAAATTCCACAACTTGAAACTCCACAACTTGAGACTCAACAACTAGAAACTCCACAACTTGAAACTCCACAACTAGAAACTCCACAACCAGAAACTCCCCAACTAGAAACTCCACAACTAGAAACTCTGCAACTAGAGACTCCACAAATAGAAACTCCACAACTAGAAACTCCACAACTACAAACTCCACAACTAGAAAGTCCACAACTAGAAACTCCACAACTAGAAACTCCACAACTTGAAACCTCACAACCTTAAGTTACGCAACTAGAAAATCCACAGCTAGAGATTCCGCAACTAGAAACTCCACAACTAGAAACACCACAACTAGATACTCAACAACTAGAAACTCCGCAACTAGAAACTCAACAACCAGAGACTCTGCAACTAGAAACTCCGCAGCTAGAAACTCCACAAATAGAAACTCCGCAACTAGAAACTGCGCAGCTAGAAACTACACAACTAGAGACTCCACAACTAGAAAATCCACAACTAGAAACTCCACAACTAGAAACTCCACAACTTGAAACCTGACAACCTTAAGTTACGCAACTAGAAAATCCCCAGCTAGAGATTCCGCAACTAGAAACTCCACAACTAGAAACTCCACAACTAGAAACTCAACAACTAGAAACTCCGCAACTAGAAACTCCGCAACTAGAAACGTTGCAGCTAGAAACTACACAACTAGAGACTCGGCAACTAGAAATTCCACAACTAGAGACTCTGCAACTAGAAACTCCACAACTAGATACTCGGCAACTAGAAATTCCACAAATAGAGACTCGGCAACTAGAAATTCTATATCTAGAAACTCCACAACTAGAAACTGCAAAACTAGAGACTTCACAACTAGAAACTCCACAACTGGAAACTCCACAACTAGATACTCCGCAACTAGTAACTCTACAACTAGAGACTCCACAACTTTAAACTCCACAACTTGAGACTCCACAACTAGAAACTCAACAAATGAAAACTCCGCAACTAGAAACTCCGCAGCTAGAAACTGCACAGCTAGAGACTCCACAACTAGAAACTCCAAAACTCGAAACTTCACAACTAGAAACTCCACAACTAGACACTCCACAACTAAAATTTCTTCAACTAGAAACTCCTAAACTTGAGACTCCACAGCTAGAGAATCTACAAGTAGAGACTTCAAACTAGAAGCGCAACAACTAAAAACTCCACAACTAGAAACTCAAACATAGAAACTGCACAGCTTGAGACTCCGCAACTTGAAACTCCACAACTTGAAACTCCACAACTAGAAACTCCGCAACTAGAAACTCCACAACTAGGAACTCCGCAACTAGAAACTCCACAACTAGAAACCCCACAACTGGAAACTCCACTACTAGATACGCCACATCTAGAGACTCCACGACTTGAAACTCCACAACTAGAAACTCTGCAACTAGAAACTCCACAACTAGAAACTCCGCAACTACAAACTCCACAAATAGAGACTCGGCAACTAGAAAATCCACAAATAGAGACTCGGCAACTAGAAATTCCACAACTAGAGACTCTGCAACTAGAAACTCCACAACTAGAGATTCGGCAACTAGAAATCCCACAAATAGAGACTCGGCAACTAGAAATTCTATATCTAGAAACTCCACAACTAGAAACTGCAAAACTAGAGACTTCACAACTAGAAACTCAACAACTAGAAACTCCACAACTAAAAACTCCACAACTGGAAACTCCACAACTTGAGACTCCGCAACTTGAAACTTCACAAGTAGAAACTCCGCTATTAAATACTCCACAACTAGAAACTCCACAACTACAACTAAAGACTCCACAACTCGAAACTCCAAAACTAGAAACTCCACAACCAGAGACTCCGCAACTCCACAACTAGAAACTCCACAACTGGAAACTCCACAACTAGATACTGCGCAACTAGAAACTCCACAACTAGAGACTCCACAACTTTAAACTCCACAACTTGAAACTCCACAACTTGAGACTCCACAACTAGAAACTCCACAACCAGAAACTCCACAACTAGAAACTCCACAACTAGAAACTCTGCAACTAGAGACTCCACAAATAGAAACTCCACAACTAGAAACACCACAACTACAAACTCAACAACTAGAAACTCCACAACTAGAAACTCCACAACTAGAAACTCCACAACTTGAAACCACACAACCTTAAGTTACGCAACAAGAAAATCCACAGCTAGAGATTCCGCAACTAGAAACTCCACAACTAGAGACTCCGCAACTAGAAACTCCACAACCAGAGACTCTGCAACTAGAAACTCCGCAGCTAGAAACTCCACAAATAGAAACTCCGCAACTAGAAACTCCGCAGCTAGAAACTACACAACTAGAGACTCCACAACTAGAAACTCCACAACTAGAAACTCCACAACTAGAAACTCCACAACTTGAAACCTCCCAACCTTAAGTTACGCAACTAGAAAATCCACAGCCAGAGATTCCGCAACTAGAAATTCCATAACTAGAAACTCCACAACTACAAACTCCACAACTAGAAACTCCGCAGCTAGAGACTCCACAACTAGAAACTCCACAACTTGAAACTCCACAACTAGAAACTCCACAACTACAAACTCCAGAAATAGAGACTCGGCAACTAGAAATTCCATATCTAGAAACTCCACAACTAAAAACTTTACAACTAGAATCTGCAAAACTAGAGACTTCACAACTAGAAACTCAACAACTAGAAACTCCACAACTAAAAACGCCACAACTGGAAACTCCACAACTTGAGACTCCGCAACTTCAAACTCCACAACTAGAAAACTCAGCTATTAAAACCTCCGCAACTAGAAATTCCATATCTAGAAACTCCTCAACTAAAAACCCCACAACTAAAAACTCCACAACTAGAAACTCCACAACTAGAAACTCTACAACTAGAGACTCCGCAACTAGAAACTCCACAGCCAGAGACTCTGCAACTAGAAACTCTGCAGCTAGAAACTCCACAAACAGAAACTCCACAATTAGAAACTCCGCAGCTAGAAACTCCTCAACTAGACACTCCACAGCTAGAAACTCCACAACTAGAAACTCCACAACTAGAAACTCTACAACTAGAAACTCCACAACTTGAAACCTCACAACCTTAAGTTCCACAACTAGAAAATCCACAGCTAGAGATTCCGCAACTAGAAACTCCACAACTAGAAACTCCACAACTAGAAACTCAACAACTAGAAACTCCACAAATAGAAACTCCACAACTAGAAACTGCGCAGCTAGAAACTACACAACTAGAGACTCCACAACTAGAAACTCCACAACTAGAAACTCCACAACTAGCAACTCCAACCTTTAAACCTCAAAACCTTAAGTTACGCAACTAGAAAATCCACAGCTAGAGATTCCGCAACTAGAAACTCCACAACTAGAAACTCCACAACTAGAAACTCAACAACTAGAAACTCCGCAACTTGAGACTCCACAACTTCAAACTCCACAACTTGAAACTCCACAACTAGATACTCCACAACTTTAAACTCCACAACTTGAGACTCCACAACTAGAAACTCAACAAATGAAAACTCCGCAACTAGAAACTCCGCAGCTAGAAACTACACAACTAGAGACTCCAGAACTAGAAACTCCAAAACTCGAAACTTCACAACTGGAAACTCCACAACTAGACACTCCACAACTAAAAACTCTTCAACTAGAAACTCCTAAACTTGAGACTCCAAAACTAGAGAATCTACAAGTAGAGACTTCAAACTAGAAACTCAACATATAAAAACTCCACAACTAAAAACTCAACAACTAGAAACTGCACAGCTTGAGACTCCGCAACTTGAAACTCCACAACTAGAAACTCCGAAACTAGAAACTCCACAACTAGAAACTCCACAACTTGAAACTCCACAACTAGAAACTCCACAACCAGAAACTCTACAACTAGAAACTCCACAACTAGAAACTCCACAAAAAGAAACTTCGCAACTAGAGTCTCCACAACAAAAAACTCCACAACTAGAAACTCCACAACAACAAACTCCACAAATAGAGACTCGGCAACTAGAAAAAAATTCCATATATAGAAACTTCACAACTAAAAACCCCACAACTAAAAACTCCACAACTAGAAACTCCACAACTAGAAACTCTACAACTAGAGACCCCGCAACTAGAAACTCCACAGCCAGAGACTCTGCAACTAGAAACTCTGCAGCTAGAAACTCCACAAACAGAAACTCCACAATTAGAAACTCCGCAGCTAGAAACTCCACAACTAGAGACTCCACAACTAGAAACTCCACAACTAGAAACTCCACAACTAGAAACTCCACAACTTGAAACCTCACAACCTTAAGTTCCGCTACTAGAAAATCCACAGCTAGAGATTCCGCAACTAGAAACTCCACAACTAGAAACTCCAGAACTCAAAACTCCACAACTCGAAACTCCACAACTGGAAACTCCACAACTGGAAACTCCACAACCAGACACTCCACAACTAAAAACTCTACAACCAGAAACTCCTAAACTAGAGACTCCACAACTAGAGACTACAACTAGAGACTTCAAACTAGAAACTCAATAACTAGAAACTCCACAACTTGAAACTCCACAACTAGAAACTCCACAACTAGAAACTCAACAACTAGAGGCTCTGCAACTAGAAACTCCGCAGCTAGAAACTCCACAAATAGAAACTCCGCAACTAGAAACTCCGCAGCTAGAAACTACACAACTAGAGACTCCACAACTAGAAACTCCACAACTAGAAACTCCACAACTTGAAACCTCACAACCTTAAGTTATGCAACTAGAAAATCCACAGCTAGAGATTCCGCAACCAGAAACTCCACAACTAGAAACTCCACAACTAGAAACTCAACAACTAGAAACTCCGGAACTAGAGACTCCACAACTAGAAACTCCACAACTTGAAACTCCGCAACTACAAACTCCACAACTACAAACTCCACAAATAGAGACTCGGTCTGGAAATTTCATATCTAGAAACTCCACAACTAAAAACCCCACAACTAGAGACTCCGCAACTACAAACTCCACAACCAGAGACTCTGCAACTAGAAACTCCGCAGCTAGAAACTCCACAAATAGAAACTTCGCAACTAGAAACTCCGCAGCTAGAATCTACACAACTGGAAACTCCACAACTAGATACTCCACAACTGGAAACTCCACAACTAAAAACTCCACAACTACAACTAAAGACTCCACAACTCGAAACTCCAAAACTAAAAACTCCACAACCAGAGACTCCGCAACTCCACAACTAGAAACTCCACAACTGGAAACTCCACAACTAGATACTGCGCAACTAGAAACTCCACAACTAGAGACTCCCCAACTTGAAACTCCACAACTTTAAACTCCACAGCTTGAGACTCCACAACTAGAAACTCCACAACTTGAAACTCCACAACTAGAAACTCCACAACCAGAAACTGTACAACTAGAAACTCCACAACTAGAAACTCCACAACTATAATCTCCGCAACTAGAGACTCCACAACTAAAAACTCTACAACTAGAAACTCCACAACAACAAACTCAACAAATATAGACTCGGCAACTAGAAATTCCATATCTAGAAACTCCTCAACTAAAAACCCCACAACTAAAAACTCCACAACTAGAAACTCCACAACTAGAAACTCTACAACTAGAGACTCCGCAACTAGAAACTCCACAGCCAGAGACTCTGCAACTAGAAACTCTGCAGCTAGAAACTCCACAAACAGAAACTCCACAATTAGAAACTCCGCAGCTAGAAACTCCTCAACTAGACACTCCACAGCTAGAAACTCCACAACTAGAAACTCAACAACTAGAAACTCCACAACTAGAAACTCCACAACTTGAAACCTCACAACCTTAAGTTCCACAACTAGAAAATCCACAGCTAGAGATTCCGCAACTACAAACTCCACAACTAGAAACTCCACAACTAGAAACTCAACAACTAGAAACTCCACAAATAGAAACTCCACAACTAGAAACTGCGCAGCTAGAAACTACACAACTAGAGACTCCACAACTAGAAACTCCACAACTAGAAACTCCACAACTAGCAACTCCAACCTTTAAACCTCAAAACCTTAAGTTACGCAACTAGAAAATCCACAGCTAGAGATTCCGCAACTAGAAACTCCACAACTAGAAACTCCACAACTAGAAACTCAACAACTAGAAACTCCGCAACTTGAGACTCCACAACTTCAAACTCCACAACTTGAAACTCCACAACTAGATACTCCACAACTTTAAACTCCACAACTTGAGACTCCACAACTAGAAACTCAACAAATGAAAACTCCGCAACTAGAAACTCCGCAGCTAGAAACTACACAACTAGAGACTCCAGAACTAGAAACTCCAAAACTCGAAACTTCACAACTGGAAACTCCACAACTAGACACTCCACAACTAAAAACTCTTCAACTAGAAACTCCTAAACTTGAGACTCCAAAACTAGAGAATCTACAAGTAGAGACTTCAAACTAGAAACTCAACAACTAAAAACTCCACAACTAAAAACTCAACAACTAGAAACTGCACAGCTTGAGACTCCGCAACTTGAAACTCCACAACTAGAAACTCCGAAACTAGAAACTCCACAACTAGAAACTCCACAACTTGAAACTCCACAACTAGAAACTCCACAACCAGAAACTCTACAACTAGAAACTCCACAACTAGAAACTCCACAAAAAGAAACTTCGCAACTAGAGTCTCCACAACAAAAAACTCCACAACTAGAAACTCCACAACAACAAACTCCACAAATAGAGACTCGGCAACTAGAAAAAAATTCCATATATAGAAACTTCACAACTAAAAACCCCACAACTAAAAACTCCACAACTAGAAACTCCACAACTAGAAACTCTACAACTAGAGACCCCGCAACTAGAAACTCCACAGCCAGAGACTCTGCAACTAGAAACTCTGCAGCTAGAAACTCCACAAACAGAAACTCCACAATTAGAAACTCCGCAGCTAGAAACTCCACAACTAGAGACTCCACAACTAGAAACTCCACAACTAGAAACTCCACAACTAGAAACTCCACAACTTGAAACCTCACAACCTTAAGTTCCGCTACTAGAAAATCCACAGCTAGAGATTCCGCAACTAGAAACTCCACAACTAGAAACTCCAGAACTCAAAACTCCACAACTCGAAACTCCACAACTGGAAACTCCACAACTGGAAACTCCACAACCAGACACTCCACAACTAAAAACTCTACAACCAGAAACTCCTAAACTAGAGACTCCACAACTAGAGACTACAACTAGAGACTTCAAACTAGAAACTCAATAACTAGAAACTCCACAACTTGAAACTCCACAACTAGAAACTCCACAACTAGAAACTCAACAACTAGAGGCTCTGCAACTAGAAACTCCGCAGCTAGAAACTCCACAAATAGAAACTCCGCAACTAGAAACTCCGCAGCTAGAAACTACACAACTAGAGACTCCACAACTAGAAACTCCACAACTAGAAACTCCACAACTTGAAACCTCACAACCTTAAGTTATGCAACTAGAAAATCCACAGCTAGAGATTCCGCAACCAGAAACTCCACAACTAGAAACTCCACAACTAGAAACTCAACAACTAGAAACTCCGGAACTAGAGACTCCACAACTAGAAACTCCACAACTTGAAACACCGCAACTACAAACTCCACAACTACAAACTCCACAAATAGAGACTCGGTCTGGAAATTTCATATCTAGAAACTCCACAACTAAAAACCCCACAACTAGAGACTCCGCAACTACAAACTCCACAACCAGAGACTCTGCAACTAGAAACTCCGCAGCTAGAAACTCCACAAATAGAAACTTCGCAACTAGAAACTCCGCAGCTAGAATCTACACAACTGGAAACTCCACAACTAGATACTCCACAACTGGAAACTCCACAACTAAAAACTCCACAACTACAACTAAAGACTCCACAACTCGAAACTCCAAAACTAAAAACTCCACAACCAGAGACTCCGCAACTCCACAACTAGAAACTCCACAACTGGAAACTCCACAACTAGATACTGCGCAACTAGAAACTCCACAACTAGAGACTCCCCAACTTGAAACTCCACAACTTTAAACTCCACAGCTTGAGACTCCACAACTAGAAACTCCACAACTTGAAACTCCACAACTAGAAACTCCACAACCAGAAACTGTACAACTAGAAACTCCACAACTAGAAACTCCACAACTATAATCTCCGCAACTAGAGACTCCACAACTAAAAACTCTACAACTAGAAACTCCACAACAACAAACTCAACAAATATAGACTCGGCAACTAGAAATTCCATATCTAGAAACTCCTCAACTAAAAACCCCACAACTAAAAACTCCACAACTAGAAACTCCACAACTAGAAACTCTACAACTAGAGACTCCGCAACTAGAAACTCCACAGCCAGAGACTCTGCAACTAGAAACTCTGCAGCTAGAAACTCCACAAACAGAAACTCCACAATTAGAAACTCCGCAGCTAGAAACTCCTCAACTAGACACTCCACAGCTAGAAACTCCACAACTAGAAACTCAACAACTAGAAACTCCACAACTAGAAACTCCACAACTTGAAACCTCACAACCTTAAGTTCCACAACTAGAAAATCCACAGCTAGAGATTCCGCAACTACAAACTCCACAACTAGAAACTCCACAACTAGAAACTCAACAACTAGAAACTCCACAAATAGAAACTCCACAACTAGAAACTGCGCAGCTAGAAACTACACAACTAGAGACTCCACAACTAGAAACTCCACAACTAGAAACTCCACAACTAGCAACTCCAACCTTTAAACCTCAAAACCTTAAGTTACGCAACTAGAAAATCCACAGCTAGAGATTCCGCAACTAGAAACTCCACAACTAGAAACTCCACAACTAGAAACTCAACAACTAGAAACTCCGCAACTTGAGACTCCACAACTTCAAACTCCACAACTTGAAACTCCACAACTAGATACTCCACAACTTTAAACTCCACAACTTGAGACTCCACAACTAGAAACTCAACAAATGAAAACTCCGCAACTAGAAACTCCGCAGCTAGAAACTACACAACTAGAGACTCCAGAACTAGAAACTCCAAAACTCGAAACTTCACAACTGGAAACTCCACAACTAGACACTCCACAACTAAAAACTCTTCAACTAGAAACTCCTAAACTTGAGACTCCAAAACTAGAGAATCTACAAGTAGAGACTTCAAACTAGAAACTCAACAACTAAAAACTCCACAACTAAAAACTCAACAACTAGAAACTGCACAGCTTGAGACTCCGCAACTTGAAACTCCACAACTTGAAACTCCACAACTAGAAACTCCGAAACTAGAAACTCCACAACTAGAAACTCCACAACTTGAAACTCCACAACTAGAAACTCCACAACCAGAAACTCTACAACTAGAAACTCCACAACTAGAAACTCCACAAAAAGAAACTTCGCAACTAGAGACTCCACAACAAAAAACTCCACAACTAGAAACTCCACAACTTGAAACCTCACAACCATAAGTTCCGCAACTAGAAAATCCACAGCTAGAGATTCCGCAACTAGAAACTCCACAACTAGAAACTCCAGGACTCAATACTCCACAACTCGAAACTCCACAACTGGAAACTCCACAACTGGAAACTCCACAACTAGACACTCCACAACTAAAAACTCTACAACCAGAAACTCCTAAACTAGAGACTCCACAACTAGAGACTACAACTAGAGACTTCAAACTAGAAACTCAACAACTAGAAACTCCACAACTTGAAACTCTAAAACTAGAAACTCCACAACTAGAAACTCTACAACTAGAGACTCTTCAACTAGAGAATTCGCAACTACAAACTCCAAAACTAGGGACTCTGAACTAGAAACTCCACAGCTAGAAACTCCACGAGTAGAAACTCCACAACTTGAAACTCCACAACTACAAACTCCACAAATGGAGACTCGGCTACAAGAAATTTCATGTCTCGAAAGTCCACAACTAAAAACTCCACAACTGGAAACTCCACAACTAGAAACCCCACAACTAGAAATACCACAACTAGAGACTCCGCAACTAGAAACTCCACAACCAGAGACTCTGCAACTAGAAACTCCACAAATAGAAACTCCGCAACTAGAAACTCCGCAGCTAGAAACTACACAACTAGAGACTCCACAACTAGAAACTCCACAACTAGAAACTCCACAACTTGAAACCTCACAACCTTAAATTACGCAACTAGAAAATCCACAGCTAGAGATTCCGCAACTAGAAACTCCACAACTAGAAACTCCACAACTAGAAACTCAACAACTAGACACTCCGGAACTAGAGACTCCACAACTAGAAACTCCACAACCTGAAACTCCACAACGAGAAACTCCACAACTACAAACTCCACAAATAGAGACTCGGCAACTAGAAATTCCATATCTAGAAACTCCACAACTATAAACTTCACAACTAGAGACTCCGCAACTAGAAACTCCACAACCAGAGACTCTGCAACTAGAAACTCCGCAGCTAGAAACTCCACAAATAGAAACTCCGCAACTAGAAACTCCGCAGCTAGAAACTACACAACTGGAAACACCACAACTAGATACTCCACAACTAGAAACTCCACAACTACAACTAAAGACTCCCCAACTCGAAACTCCAAAACTAGAAACTCCACAACCAGAGACTCCACAACTCCACAACTAGAAACTCCACAACTGGAAACTCCACAACTACATACTGCGCAACTAGAAACTCCACAACTAGAGACTCAACAACTTTAAACTCCACAACTTGAAACTCCACAACTTGAGACTCCACAACTAGAAACTCCACAACCAGAAACTCCACAACTAGAAACTCCACAACTAGAAACTCTGCAACTAGAGACTCCACAAATAGAAACTCCACAACTAGAAACACCACAACTACAAACTCAACAACTAGAAACTCCACAACTAGAAACTCCACCACTAGAAACTCCACAACTTGAAACCTCACAACCTTAAGTTACGCAACTAGAAAATCCACAGCTAAAGATTCCGCAACTAGAAACTCCACAACTAGAGACTCCGCAACTAGAAACTCCACAACCAGAGACTCTGCAACTAGAAACTCCGCAGCTAGAAACTCCACAAATAGAAACTCCGCAACTAGAAACTCCGCAGCTAGAAACTACACAACTAGAGACTCCACAACTAGAAACTCCACAACTAGAAACTCCACAACTAGAAACTCCACAACTTGAAACCTCCCAACCTTAAGTTACGCAACTAGAAAATCCACAGCCAGAGATTCCGCAACTAGAAATTCCATAACTAGAAACTCCACAACTAGAAACTCCACAACTAGAAACTCCGCAGCTAGAGACTACACAACTAGAGACTCCAGAACTAGAAACTCCAAAACTCGAAACTTCACAACTGGAAACTCCACAACTAGACACTCCACAACTAAAAACTCTTCAACTAGAAACTCCTAAACTTGAGACTCCAAAACTAGAGAATCTACAAGTAGAGACTTCAAACTAGAAACTCAACATATAAAAACTCCACAACTAAAAACTCAACAACTAGAAACTGCACAGCTTGAGACTCCGCAACTTGAAACTCCACAACTAGAAACTCCGAAACTAGAAACTCCACAACTAGAAACTCCACAACTTGAAACTCCACAACTAGAAACTCCACAACCAGAAACTCTACAACTAGAAACTCCACAACTAGAAACTCCACAAAAAGAAACTTCGCAACTAGAGTCTCCACAACAAAAAACTCCACAACTAGAAACTCCACAACAACAAACTCCACAAATAGAGACTCGGCAACTAGAAAAAAATTCCATATATAGAAACTTCACAACTAAAAACCCCACAACTAAAAACTCCACAACTAGAAACTCCACAACTAGAAACTCTACAACTAGAGACCCCGCAACTAGAAACTCCACAGCCAGAGACTCTGCAACTAGAAACTCTGCAGCTAGAAACTCCACAAACAGAAACTCCACAATTAGAAACTCCGCAGCTAGAAACTCCACAACTAGAGACTCCACAACTAGAAACTCCACAACTAGAAACTCCACAACTAGAAACTCCACAACTTGAAACCTCACAACCTTAAGTTCCGCTACTAGAAAATCCACAGCTAGAGATTCCGCAACTAGAAACTCCACAACTAGAAACTCCAGAACTCAAAACTCCACAACTCGAAACTCCACAACTGGAAACTCCACAACTGGAAACTCCACAACCAGACACTCCACAACTAAAAACTCTACAACCAGAAACTCCTAAACTAGAGACTCCACAACTAGAGACTACAACTAGAGACTTCAAACTAGAAACTCAATAACTAGAAACTCCACAACTTGAAACTCCACAACTAGAAACTCCACAACTAGAAACTCAACAACTAGAGGCTCTGCAACTAGAAACTCCGCAGCTAGAAACTCCACAAATAGAAACTCCGCAACTAGAAACTCCGCAGCTAGAAACTACACAACTAGAGACTCCACAACTAGAAACTCCACAACTAGAAACTCCACAACTTGAAACCTCACAACCTTAAGTTATGCAACTAGAAAATCCACAGCTAGAGATTCCGCAACCAGAAACTCCACAACTAGAAACTCCACAACTAGAAACTCAACAACTAGAAACTCCGGAACTAGAGACTCCACAACTAGAAACTCCACAACTTGAAACTCCGCAACTACAAACTCCACAACTACAAACTCCACAAATAGAGACTCGGTCTGGAAATTTCATATCTAGAAACTCCACAACTAAAAACCCCACAACTAGAGACTCCGCAACTACAAACTCCACAACCAGAGACTCTGCAACTAGAAACTCCGCAGCTAGAAACTCCACAAATAGAAACTTCGCAACTAGAAACTCCGCAGCTAGAATCTACACAACTGGAAACTCCACAACTAGATACTCCACAACTGGAAACTCCACAACTAAAAACTCCACAACTACAACTAAAGACTCCACAACTCGAAACTCCAAAACTAAAAACTCCACAACCAGAGACTCCGCAACTCCACAACTAGAAACTCCACAACTGGAAACTCCACAACTAGATACTGCGCAACTAGAAACTCCACAACTAGAGACTCCCCAACTTGAAACTCCACAACTTTAAACTCCACAGCTTGAGACTCCACAACTAGAAACTCCACAACTTGAAACTCCACAACTAGAAACTCCACAACCAGAAACTGTACAACTAGAAACTCCACAACTAGAAACTCCACAACTATAATCTCCGCAACTAGAGACTCCACAACTAAAAACTCTACAACTAGAAACTCCACAACAACAAACTCAACAAATATAGACTCGGCAACTAGAAATTCCATATCTAGAAACTCCTCAACTAAAAACCCCACAACTAAAAACTCCACAACTAGAAACTCCACAACTAGAAACTCTACAACTAGAGACTCCGCAACTAGAAACTCCACAGCCAGAGACTCTGCAACTAGAAACTCTGCAGCTAGAAACTCCACAAACAGAAACTCCACAATTAGAAACTCCGCAGCTAGAAACTCCTCAACTAGACACTCCACAGCTAGAAACTCCACAACTAGAAACTCAACAACTAGAAACTCCACAACTAGAAACTCCACAACTTGAAACCTCACAACCTTAAGTTCCACAACTAGAAAATCCACAGCTAGAGATTCCGCAACTACAAACTCCACAACTAGAAACTCCACAACTAGAAACTCAACAACTAGAAACTCCACAAATAGAAACTCCACAACTAGAAACTGCGCAGCTAGAAACTACACAACTAGAGACTCCACAACTAGAAACTCCACAACTAGAAACTCCACAACTAGCAACTCCAACCTTTAAACCTCAAAACCTTAAGTTACGCAACTAGAAAATCCACAGCTAGAGATTCCGCAACTAGAAACTCCACAACTAGAAACTCCACAACTAGAAACTCAACAACTAGAAACTCCGCAACTTGAGACTCCACAACTTCAAACTCCACAACTTGAAACTCCACAACTAGATACTCCACAACTTTAAACTCCACAACTTGAGACTCCACAACTAGAAACTCAACAAATGAAAACTCCGCAACTAGAAACTCCGCAGCTAGAAACTACACAACTAGAGACTCCAGAACTAGAAACTCCAAAACTCGAAACTTCACAACTGGAAACTCCACAACTAGACACTCCACAACTAAAAACTCTTCAACTAGAAACTCCTAAACTTGAGACTCCAAAACTAGAGAATCTACAAGTAGAGACTTCAAACTAGAAACTCAACAACTAAAAACTCCACAACTAAAAACTCAACAACTAGAAACTGCACAGCTTGAGACTCCGCAACTTGAAACTCCACAACTTGAAACTCCACAACTAGAAACTCCGAAACTAGAAACTCCACAACTAGAAACTCCACAACTTGAAACTCCACAACTAGAAACTCCACAACCAGAAACTCTACAACTAGAAACTCCACAACTAGAAACTCCACAAAAAGAAACTTCGCAACTAGAGACTCCACAACAAAAAACTCCACAACTAGAAACTCCACAACTTGAAACCTCACAACCATAAGTTCCGCAACTAGAAAATCCACAGCTAGAGATTCCGCAACTAGAAACTCCACAACTAGAAACTCCAGGACTCAATACTCCACAACTCGAAACTCCACAACTGGAAACTCCACAACTGGAAACTCCACAACTAGACACTCCACAACTAAAAACTCTACAACCAGAAACTCCTAAACTAGAGACTCCACAACTAGAGACTACAACTAGAGACTTCAAACTAGAAACTCAACAACTAGAAACTCCACAACTTGAAACTCTAAAACTAGAAACTCCACAACTAGAAACTCTACAACTAGAGACTCTTCAACTAGAGAATTCGCAACTACAAACTCCAAAACTAGGGACTCTGAACTAGAAACTCCACAGCTAGAAACTCCACGAGTAGAAACTCCACAACTTGAAACTCCACAACTACAAACTCCACAAATGGAGACTCGGCTACAAGAAATTTCATGTCTCGAAAGTCCACAACTAAAAACTCCACAACTGGAAACTCCACAACTAGAAACCCCACAACTAGAAATACCACAACTAGAGACTCCGCAACTAGAAACTCCACAACCAGAGACTCTGCAACTAGAAACTCCACAAATAGAAACTCCGCAACTAGAAACTCCGCAGCTAGAAACTACACAACTAGAGACTCCACAACTAGAAACTCCACAACTAGAAACTCCACAACTTGAAACCTCACAACCTTAAATTACGCAACTAGAAAATCCACAGCTAGAGATTCCGCAACTAGAAACTCCACAACTAGAAACTCCACAACTAGAAACTCAACAACTAGACACTCCGGAACTAGAGACTCCACAACTAGAAACTCCACAACCTGAAACTCCACAACGAGAAACTCCACAACTACAAACTCCACAAATAGAGACTCGGCAACTAGAAATTCCATATCTAGAAACTCCACAACTATAAACTTCACAACTAGAGACTCCGCAACTAGAAACTCCACAACCAGAGACTCTGCAACTAGAAACTCCGCAGCTAGAAACTCCACAAATAGAAACTCCGCAACTAGAAACTCCGCAGCTAGAAACTACACAACTGGAAACACCACAACTAGATACTCCACAACTAGAAACTCCACAACTACAACTAAAGACTCCCCAACTCGAAACTCCAAAACTAGAAACTCCACAACCAGAGACTCCACAACTCCACAACTAGAAACTCCACAACTGGAAACTCCACAACTACATACTGCGCAACTAGAAACTCCACAACTAGAGACTCAACAACTTTAAACTCCACAACTTGAAACTCCACAACTTGAGACTCCACAACTAGAAACTCCACAACCAGAAACTCCACAACTAGAAACTCCACAACTAGAAACTCTGCAACTAGAGACTCCACAAATAGAAACTCCACAACTAGAAACACCACAACTACAAACTCAACAACTAGAAACTCCACAACTAGAAACTCCACCACTAGAAACTCCACAACTTGAAACCTCACAACCTTAAGTTACGCAACTAGAAAATCCACAGCTAAAGATTCCGCAACTAGAAACTCCACAACTAGAGACTCCGCAACTAGAAACTCCACAACCAGAGACTCTGCAACTAGAAACTCCGCAGCTAGAAACTCCACAAATAGAAACTCCGCAACTAGAAACTCCGCAGCTAGAAACTACACAACTAGAGACTCCACAACTAGAAACTCCACAACTAGAAACTCCACAACTAGAAACTCCACAACTTGAAACCTCCCAACCTTAAGTTACGCAACTAGAAAATCCACAGCCAGAGATTCCGCAACTAGAAATTCCATAACTAGAAACTCCACAACTAGAAACTCCACAACTAGAAACTCCGCAGCTAGAGACTCCACAACTAGAAACTCCACAACTTGAAACTCCACAACTAGAAACTCCACAACTACAAACTCCAGAAATAGAGACTCGGCAACTAGAAATTCCATATCTAGAAACTCCACAACTAAAAACTTTACAACTAGAATCTGCAAAACTAGAGACTTCACAACTAGAAACTCAACAACTAGAAACTCCACAACTAAAAACGCCACAACTGGAAACTCCACAACTTGAGACTCCGCAACTTCAAACTCCACAACTAGAAAACTCAGCTATTAAAAACTCCGCAACTAGAAACTCCACAACTAGATACTCCAACTGGAAACTCCACAACTAGAAACTTCACAACCGGAAACTCCACAACTAGATACTCCACAACTGGAAACTCCACCAACAGAGACTCTGCAACTAGAAACTCCGCAACTCGAAACTCCACAACTAGAAACTCCACAACTAGAAACTCCACAACTAGAGACTCCGCATTTCCACAACTAGAAACTCCACAACTGGAAACTCCACAACTAGATACTCCACAACTAGAAACTCCACAACTAGAGACTCCCCAACTTGAAACTCCACAACTTGATACTCCACAACTAGAAACTCCACAACTTTAAACTTCACAACTAGAAACTCCACAACCAGAAAATCTGCAACTAGAAACTCCGCAACTAGAAACTCCACAACCAGAGACTCCGCACCTAGAAACTCCACAACTCGAAACTCCACAACTAGAAACTCCACAACTAGAAACTCCACAACTAGAGACTCCGCAACTCCACAAATAGAAACTCCACAACTGGAAACTCCACAACTAGATACTCCGCAACTAGAAACTCCACAACTAGAGACTCCCCAACTTGAAACTCCACAACTTTAAACTCCACAGCTTGAGACTCCACAACAAGAAACTCCACAACTTGAAACTCCACAACTAGAAACTCCACAACCAGAAACTGTACAACTAGAAACTCCACAACTAGAAACTCCACAACTATAATCTCTGCAACTAGAGACTCCACAACTAAAAACTCTACAACTAGAAACTCCACAACAACAAACTCAACAAATATAGACTCGGCAACTAGAAATTCTATATCTAGAAACTCCTCAACTAAAAACCCCACAACTAAAAACTCCACAACTAGAAACTCCACAACTAGAAACTCTACAACTAGAGACTCCGCAACTAGAAACTCCACAGCCAGAGACTCTGCAACTAGAAACTCTGCAGCTAGAAACTCCACAAACAGAAACTCCACAATTAGAAACTCCGCAGCTAGAAACTCCTCAACTAGACACTCCACAGCTAGAAACTCCACAACTAGAAACTCCACAACTAGAAACTCCACAACTAGAAACTCCACAACTTGAAACCTCACAACCTTAAGTTCCACAACTAGAAAATCCACAGCTAGAGATTCCGCAACTAGAAACTCCACAACTAGAAACTCCACAACTAGAAACTCAACAACTAGAAACTCCACAAATAGAAACTCCACAACTAGAAACTGCGCAGCTAGAAACTACACAACTAGAGACTCCACAACTAGAAACTCCACAACTAGAAACTCCACAACTAGCAACTCCAACCTTTAAACCTCAAAACCTTAGGTTACGCAACTAGAAAATCCACAGCTAGAGATTCCGCAACTAGAAACTCCACAACTAGAAACTCCACAACTAGAAACTCAACAACTAGAAACTCCGCAACCTGAGACTCCACAACTTCAAACTCCACAACTTGAAACTCCACAACTAGATACTCCACAACTTTAAACTCCACAACTTGAGACTCCACAACTAGAAACTCAACAAATGAAAACTCCGCAACTAGAAACTCCGCAGCTAGAAACTACACAACTAGAGACTCCAGAACTAGAAACTCCAAAACTCGAAACTTCACAACTGGAAACTCCACAACTAGACACTCCACTACTAAAAACTCTTCAACTAGAAACTCCTAAACTTGAGACTCCAAAACTAGAGAATCTACAAGTAGAGACTTCAAACTAGAAACTCAACAACTAAAAACTCCACAACTAAAAACTCAACAACTAGATCTGCACAGCATGAGACTCCGCAACTTGAAACTCCACAACTTGAAACTCCACAACTAGAAACTCCGAAACTAGAAACTCCACAACTAGAAACTCCACAACTTGAAACTCCACAACTAGAAACTCCACAACCAGAAACTCTACAACTAGAAACTCCACAACTAGAAACTCCACAAAAAGAAACTTCGCAACTAGAGACTCCACAACAAAAAACTCCACAACTAGAAACTCCACAACAACAAACTCCACAAATAGAGACTCGGCAACTAGAAACTCCACAGCCAGAGACTCTGGAACTAGAAACTCTGCAGCTAGAAACTCCACAAACAGAAACTCCACAATTAGAAACTCCGCAGCTAGAAACTCCACAACTAGAGACTCCACAACTAGAAACTCCACAACTAGAAACTCCACAACTAGAAACTCCACAACTTGAAACCTCACAACCTTAAGTTCCGCAACTAGAAAATCCACAGCTAGAGATTCCGCAACTAGAAACTCCACAACTAGAAACTCCAGAACTCAAAACTCCACAACTCGAAACTCCACAACTGGAAACTCCACAACTGGAAACTCCACAACCAGACACTCCACAACTAAAAACTCTACAACCAGAAACTCCTAAACTAGAGACTCCACAACTAGAGACTACAACTAGAGACTTCAAACTAGAAACTCAATAACTAGAGGCTCTGCAACTAGAAACTCCGCAGCTAGAAACTCCACAAATAGAAACTCCGCAACTAGAAACTCCGCAGCTAGAAACTACACAACTAGAGACTCCACAACTAGAAACTCCACAACTAGAAACTCCACAACTTGAAACCTCACAACCTTAAGTTATGCAACTAGAAAATCCACAGCTAGAGATTCCGCAACTAGAAACTCCACAACTAGAAACTCCACAACTAGAAACTCAACAACTAGAAACCCCGGAACTAGAGACTCCACAACTAGAAACTCCACAACTTGAAACTCCACAACTAGAAACTCCACAACTACAAACTCCACAAATAGAGACTCGGTCTGGAAATTTCATATCTAGAAACTCCACAACTAAAAACCCCACAACTAGAGACTCCGCAACTACAAACTCCACAACCAGAGACTCTGCAACTAGAAACTCCGCAGCTAGAAACTCCACAAATAGAAACTCCGCAACTAGAAACTCCGCAGCTAGAATCTACACAACTGGAAACTCCCCAACTAGATACTCCACAACTGGAAACTCCACAACTAGAAACTCCACAACTACAACTAAAGACTCCACAACTCGAAACTCCAAAACTAAAAACTCCACAACCAGAGACTCCGCAACTCCACAACTAGAAACTCCACAACTGGAAACTCCACAACTAGATACTGCGCAACTAGAAACTCCACAACTAGAGACTCCACAACTTTAAACTCCACAACTTGAAACTCCACAACTTGAGACTCAACAACTAGAAACTCCACAACTTGAAACTCCACAACTAGAAACTCCACAACCAGAAACTCCCCAACTAGAAACTCCACAACTAGAAACTCTGCAACTAGAGACTCCACAAATAGAAACTCCACAACTAGAAACTCCACAACTACAAACTCCACAACTAGAAAGTCCACAACTAGAAACTCCACAACTAGAAACTCCACAACTTGAAACCTCACAACCTTAAGTTACGCAACTAGAAAATCCACAGCTAGAGATTCCGCAACTAGAAACTCCACAACTAGAAACACCACAACTAGATACTCAACAACTAGAAACTCCGCAACTAGAAACTCCACAACCAGAGACTCTGCAACTAGAAACTCCGCAGCTAGAAACTCCACAAATAGAAACTACGCAACTAGAAACTCCGCAGCTAGAAACTACACAACTAGAGACTCCACAACTAGAAACTCCACAACTAGAAACTCCACAACTAGAAACTCCACAACTTGAAACCTCACAACCTTAAGTTACGCAACTAGAAAATCCACAGCTAGAGATTCCGCAACTAGAAACTCCACAACTAGAGACTCCGCAACTAGAAACTCCACAACCAGAGACTCTGCAACTAGAAACTCCGCAGCTAGAAACTCCACAAATAGAAACTCCGCAACTAGAAACTCCGCAGCTAGAAACTACACAACTAGAGACTCCACAACTAGAAACTCCACAACTAGAAACTCCACAACTAGAAACTCCACAACTTGAAACCTCCCAACCTTAAGTTACGCAACTAGAAAATCCACAGCCAGAGATTCCGCAACTAGAAATTCCATAACTAGAAACTCCACAACTAGAAACTAGAAACTCCACAACTAGAAACTCCGCAGCTAGAGACTCCACAACTAGAAACTCCACAACTTGAAACTCCACAACTAGAAACTCCACAACTACAAACTCCAGAAATAGAGACTCGGCAACTAGAAAATCCATATCTAGAAACTCCACAACTAAAAACTTTACAACTAGAATCTGCAAAACTAGAGACTTCACAACTAGAAACTCAACAACTAGAAACTCCACAACTAAAAACGCCACAACTGGAAACTCCACAACTTGAGACTCCGCAACTTCAAACTCCACAACTAGAAAACTCAGCTATTAAAAACTCCGCAACTAGAAACTCCACAACTAGATACTCCAACTGGAAACTCCACAACTAGAAACTTCACAACCGGAAACTCCACAACTAGATACTCCACAACTGGAAACTCCACCAACAGAGACTCTGCAACTAGAAACTCCGCAACTCGAAACTCCACAACTAGAAACTCAACAAATGAAAACTCCGCAACTAGAAACTCCGCAGCTAGAAACTACACAACTAGAGACTCCAGAACTAGAAACTCCAAAACTCGAAACTTCACAACTGGAAACTCCACAACTAGACACTCCACAACTAAAAACTCTTCAACTAGAAACTCCTAAACTTGAGACTCCAAAACTAGAGAATCTACAAGTAGAGACTTCAAACTAGAAACTCAACAACTAAAAACTCCACAACTAAAAACTCAACAACTAGAAACTGCACAGCTTGAGACTCCGCAACTTGAAACTCCACAACTTGAAACTCCACAACTAGAAACTCCGAAACTAGAAACTCCACAACTAGAAACTCCACAACTTGAAACTCCACAACTAGAAACTCCACAACCAGAAACTCTACAACTAGAAACTCCACAACTAGAAACTCCACAAAAAGAAACTTCGCAACTAGAGACTCCACAACAAAAAACTCCACAACTAGAAACTCCACAACTTGAAACCTCACAACCATAAGTTCCGCAACTATAAAATCCACAGCTAGAGATTCCGCAACTAGAAACTCCACAACTAGAAACTCCAGGACTCAATACTCCACAACTCGAAACTCCACAACTGGAAACTCCACAACTGGAAACTCCACAACTAGACACTCCACAACTAAAAACTCTACAACCAGAAACTCCTAAACTAGAGACTCCACAACTAGAGACTACAACTAGAGACTTCAAACTAGAAACTCAACAACTAGAAACTCCACAACTTGAAACTCTAAAACTAGAAACTCCACAACTAGAAACTCTACAACTAGAGACTCTTCAACTAGAGAATTCGCAACTACAAACTCCAAAACTAGAGACTCTGAACTAGAAACTCCACAGCTAGAAACTCCACGAGTAGAAACTCCACAACTTGAAACTCCACAACTACAAACTCCACAAATGGAGACTCGGCTACAAGAAATTTCATGTCTCGAAAGTCCACAACTAAAAACTCCACAACTGGAAACTCCACAACTAGAAACCCCACAACTAGAAATACCACAACTAGAGACTCCGCAACTAGAAACTCCACAACCAGAGACTCTGCAACTAGAAACTCCACAAATAGAAACTCCGCAACTAGAAACTCCGCAGCTAGAAACTACACAACTAGAGACTCCACAACTAGAAACTCCACAACTAGAAACTCCACAACTTGAAACCTCACAACCTTAAATTACGCAACTAGAAAATCCACAGCTAGAGATTCCGCAACTAGAAACTCCACAACTAGAAACTCCACAACTAGAAACTCAACAACTAGACACTCCGGAACTAGAGACTCCACAACTAGAAACTCCACAACCTGAAACTCCACAACGAGAAACTCCACAACTACAAACTCCACAAATAGAGACTCGGCAACTAGAAATTCCATATCTAGAAACTCCACAACTATAAACTTCACAACTAGAGACTCCGCAACTAGAAACTCCACAACCAGAGACTCTGCAACTAGAAACTCCGCAGCTAGAAACTCCACAAATAGAAACTCCGCAACTAGAAACTCCGCAGCTAGAAACTACACAACTGGAAACACCACAACTAGATACTCCAACACTAGAAACTCCACAACTACAACTAAAGACTCCCCAACTCGAAACTCCAAAACTAGAAACTCCACAACCAGAGACTCCACAACTCCACAACTAGAAACTCCACAACTGGAAACTCCACAACTACATACTGCGCAACTAGAAACTCCACAACTAGAGACTCCACAACTTTAAACTCCACAACTTGAAACTCCACAACTTGAGACTCCACAACTAGAAACTCCACAACCAGAAACTCCACAACTAGAAACTCCACAACTAGAAACTCTGCAACTAGAGACTCCACAAATAGAAACTCCACAACTAGAAACACCACAACTACAAACTCAACAACTAGAAACTCCACAACTAGAAACTCCACCACTAGAAACTCCACAACTTGAAACCTCACAACCTTAAGTTACGCAACTAGAAAATCCACAGCTAAAGATTCCGCAACTAGAAACTCCACAACTAGAGACTCCGCAACTAGAAACTCCACAACCAGAGACTCTGCAACTAGAAACTCCGCAGCTAGAAACTCCACAAATAGAAACTCCGCAACTAGAAACTCCGCAGCTAGAAACTACACAACTAGAGACTCCACAACTAGAAACTCCACAACTAGAAACTCCACAACTAGAAACTCCACAACTTGAAACCTCCCAACCTTAAGTTACACAACTAGAAAATCCACAGCCAGAGATTCCGCAACTAGAAATTCCATAACTAGAAACTCCACAACTAGAAACTCCACAACTAGAAACTCCGCAGCTAGAGACTCCACAACTAGAAACTCCACAACTTGAAACTCCACAACTAGAAACTCCACAACTACAAACTCCAGAAATAGAGACTCGGCAACTAGAAATTCTATATCTAGAAACTCCACAACTAAAAACTTTACAACTAGAATCTGCAAAACTAGAGACTTCACAACTAGAAACTCAACAACTAGAAACTCCACAACTAAAAACGCCACAACTGGAAACTCCACAACTTGAGACTCCGCAACTTCAAACTCCACAACTAGAAAACTCAGCTATTAAAAACTCCGCAACTAGAAACTCCACAACTAGATACTCCAACTGGAAACTCCACAACTAGAAACTTCACAACCGGAAACTCCACAACTAGATACTCCACAACTGGAAACTCCACCAACAGAGACTCTGCAACTAGAAACTCCGCAACTCGAAACTCCACAACTAGAAACTCCACAACTAGAAACTCCACAACTAGAGACTCCGCATTTCCACAACTAGAAACTCCACAACTGGAAACTCCACAACTAGATACTCCACAACTAGAAACTCCACAACTAGAGACTCCCCAACTTGAAACTCCACAACTTTGAACTCCACAACTTGATACTCCACAACTAGAAACTCCACAACTTTAAACTTCACAACTAGAAACTCCACAACCAGAAAATCTACAACTAGAAACTCCGCAACTAGAAACTCCACAACCAGAGACTCTGCACCTAGAAACTCCACAACTCGAAACTCCACAACTAGAAACTCCACAACTAGAAACTCCACAACTAGAGACTCCGCAACTCCACAAATAGAAACTCCACAACTGGAAACTCCACAACTAGATACTCCGCAACTAGAAACTCAACAACTAGAGACTCCCCAACTTGAAACTCCACAAATTTAAACTCCACAGCTTGAGACTCCACAACTAGAAGCTCCACAACTTGAAACTCCACAACTAGAAACTCCACAACCAGAAACTGTACAACTAGAAACTCCACAACTAGAAACTCCACAACTATAATCTCCGCAACTAGAGACTCCACAACTAAAAACTCTACAACTAGAAACTCCACAACAACAAACTCAACAAATATAGACTCGGCAACTAGAAATTCCATATCTAGAAACTCCTCAACTAAAAACCCCACAACTAAAAACTCCACAACTAGAAACTCCACAACTAGAAACTCTACAACTAGAGACTCCGCAACTAGAAACTCCACAGCCAGAGACTCTGCAACTAGAAACTCTGCAGCTAGAAACTCCACAAACAGAAGCTCCACAATTAGAAACTCCGCAGCTAGAAACTCCTCAACTAGACACTCCACAGCTAGAAACTCCACAACTAGAAACTCCACAACTAGAAACTCCACAACTAGAAACTCCACAAATAGAAACTCCACAACTAGAAACTGCGCAGCTAGAAACTACACAACTAGAGACTCCACAACTAGAAACTCCACAACTAGAAACTCCACAACTAGCAACTCCAACCTTTAAACCTCAAAACCTTAAGTTACGCAACTAGAAAATCCACAGCTAGAGATTCCGCAACTAGAAACTCCACAACTAGAAACTCCACAACTAGAAACTCAACAACTAGAAACTCCGCAACTTGAGACTCCACAACTTCAAACTCCACAACTTGAAACTCCACAACTAGATACTCCACAACTTTAAACTCCACAACTTGAGACTCCACAACTAGAAACTCAACAAATGAAAACTCCGCAACTAGAAACTCCGCAGCTAGAAACTACACAACTAGAGACTCCAGAACTAGAAACTCCAAAACTCGAAACTTCACAACTGGAAACTCCACAACTAGACACTCCACTACTAAAAACTCTTCAACTAGAAACTCCTAAACTTGAGACTCCAAAACTAGAGAATCTACAAGTAGAGACTTCAAACTAGAAACTCAACAACTAAAAACTCCACAACTAAAAACTCAACAACTAGAAACTGCACAGCTTGAGACTCCGCAACTTGAAACTCCACAACTTGAAACTCCACAACTAGAAACTCCGAAACTAGAAACTCCACAACTAGAAACTCCACAACTTGAAACTCCACAACTAGAAACTCCACAACCAGAAACTCTACAACTAGAAACTCCACAACTAGAAACTCCACAAAAAGAAACTTCGCAACTAGAGACTCCACAACAAAAAACTCCACAACTAGAAACTCCACAACAACAAACTCCACAAATAGAGACTCGGCAACTAGAAAAAAATTCCATATATAGAAACTTCACAACTAAAAACCCCACAACTAAAAACTCCACAACTAGAAACTCCACAACTAGAAACTCTACAACTAGAGACCCCACAACTAGAAACTCCACAGCCAGAGACTCTGCAACTAGAAACTCTGCAGCTAGAAACTCCACAAACAGAAACTCCACAATTAGAAACTCCGCAGCTAGAAACTCCACAACTAGAGACTCCACAACTAGAAACTCCACAACTAGAAACTCCACAACTAGAAACTCCACAACTTGAAACCTCACAACCTTAAGTTCCGCAACTAGAAAATCCACAGCTAGAGATTCCGCAACTAGAAACTCCACAACTAGAAACTCCAGAACTCAAAACTCCACAACTCGAAACTCCACAACTGGAAACTCCACAACCAGACACTCCACAACTAAAAACTCTACAACCAGAAACTCCTAAACTAGAGACTCCACAACTAGAGACTACAACTAGAGACTTCAAACTAGAAACTCAATAACTAGAAACTCCACAACTTGAAACTCCACAACTAGAAACTCCACAACTAGAAACTACACAACTAGAGACTCCACAACTAGAAACTCCACAACTAGAAACTCCACAACTTGAAACCTCACAACCTTAAGTTATGCAACTAGAAAATCCACAGCTAGAGATTCCGCAACTAGAAACTCCACAACTAGAAACTCCACAACTAGAAACTCAACAACTAGAAACTCCGGAACTAGAGACTCCACAACTAGAAACTCCACAACTTGAAACTCCACAACTAGAAACTCCACAACTACAAACTCCACAAATAGAGACTCGGTCTGGAAATTTCATATCTAGAAACTCCACAACTAAAAACCCCACAACTAGAGACTCCGCAACTACAAACTCCACAACCAGAGACTCTGCAACTAGAAACTCCGCAGCTAGAAACTCCACAAATAGAAACTCCGCAACTAGAAACTCCGCAGCTAGAATCTACACAACTGGAAACTCCCCAACTAGATACTCCACAACTGGAAACTCCACAACTAGAAACTCCACAACTACAACTAAAGACTCCACAACTCGAAACTCCAAAACTAAAAACTCCACAACCAGAGACTCCGCAACTCCACAACTAGAAACTCCACAACTGGAAACTCCACAACTAGATACTGCGCAACTAGAAACTCCACAACTAGAGTCTCCACAACTTTAAATTCCACAACTTGAAACTCAACAACTTGAGACTCAACAACTAGAAACTCCACAACTTGAAACTCCACAACTAGAAACTCCACAACCAGAAACTCCCCAACTAGAAACTCCACAACTAGAAACTCTGCAACTAGAGACTCCACAAATAGAAACTCCACAACTAGAAACTCCACAACTACAAACTCCACAACTAGAAAGTCCACAACTAGAAACTCCACAACTAGAAACTCCACAACTTGAAACCTCACAACCTTAAGTTACGCAACTAGAAAATCCACAGCTAGAGATTCCGCAACTAGAAACTCCACAACTAGAAACACCACAACTAGATACTCAACAACTAGAAACTCCGCAACTAGAAACTCAACAACCAGAGACTCTGCAACTAGAAACTCCGCAGCTAGAAACTCCACAAATAGAAACTCCGCAACTAGAAACTGCGCAGCTAGAAACTACACAACTAGAGACTCCACAACTAGAAAATCCACAACTAGAAACTCCACAACTAGAAACTCCACAACTTGAAACCTGACAACCTTAAGTTACGCAACTAGAAAATCCCCAGCTAGAGATTCCGCAACTAGAAACTCCACAACTAGAAACTCCACAACTAGAAACTCAACAACTAGAAACTCCGCAACTAGAAACTCCGCAGCTAGAAACTCCACAAATAGAAACTCCGCAACTAGAAACGTTGCAGCTAGAAACTACACAACTAGAGACTCGGCAACTAGAAATTCCACAACTAGAGACTCTGCAACTAGAAACTCCACAACTAGATACTCGGCAACTAGAAATTCCACAAATAGAGACTCGGCAACTAGAAATTCTATATCTAGAAACTCCACAACTAGAAACTGCAAAACTAGAGACTTCACAACTAGAAACTCCACAACTGGAAACTCCACAACTAGATACTCCGCAACTAGTAACTCTACAACTAGAGACTCCACAACTTTAAACTCCACAACTTGAGACTCCACAACTAGAAACTCAACAAATGAAAACTCCGCAACTAGAAACTCCGCAGCTAGAAACTGCACAGCTAGAGACTCCACAACTAGAAACTCCAAAACTCGAAACTTCACAACTAGAAACTCCACAACTAGACACTCCACAACTAAAATTTCTTCAACTAGAAACTCCTAAACTTGAGACTCCACAGCTAGAGAATCTACAAGTAGAGACTTCAAACTAGAAGCGCAACAACTAAAAACTCCACAACTAGAAACTCAAACATAGAAACTGCACAGCTTGAGACTCCGCAACTTGAAACTCCACAACTTGAAACTCCACAACTAGAAACTCCGCAACTAGAAACTCCACAACTAGGAACTCCGCAACTAGAAACTCCACAACTAGAAACCCCACAACTGGAAACTCCACTACTAGATACGCCACATCTAGAGACTCCACGACTTGAAACTCCACAACTAGAAACTCTGCAACTAGAAACTCCACAACTAGAAACTCCGCAACTACAAACTCCACAAATAGAGACTCGGCAACTAGAAAATCCACAAATAGAGACTCGGCAACTAGAAATTCCACAACTAGAGACTCTGCAACTAGAAACTCCACAACTAGAGATTCGGCAACTAGAAATCCCACAAATAGAGACTCGGCAACTAGAAATTCTATATCTAGAAACTCCACAACTAGAAACTGCAAAACTAGAGACTTCACAACTAGAAACTCAACAACTAGAAACTCCACAACTAAAAACTCCACAACTGGAAACTCCACAACTTGAGACTCCGCAACTTGAAACTTCACAAGTAGAAACTCCGCTATTAAATACTCCACAACTAGAAACTCCACAACTACAACTAAAGACTCCACAACTCGAAACTCCAAAACTAGAAACTCCACAACCAGAGACTCCGCAACTCCACAACTAGAAACTCCACAACTGGAAACTCCACAACTAGATACTGCGCAACTAGAAACTCCACAACTAGAGACTCCACAACTTTAAACTCCACAACTTGAAACTCCACAACTTGAGACTCCACAACTAGAAACTCCACAACCAGAAACTCCACAACTAGAAACTCCACAACTAGAAACTCTGCAACTAGAGACTCCACAAATAGAAACTCCACAACTAGAAACACCACAACTACAAACTCAACAACTAGAAACTCCACAACTAGAAACTCCACAACTAGAAACTCCACAACTTGAAACCACACAACCTTAAGTTACGCAACAAGAAAATCCACAGCTAGAGATTCCGCAACTAGAAACTCCACAACTAGAGACTCCGCAACTAGAAACTCCACAACCAGAGACTCTGCAACTAGAAACTCCGCAGCTAGAAACTCCACAAATAGAAACTCCGCAACTAGAAACTCCGCAGCTAGAAACTACACAACTAGAGACTCCACAACTAGAAACTCCACAACTAGAAACTCCACAACTAGAAACTCCACAACTTGAAACCTCCCAACCTTAAGTTACGCAACTAGAAAATCCACAGCCAGAGATTCCGCAACTAGAAATTCCATAACTAGAAACTCCACAACTACAAACTCCACAACTAGAAACTCCGCAGCTAGAGACTCCACAACTAGAAACTCCACAACTTGAAACTCCACAACTAGAAACTCCACAACTACAAACTCCAGAAATAGAGACTCGGCAACTAGAAATTCCATATCTAGAAACTCCACAACTAAAAACTTTACAACTAGAATCTGCAAAACTAGAGACTTCACAACTAGAAACTCAACAACTAGAAACTCCACAACTAAAAACGCCACAACTGGAAACTCCACAACTTGAGACTCCGCAACTTCAAACTCCACAACTAGAAAACTCAGCTATTAAAACCTCCGCAACTAGAAATTCCATATCTAGAAACTCCTCAACTAAAAACCCCACAACTAAAAACTCCACAACTAGAAACTCCACAACTAGAAACTCTACAACTAGAGACTCCGCAACTAGAAACTCCACAGCCAGAGACTCTGCAACTAGAAACTCTGCAGCTAGAAACTCCACAAACAGAAACTCCACAATTAGAAACTCCGCAGCTAGAAACTCCTCAACTAGACACTCCACAGCTAGAAACTCCACAACTAGAAACTCCACAACTAGAAACTCTACAACTAGAAACTCCACAACTTGAAACCTCACAACCTTAAGTTCCACAACTAGAAAATCCACAGCTAGAGATTCCGCAACTAGAAACTCCACAACTAGAAACTCCACAACTAGAAACTCAACAACTAGAAACTCCACAAATAGAAACTCCACAACTAGAAACTGCGCAGCTAGAAACTACACAACTAGAGACTCCACAACTAGAAACTCCACAACTAGAAACTCCACAACTAGCAACTCCAACCTTTAAACCTCAAAACCTTAAGTTACGCAACTAGAAAATCCACAGCTAGAGATTCCGCAACTAGAAACTCCACAACTAGAAACTCCACAACTAGAAACTCAACAACTAGAAACTCCGCAACTTGAGACTCCACAACTTCAAACTCCACAACTTGAAACTCCACAACTAGATACTCCACAACTTTAAACTCCACAACTTGAGACTCCACAACTAGAAACTCAACAAATGAAAACTCCGCAACTAGAAACTCCGCAGCTAGAAACTACACAACTAGAGACTCCAGAACTAGAAACTCCAAAACTCGAAACTTCACAACTGGAAACTCCACAACTAGACACTCCACAACTAAAAACTCTTCAACTAGAAACTCCTAAACTTGAGACTCCAAAACTAGAGAATCTACAAGTAGAGACTTCAAACTAGAAACTCAACATATAAAAACTCCACAACTAAAAACTCAACAACTAGAAACTGCACAGCTTGAGACTCCGCAACTTGAAACTCCACAACTAGAAACTCCGAAACTAGAAACTCCACAACTAGAAACTCCACAACTTGAAACTCCACAACTAGAAACTCCACAACCAGAAACTCTACAACTAGAAACTCCACAACTAGAAACTCCACAAAAAGAAACTTCGCAACTAGAGTCTCCACAACAAAAAACTCCACAACTAGAAACTCCACAACAACAAACTCCACAAATAGAGACTCGGCAACTAGAAAAAAATTCCATATATAGAAACTTCACAACTAAAAACCCCACAACTAAAAACTCCACAACTAGAAACTCCACAACTAGAAACTCTACAACTAGAGACCCCGCAACTAGAAACTCCACAGCCAGAGACTCTGCAACTAGAAACTCTGCAGCTAGAAACTCAACAAACAGAAACTCCACAATTAGAAACTCCGCAGCTAGAAACTCCACAACTAGAGACTCCACAACTAGAAACTCCACAACTAGAAACTCCACAACTAGAAACTCCACAACTTGAAACCTCACAACCTTAAGTTCCGCTACTAGAAATTCCACAGCTAGAGATTCCGCAACTAGAAACTCCACAACTAGAAACTCCAGAACTCAAAACTCCACAACTCGAAACTCCACAACTGGAAACTCCACAACTGGAAACTCCACAACCAGACACTCCACAACTAAAAACTCTACAACCAGAAACTCCTAAACTAGAGACTCCACAACTAGAGACTACAACTAGAGACTTCAAACTAGAAACTCAATAACTAGAAACTCCACAACTTGAAACTCCACAACTAGAAACTCCACAACTAGAAACTCAACAACTAGAGGCTCTGCAACTAGAAACTCCGCAGCTAGAAACTCCACAAATAGAAACTCCGCAACTAGAAACTCCGCAGCTAGAAACTACACAACTAGAGACTCCACAACTAGAAACTCCACAACTAGAAACTCCACAACTTGAAACCTCACAACCTTAAGTTATGCAACTAGAAAATCCACAGCTAGAGATTCCGCAACCAGAAACTCCACAACTAGAAACTCAACAACTAGAAACTCCGGAACTAGAGACTCCACAACTAGAAACTCCACAACTTGAAACTCCACAACTACAAACTCCACAACTACAAACTCCACAAATAGAGACTCGGTCTGGAAATTTCATATCTAGAAACTCCACAACTAAAAACCCCACAACTAGAGACTCCGCAACTACAAACTCCACAACCAGAGACTCTGCAACTAGAAACTCCGCAGCTAGAAACTCCACAAATAGAAACTTCGCAACTAGAAACTCCGCAGCTAGAATCTACACAACTGGAAACTCCACAACTAGATACTCCACAACTGGAAACTCCACAACTAAAAACTCCACAACTACAACTAAAGACTCCACAACTCGAAACTCCAAAACTAAAAACTCCACAACCAGAGACTCCGCAACTCCACAACTAGAAACTCCACAACTGGAAACTCCACAACTAGATACTGCGCAACTAGAAACTCCACAACTAGAGACTCCACAACTTTAAACTCCACAACTTGAAACTCCACAACTTGAGACTCAACAACTAGAAACTCCACAACTTGAAACTCCACAACTAGAAACTCCACAACCAGAAACTCCCCAACTAGAAACTCCACAACTAGAAACTCTGCAACTAGAGACTCCACAAATAGAAACTCCACAACTAGAAACTCCACAACTACAAACTCCACAACTAGAAAGTCCACAACTAGAAACTCCACAACTAGAAACTCCACAACTTGAAACCTCACAACCTTAAGTTACGCAACTAGAAAATCCACAGCTAGAGATTCCGCAACTAGAAACTCCACAACTAGAAACACCACAACTAGAAACTCAACAACTAGAAACTCCGCAACTAGAAACTCCACAACCAGACACTCTGCAACTAGAAACTCCGCAGCTAGAAACTCCACAAATAGAAACTCCCCAACTAGAAACTGCGCAGCTAGAAACTACACAACTAGAGACTCCACAACTAGAAAATCCACAACTAGAAACTCCACAACTAGAAACTCCACAACTTGAAACCTGACAACCTTAAGTTACGCAACTAGAAAATCCCCAGCTAGAGATTCCGCAACTAGAAACTCCACAACTAGAAACTCCACAACTAGAAACTCAACAACTAGAAACTCCGCAACTAGAAACTCCGCAGCTAGAAACTCCACAAATAGAAACTCCGCAACTAGAAACGTTGCAGCTAGAAACTACACAACTAGAGACTCGGCAACTAGAAATTCCACAAATAGAGACTCGGCAACTAGAAATTCTATATCTAGAAACTCCACAACTAGAAACTGCAAAACTAGAGACTTCACAACTAGAAACTCCACAACTGGAAACTCCACAACTAGATACTCCGCAACTAGTAACTTTACAACTAGAGACTCCACAACTTGAAACTCCACAACTTTAAACTCCACAACTTGAGACTCCACAACTAGAAACTCAACAAATGAAAACTCCGCAACTAGAAACTCCGCAGCTAGAAACTGCACAGCTAGAGACTCCACAACTAGAAACTCCAAAACTCGAAACTTCACAACTAGAAACTCCACAACTAGACACTCCACAACTAAAAACTCTTCAACTAGAAACTCCTAAACTTGAGACTCCACAACTAGAGAATCTACAAGTAGAGACTTCAAACTAGAAGCGCAACAACTAAAAACTCCACAACTAGAAACTCAAACATAGAAACTGCACAGCTTGAGACTCCGCAACTTGAAACTCCACAACTTGAAACTCCACAACTAGAAACTCCGCAACCTGAAACTCCACAACTAGAAACTCCACAACTGGAAACTCCACTACTAGATACGCCACATCTAGAGACTCCACGACTTGAAACTCCACAACTAGAAACTCTGCAACTAGAAACTCCACAACTAGAAACTCCGCAACCACAAACTCCACAAATAGAGACTCGGCAACTAGAAAATCCACAAATAGAGACTCGGCAACTAGAAATTCCACAACTAGAGACTCTGCAACTAGAAACTCCACAACTAGAGATTCGGCAACTAGAAATCCCACAAATAGAGACTCGGCAACTAGAAATTCTATATCTAGAAACTCCACAACTAGAAACTGCAAAACTAGAGACTTCACAACTAGAAACTCAACAACTAGAAACTCCACAACTAAAAACTCCACAACTGGAAACTCCACAACTTGAGACTCCGCAACTTGAAACTTCACAAGTAGAAACTCCGCTATTAAATACTCCGCAACTAGAAACTGCGCAACTAGAAACTCCACAACTTAAAACTCCACAACTAGATACTCCACAACTGGAAACTCCACAACTAGATACTTCACAACTGTAAACTCCACAACTAGATACTCCACAACTGGAAACTCCACAACTAGAAACTCCCCAACTAGAGACTCCACAACTCGAAGCTCAACAACTAGAAACTCCACAACCAGAGACTCCGCAACTCCACAACAAGAAACTCCACAACTGGAAACTCCACAACTAGATACTCCGCAACTAGTAACTCTACAACTAGAGACTCCACAACTAGAAACTCCACAACAACAAACTCCACAAATAGAGGCTCGGCAACTACAAAAAATTCCATATCTAGAAACTTCACAACTAAAAACCCCACAACTAAAAACTCCACAACTAGAAACTCCAAAACTAGAAACTCTACAACTAGAGACTCCGCAACTAGAAACTCCACAGCCAGAGACTCTGCAACTAGAAACTCTGCAGCTAGAAACTCCACAAACACAAACTCCACAATTAGAAACTCTGCAGCTAGAAACTCCACAAACAGAAACTCCACAATTAGAAACTCTGCAGCTAGAAACTCCCCAACTAGAGACTCCACAACTAGAAACTCCACAACTAGAAACACCACAACTAGAAACTCCACAACTTGAAACCTCACAACCTTAAGTTCCGCAACTAGAAAATCCACAGTTAGAGATTCCGCAACTAGAAACTCCACAACTAGAAACTCCAGAACTCAAAACTCCACAACTCGAAACTCCACAACTGGAAACTCCACAACTGGAAACTCCACAACTAGACACTCCACAATTAAAAACTCTACAACCAGAAACTCCTAAACTAGAGACTCCACAACTAGAGACTACAACTAGAGACTTCAAACTAGAAACTCAACAACTAGAAACTCCACAACTTGAAACTCCACAACTAGAAACTCCACAACTAGAAACTCTACAACTAGAGACTGTTCAACTAGAGAATTCGCAACTAGAAACTCCAAAACTAGAGACTGAACTAGAAACTCCGCAGCTAGAAACTCCACAAGTAAAAACTCCACAACTCGAAACTCCACAACTACAAACTCCACAATTAGAGACTCGGCTACAAGAAATTTCATGTCTCGAAAGTCCACAACTAAGAACTCCACAACTGGAAACTCCACAACTAGAAACCCCACAACTAGAAATACCATAACTAGAGACTCCGCAACTAGAAACTCCACAACCAGAGACTCTGCAACTAGAAACTCCGCAGCTAGAAACTCCACAAATAGAAACTCCGCAACTAGAAACTCCGCAGCTAGAAACTACACAACTAGAGACTCCACAACTAGAAACTCCACAACTAGAAACTCCACAACTTGAAACCTCACAACCTTAAGTTACGCAACTAGAAAATCCACAGCTAGAGATTCCGCAACTAGAAACTTCACAACTAGAAACTCCACAACTAGAAACTCAACAACTAGAAACTCCGGAACTAGAAACTCCACAACTTGAAACTCCACAAATAGAAACTCCACAACTACAAACTCCACGAATAGAGACTCGGCATCTAGAAATTCCATATCTAGAAACTCCACAACTAAAAACTCCACAACTAGAGACTCCGCAACTAGAAACTCCAAAACCAGAGACTCTGCAACTAGAAACTCCGCAGCTAGAAACTCCACAAATAGAAACTCCGCAACTAGAAACTCCGCAGCCAGAAACTACACAACTGAAAACTCCACAACTAGATACTCCACAACTGGAAACTCCACAACTAGAAACTCCACAACTACAAACTCCACAAATAGAGACTCGGCAACTGGAAATTTCATATCTAGAAACTCCACAAGTAAAAACTCCACAACTAGAGACTCCGCAACTACAAACTCCACAACCAGAGACTCTGCAACTAGAAACTCCGCAGCTAGAAACTCCACAAATAGAAACTCCGCAACTAGAAACTCCGAAGCTAGAATCTACACAACTGGAAACTCCTCAACTAGATACTCCACAACTGGAAACTCCACAACTAGAAACTCCACAACTACAACTAAAGACTCCACAACTCGAAACTCCAAAACTAAAAACTCCACAACCAGAGACTCCGCAGCTCCACAACTAGAAACTCCACAACTGGAAACTCCACAACTAGATACTGCGCAACTAGAAACTCCACAACTAGAGACTCCACAACTTTAAACTCCACAACTTGAAACTCCACAACTTGAGAATCAACAACTAGAAACTCCACAACTTGAAACTCCACAACTAGAAACTCCACAACCAGAAACTCCCCAACTAGAAACTCCACAACTAGAAACTCTGCAACTAGAGACTCCACAAATAGAAACTCCACAACTAGAAACTCCACAACTACAAACTCCACAACTAGAAAGTCCACAACTAGAAACTCCACAACTAGAAACTCCACAACTTGAAACCTCACAACCTTAAGTTACGCAACTAGAAAATCCACAGCTAGAGATTCCGCAACTAGAAACTCCACAACTAGAAACACCACAACTAGAAACTCAACAACTAGAAACTCCGCAACTAGAAACTCCACAACCAGAGACTCTGCAACTAGAAACTCCGCAGCTAGAAACTCCACAAATAGAAACTCCGCAACTAGAAACTGCGCAGCTAGAAACTACACAACTAGAGACTCCACAACTAGAAAATCCACAACTAGAAACTCCACAACTAGAAACTCCACAACTTGAAACCTGACAACCTTAAGTTACGCAACTAGAAAATCCCCAGCTAGAGATTCCGCAACTAGAAACTCCACAACTAGAAACTCCACAACTAGAAACTCAACAACTAGAAACTCCGCAACTAGAAACTCCGCAGCTAGAAACTCCACAAATAGAAACTCCGCAACTAGAAACGTTGCAGCTAGAAACTACACAACTAGAGACTCGGCAACTAGAAATTCCACAACTAGAGACTCCGCAACTAGAAACTCCACAACTAGATACTCGGCAACTAGAAATTCCACAAATAGAGACTCGGCAACTAGAAATTCTATGTCTAGAAACTCCACAACTAGAAACTGCAAAACTAGAGACTTCACAACTAGAAACTCCACAACTGGAAACTCGACAACTAGATACTCCGCAACTAGTAACTCTACAACTAGAGACTCCACAACTTGAAACTCCACAACTTTAAACTCCACAACTTGACACTCCACAACTAGAAACTCAACAAATTCAAACTCCGCAACTAGAAACTCCGCAGCTAGAAACTGCACAGCTAGAGACTCCACAACTAGAAACTCCAAAACTCGAAACTTCACAACTAGAAACTCCACAACTAGACACTCCACAACTAAAAACTCTTCAACTAGAAACTCCTAAACTTGAGACTCCACAAGTAGAGAATCTACAAGTAGAGACTTCAAACTAGAAGCGCAACAACTAAAAACTCCACAACTAGAAACTCAAACATAGAAACTGCACAGCTTGAGACTCCGCAACTTGAAACTCCACAACTTGAAACTCCACAACTTGAAACTCCACAACTAGAAACTCCGCAACTAGAAACTCCACAACTGGAAACTCCACTGCTAGATACGCCACATCTAGAGACTCCACGACTTGAAACTCCACAACTAGAAACTCTGCAACTAGAAACTCCACAACTAGAAACTCCGCAACTACAAACTCCACAAATAGAGACTCGGCAACTAGAAAATCCACAAATAGAGACTCGGCAACTAGAAATTCCACAACTAGAGACTCTGCAACTAGAAACTCCACAACTAGAGATTCGGCAACTAGAAATCCCACAAATAGAGACTCGGCAACTAGAAATTCTATATCTAGAAACTCCACAACTAGAAACTGCAAAACTAGAGACTTCACAACTAGAAACTCAACAACTAGAAACTCCACAACTAAAAACTCCACAACTGGAAACTCCACAACTTGAGACTCCGCAACTTGAAACTTCACAAGTAGAAACTCCGCTATTAAATACTCCGCAACTAGAAACTGCGCAACTAGAAACTCCACAACTTAAAACTCCACAACTAGATACTCCACAACTGGAAACTCCACAACTAGATACTTCACAACTGTAAACTCCACAACTAGATACTCCACAACTGGAAACTCCACAACTAGAAACTCCACAACTAGAGACTCCACAACTCGAAGCTCAACAACTAGAAACTCCACAACCAGAGACTCCGCAACTCCACAACAAGAAACTCCACAACTGGAAACTCCACAACTAGATACTCCGCAACTAGTAACTCTACAACTAGAGACTCCACAACTAGAAACTGCACAACAACAAACTCCACAAACAGAGGCTCGGCAACTACAAAAAATTCCATATCTAGAAACTTCACAACTAAAAACCCCACAACTAAAAACTCCACAACTAGAAACTCCAAAACTAGAAACTCTACAACTAGAGACTCCGCAACCAGAAACTCCACAGCCAGAGACTCTGCAACTAGAAACTCTGCAGCTAGAAACTCCACAAACAGAAACTCCACAATTAGAAACTCTGCAGCTAGAAACTCCACAAACAGAAACTCCACAATTAGAAACTCTGCAGCTAGAAACTCCACAACTAGAGACTCCACAACTAGAAACTCCACAACTAGAAACACCACAACTAGAAACTCCACAACTTGAAACCTCACAACCTTAAGTTCCGCAACTAGAAAATCCACAGTTAGAGATTCCGCAACTAGAAACTCCACAACTAGAAACTCCAGAACTCAAAACTCCACAACTCGAAACTCCACAACTGGAAACTCCACAACTGGAAACTCCACAACTAGACACTCCACAACTAAAAACTCTACAACCAGAAACTCCTAAACTAGAGACTCCACAACTAGAGACTACAACTAGAGACTTCAAACTAGAAACTCAACAACTAGAAACTCCACAACTTGAAACTCCACAACTAGAAACTCCACAACTAGAAACTCTACAACTAGAGACTGTTCAACTAGAGAATTCGCAACTAGAAACTCCAAAACTAGAGACTGAACTAGAAACTCCGCAGCTAGAAACTCCACAAGTAGAAACTCCACAACTCGAAACTCCACAACTACAAACTCCACAATAAGAGACTCGGCTACAAGACATTTTATGTCTCGAAAGTCCACAACTAAGAACTCCACAACTGGAAACTCCACAACTAGAAACCCCACAACTAGAAATACCAGAACTAGAGACTCCGCAACTAGAAACTCCACAACCAGAGACTCTGCAACTGAAAACTCCGCAGCTAGAAACTCCACAAATAGAAACTCCGCAACTAGAAACTCCGCAGCTAGAAACTACACAACTAGAGACTCCACAACTAGAAACTCCACAACTAGAAACTCCACAACTTGAAACCTCACAACCTTAAGTTACGCAACTAGAAAATCCACAGCTAGAGATTCCGCAACTAGAAACTTCACAACTAGAAACTCCACAACTAGAAACTCAACAACTAGAAACTCCGGAACTAGAAACTCCACAACTAGAAACTCCACAACTTGAAACTCCACAAATAGAAACTCCACAACTACAAACTCCACGAATAGAGACTCGGCATCTAGAAATTCCATATCTAGAAACTCCACAACTAAAAACTCCACAACTAGAGACTCCGCAACTAGAAACTCCAAAACCAGAGACTCTGCAACTAGAAACTCCGCAGCTAGAAACTCCACAAATAGAAACTCCGCAACTAGAAACTCCGCAGCCAGAAACTACACAACTGAAAACTCCACAACTAGATACTCCACAACTGGAAACTCCACAACTAGAAACTCCACAACTACAACTAAAGACTCCACAACTCCAAACTCCAAAACTAGAAACTCCACAACCAGAGACTCCGCAACTCCACAACTAGAAACTCCACAACTGGAAACTCCACAACTAGATACTGCGCAACTAGAAACTCCACAAATAGAAACTCCACAACTAGAAACTCCACAACTAGAAACTCCACAACTTGAAACCTCACAACCTTAAGTTACGCAACTAGAAAATCCACAGCTAGAGATTCCGCAACCTGAAACTCCACAACTAGAAACTCCACAACTAGAAACTCAACAACTAGAAACTCCGCAACTAGAAACTCCACAACCAGAGACTCTGCAACTAGAAACTCCGCAGCTAGAAACTCCACAGATAGAAACTCCGCAACTAGGAACTGCGCAGCTAGGAACTACACAACTTGAAACTCAACAACTAGAAACTCCACAACTGGAAACTCCACAACTTGAGACTCCGCAACTTGAAACTTCACAACTAGAAACTCCGCTATTAAATACTCCGCAACTAGAAACTCCGCAAATAGAAACTCTACAACTTAAAACTCCACAACTAGATACTCCACAACTGGAAACTCCACAACTAGATACTTCACAACTGGAAACTCCACAACTAGATACTCCACAACTGGAAACTCCGCAACTAGAAACTCCACAACTAGAGACTCCACAACTCGAAACTCAACTACTAGAAACTCCACAACCAGAGACTCCGCAACTCCACAACAAGAAACTCCACAACTAGAGACTCCACAACTTGAAACTCCACAACTTTAAACTCCACAACTTGAGACTCCACAACTAGAAACTCAACAAATGAAAACTCCACAACTAGAAACTCCGCAGCTAGAAACTACACAACTAGAGACTCCACAACTAGAAACTCCAAAACTCGAAACTCCACAACTGGAAACTCCACAACTAGACACTCCACAACTAAAAACTCTTCAACTCGAAACTCCTAAACTTGAGACTCCACAACTAGAGAATCTACAAGTAGAGACTTCAAACTAGAAACTCAACAACTAAAAACTCCACAACTGAAAACTCAACAACTAGAAGCTGCACAGCTTGAGACTCAGCAACTGGAAACTCCACAACTTGTAACTCCACATCTAGAAACTCCGCAATTAGAAACTCCACAACTAGGGACTCCGCAACTAGAAACTCCACAACTAGAAACTCCACAACTGGAAACTCCACTACTAGATACGCCACAACTGGAAACTCGACAACTAGAAACTCCACATCTAGAGACTCCACAACTTGAAACTCCACAACTAGAAACTCTGCAAATAGAAACTCCACAACTTGAAACTCCACAACTACAAACTCCACAAATGGAGACTCGGCAACTAGAGACTCCACAACTCGAAGCTCAACAACTAGAAACTCCACAACCAGAGACTCCGCAACTCCACAACTAGAGACTCCGCAACTAGAAACTCCACAGCCAGAGACTCTGCAACTAGAAACTCTGCAGCTAGAAACTCCACAAACAGAAACTCCACAATTAGAAACTCTGCAGCTAGAAACTCCACAAACAGAAACTCCACAATTAGAAACTCTGCAGCTAGAAACTCCACAACTAGAGACTCCACAACTAGAAACTCCACAACTAGAAACACCACAACTAGAAACTCCACAACTTGAAACCTCACAACCTTAAGTTCCGCAACTAGAAAATCCACAGTTAGAGATTCCGCAACTAAAAACTCCACAACTAGAAACTCCAGAACTCAAAACTCCACAACTCGAAACTCCACAACTGGAAACTCCACAACTGGAAACTCCACAACTAGACACTCCACAACTAAAAACTCTACAACCAGAAACTCCTAAACTAGAGACTCCACAACTAGAGACTACAACTAGAGACTTCAAACTAGAAACTCAACAACTAGAAACTCCACAACTTGAAACTCCACAACTAGAAACTCCACAACTAGAAACTCTACAACTAGAGACTGTTCAACTAGAGAATTCGCAACTAGAAACTCCAAAACTAGAGACTGAACTAGAAACTCCGCAGCTAGAAACTCCACAAGTAGAAACTCCACAACTCGAAACTCCACAACTACAAACTCCACAATTAGAGACTCGGCTACAAGAAATTTCATGTCTCGAAAGTCCACAACTAAGAACTCCACAACTGGAAACTCCACAACTAAAAACCCCACAACTAGAAATACCACAACTAGAGACTCCGCAACTAGAGACTCCGCAACCAGAGACTCTGCAACTAGAAACTCCGCAGCTAGAAACTCCACAAATAGAAACTCCGCAACTAGAAACTCCGCAACTAGAGACTCCACAACTAGAGACTCCACAACTAGAAACTCCACAACTAGAAACTCCACAACTTGAAACCTCACAACCTTAAGTTACGCAACTAGAAAATCCACAGCTAGAGATTCCGCAACTAGAAACTTCACAACTAGAAACTCCACAACTAGAAACTCAACAACTAGAAACTCCGGAACTAGAAACTCCACAACTAGAAACTCCGCAACTTGAAACTCCACAAATAGAAACTCCACAACTACAAACTCCACGAATAGAGACTCGGCATCTAGAAATTCTATATCTAGAAACTCCACAACTAAAAACTCCACAACTAGAGACTCCGCAACTAGAAACTCCAAAACCAGAGACTCTGCAACTAGAAACTCCGCAGCTAGAAAGTCCACAAATAGAAACTCCGCAACTAGAAACTCCGCAGCCAGAAACTACACAACTGAAAACTCCACAACTAGATACTCCACAACTGGAAACTCCACAACTAGAAACTCCACAACTACAACTAAAGACTCCACAACTCGAAACTCCAAAACTAGAAACTCCACAACCAGAGACTCCGCAACTCCACAACTAGAAACTCCACAACTGGAAACTCCACAACTAGATACTGCGCAACTAGAAACTCCACAAATAGAAACTCCACAACTAGAAACTCCACAACTAGAAACTCCACAACTAGAAACTCCACAACTTGAAACCTCACAACCTTAAGTTACGCAACTAGAAAATCCACAGCTAGAGATTCCGCAACCTGAAACTCCACAACTAGAAACTCCACAACTAGAAACTCAACAACTAGAAACTCCGCAACTAGAAACTCCACAACCAGAGACTCTGCAACTAGAAACTCCGCAGCTAGAAACTCCACAGATAGAAACTCCGCAACTAGGAACTGCGCAGCTAGGAACTACACAACTTGAAACTCAACAACTAGAAACTCCACAACTAAAAACTCCACAACTGGAAACTCCACAACTTGAGACTCCGCAACTTGAAACTTCACAACTAGAAACTCCGCTATTAAATACTCCGCAACTAGAAACTCCGCAAATAGAAACTCTACAACTTAAAACTCGACAACTAGATACTCCACAACTGGAAACTCCACAACTAGATACTTCACAACTGGAAACTCCACAACTAGATACTCCACAACTGGAAACTCCGCAACTAGAAACTCCACAACTAGAGACTCCACAACTCGAAACTCAACTACTAGAAACTCCACAACCAGAGACTCCACAACTCCACAACAAGAAACTCCACAACTAGAGACTCCACAACTTGAAACTCCACAACTTTAAACTCCACAACTTGAGACTCCACAACTAGAAACTCAACAAATGAAAACTCCACAACTAGAAACTCCGCAGCTAGAAACTACACAACTAGAGACTCCACAACTAGAAACTCCAAAACTCGAAACTCCACAACTGGAAACTCCACAACTAGACACTCCACAACTAAAAACTCTTCAACTAGAAACTCCTAAACTTGAGACTCCACAACTAGAGAATCTACAAGTAGAGACTTCAAACTAGAAACTCAACAACTAAAAACTCCACAACTAAAAACTCAACAACTAGAAACTGCACAGCTTGAGACTCAGCAACTGGAAACTCCACAACTTGAAACTCCACATCTAGAAACTCCGCAATTAGAAACTCCACAACTAGGGACTCCGCAACTAGAAACTCCACAACTAGGAACTCCACAACTGGAAATTCCACTACTAGATACGCCACAACTGGAAACTCGACAACTAGAAACTCCACATCTAGAGACTCCACAACTTGAAACTCCACAACTAGAAACTCTGCAAATAGAAACTCCACAACTTGAAACTCCACAACTACAAACTCCACAAATGGAGACTCGGCAACTAGAAATTCCAGGAATAGAGACTCGGCAACAAGAAATTCCACAACTAGCGACTCTGCAACTAGAAACTCCACAACTAGAGACTCGGCAACTAGAAATTCCACAAATAGAGACTCGGCAACTAGAAATTCTATATCGAAAAACTCCACAACTAGAAACTGCAAAACTAGAGACTTCACAACTAGAAACTCAACAACTAGAAACTCCACAACTAAAAACTCCACAACTGGAAAAGCCAGAACTTGAGACTCCGCAACTTGAAACTTCACAAGTAGAAACTCCGCTATTAAATACTCCGCAACTAGAAACTCCGCAACTAGAAACTCCACAACTTAAAACTCCACTACTAGATACTCCACAACTGGAAACTCCACAACTAGATACTTCACAACTGTAAACTCCCCAACTAGATACTCCACAACTGGAAACTCCACAACTAGAAACTCCACGACTAGAGACTCCACAACTCGAAACTCAACAACTAGAAACTCCACAACCAGAGACTCCGCCACTCCACAACAAGAAACTCCACAACTGGAAACTCCACAACTAGATACTCCGCAACTACTAACTCTACAACTAGAGACTCCACAACATGAAACTCCACAACTTTAAACTCCACAACTTGAGACTCCACAACTAGAAACTCAACAAATGAAAACTCCGCAACTAGAAACTCCGCAGCTAGAAACTACATAACTAGAGACTCCACAACTAGAAACTCCAAAACTCGAAACTCCACAACCAGAAACTCCACAATTAGAAACTCCGCAGCTAGAAACTCCACAACTAGAGACTCCACAACTAGAAACTCCACAACTAGAAACTCCACAACTTGAAACCTCACAACCATAAGTTCCGCAACTAGAAAATCCACAGCTAGAGATTCCGCAACTAGAAACTCCACAACTAGAAACTCCAGAACTCAATACTCCACAACTCAAAACTCCACAACTGGAAACTCCACAACTGGAAACTCCACAACTGGAAACTCCACAACTAGACACTCCACAACTAAAAACTCTACAACCAGAAACTCCTAAACTAGAGACTCCACAACTAGAGACTACAACTAGAGACTTCAAACTAGAAACTTAACAACTAGAAACTCCACAACTTGAAACTCTAAAACTAGAAACTCCACAACTAGAAACTCTACAACTAGAGACTCTTCAACTAGAGAATTCGCACCTAGAAACTCCAAAACTAGAGACTCTGAACTAGAAACTCCACAGCTAGAAACTCCACGAGTAGAAACTCCACAACTTGAAACTCCACAACTACAAACTCCACAAATGGAGACTCGGCTACAAGAAATTTCATGTCTCGAAAGTCCACAACTAAAAACTCCACAACTGGAAACTCCACAACTAGAAACCCCACAACTAGAAATACCACAACTAGAGACTCCGCAACTAGAAACTCCACAACCAGAGACTCTGCAACTAGAAACTCCACAAATAGAAACTCCGCAACTAGAAACTCCGCAGCTAGAAACTACACAAGTAGAGACTCCACAACTAGAAACTCCACAACTAGAAACTCCACAACTTGAAACCTCACAACCTTAAATTACGCAACTAGAAAATCCACAGCTAGAGATTCCGCAACTAGAAACTCCACAACTAGAAACTCCACAACTAGAAACTCAACAACTAGAAACTCCGGAACTAGAGACTCCACAACTAGAAACTCCACAACCTGAAACTCCACAACGAGAAACTCCACAACTACAAACTCCACAAATAGAGACTCGGCAACTAGAAATTCCATATCTAGAAACTCCACAACTAGAAACTCCACAACTAGAGACTCCGCAACTAGAAACTCCACAACCAGAGACTCTGCAACTAGAAACTCCGCAGCTAGAAACTCCACAAATAGAAACTCCGCAACTAGAAACTCCGCAGCTAGAAACTACACAACTGGAAACACCACAACTAGATACTCCACAACTAGAAACTCCACAACTACAACTAAAGACTCCACAACTCGAAACTCCAAAACTAGAAACTCCACAACCAGAGACTCCACAACTCCACAACTAGAAACTCCACAACTGGAAACTCCACAACTAGATACTGCGCAACTAGAAACTCCACAACTAGAGACTCCACAACTTTAAACTCCACAACTTGAAACTCCCCAACTTGAGACTCCACAACTAGAAACTCCACAACCAGAAACTCCACAACTAGAAACTCCACAACTAGAAACTCTGCAACTAGAGACTCCACAAATAGAAACTCCACAACTAGAAACACCACAACTACAAACTCAACAACTAGAAACTCCACAACTAGAAACTCCACAAATAGAAACTCCACAACTTGAAACCTCACAACCTTAAGTTACGCAACTAGAAAATCCACAGCTAGAGATTCCGCAACTAGAAACTCCACAACTAGAGACTCCGCAACTAGAAACTCCACAACCAGAGACTCTGCAACTAGAAACTCCGCAGCTAGAAACTCCACAAATAGAAACTCCGCAACTAGAAACTCCGCAGCTAGAAACTACACAACTAGAGACTCCACAACTAGAAACTCCACAACTAGAAACTCCACAACTAGAAACTCCACAACTTGAAACCTCCCAACCTTAAGTTACGCAACTAGAAAATCCACAGCCAGAGATTCCGCAACTAGAAATTCCATAACTAGAAACTCCACAACTAGAAACTCCACAACTAGAAACTCCGCAGCTAGAGACTCCACAACTAGAAACTCCACAACTTGAAACTCCACAACTAGAAACTCCACAACTACAAACTCCAGAAATAGAGACTCGGCAACTAGAAATTCCATATCTAGAAACTCCACAACTAAAAACTTTACAACTAGAATCTGCAAAACTAGAGACTTCACAACTAGAAACTCAACAACTAGAAACTCCACAACTAAAAACGCCACAACTGGAAACTCCACAACTTGAGACTCCGCAACTTCAAACTCCACAACTAGAAAACTCAGCTATTAAAAACTCCGCAACTAGAAACTCCACAACTAGATACTCCAACTGGAAACTCCACAACTAGAAACTTCACAACCGGAAACTCCACAACTAGATACTCCACAACTGGAAACTCCACCAACAGAGACTCTGCAACTAGAAACTCCGCAACTCGAAACTCCACAACTAGAAACTCCACAACTAGAAACTCCACAACTAGAGACTCCGCATTTCCACAACTAGAAACTCCACAACTGGAAACTCCACAACTAGATACTCCACAACTACAAACTCCACAACTAGAGACTCCCCAACTTGAAACTCCAAACCTTTGAACTCCACAACTTGATACTCCACAACTAGAAACTCCACAACTTTAAACTTCACAACTAGAAACTCCACAACCAGAAAATCTACAACTAGAAACTCCGCAATTAGAAACTCCACAACCAGAGACTCTGCACCTAGAAACTCCACAACTCGAAACTCCACAACTAGAAACTCCACAACTAGAAACTCCACAACTAGAGACTCCGCAACTGCACAAATAGAAACTCCACAACTGGAAACTCCACAACTAGATACTCCGCAACTAGAAACTCCACAACTAGAGACTCCCCAACTTGAAACTCCACAACTTTAAACTCCACAGCTTGAGACTCCACAACTAGAAACTCCACAACTTGAAACTCCACAACTAGAAACTCCACAACCAGAAACTGTACAACTAGAAACTCCACAACTAGAAACTCCACAGCCAGAGACTCTGCAACTAGAAACTCTGCAGCTAGAAACTCCACAAACAGAAACTCCACAATTAGAAACTCCGCAGCTAGAAACTCCTCAACTAGACACTCCACAGCTAGAAACTCCACAACTAGAAACTCCACAACTGGAAACTCCACAAGTAGAAACTCCACAACTTGAAACCTCACAACCTTAAGTTCCACAACTAGAAAATCCACAGCTAGAGATTCCGCAACTAGAAACTCCACAACTAGAAACTCCACAACTAGAAACTCAACAACTAGAAACTCCACAAATAGAAACTCCACAACTAGAAACTGCGCAGCTAGAAACTACACAACTAGAGACTCCACAACTAGAAACTCCACAACTAGAAACTCCACAACTAGCAACTCCACAACTTGAAACCTCAAAACCTTAAGTTACGCAACTAGAAAATCCACAGCTAGAGATTCCGCAACTAGAAACTCCACAACTAGAAACTCCACAACTAGAAACTCAACAACTAGAAACTCCGCAACTTGAGACTCCACAACTTCAAACTCCACAACTTGAAACTCCACAACTAGATACTCCACAACTACAAACTCCACAAATAGAGACTCGGCAACTAGAAATTCCATATCTCTAAACTTCACAACTAAAAACTCCACAACTAGAGACTCCGCAACTAGAAACTCCACAACCAGAGACTCTGCAACTAGAAACTCCGCAGCTAGAAACTCCACAAATAGAAACTCCGCAACTAGAAACTCCGCAGCTAGAAACTACACAACTAGAGACTCCACAACTTGAAAATTCACAAATAGAAACTCCACAACTAGAAACTCCACAACTTTAAACATCCCAACCTTAAGTTACGCAACTAGAAAATCCACAGCTAGAGATTCCGCAACTAGAAACTCCATAACTAGAAACTCCACAACTAGAAACTCCACAACTAGAAACTCCGCAACTAGAGACTCCACAACTAGAAACTCCACAACTTGAAACTCCACAACTAGAAACTCCACAACTACAAACTCCACAAATAGAGACTCGGCAACTAGATATTCCATATCTAGAAACTCCACAACTAAAAACTTTACAACTAGAATCTGCAAAACTAGAGACTTCGCAACTAGAAACTCAACAACTAGAAACTCCACAAGTAGATACTCCAACTGGAAACTCCACAACTAGAAACTTCACAACCGGAAACTCCACAACCAGATACTCCACAACTGGAAACTCCACAACCAGAGACTCTGCAACTAGAAACTCCGCAACTCGAAACTCCACAACTAGAAACTCCACAACTAGAATCTCCACAACTAGAGACTCCGCATTTCCACAACTAGAAACTCCACAACTAGAAACTCCACAACCAGAAAATCTACAACTAGAAACTCCACAGCTAGAAACTCCACAACCAGAAACTGTACAACTAGAAACTGCACAGCTTGAGACTCCGCAACTTGAAACTCCACAACTTGAAACTCCCCAACTAGAAACTCCGCAACTAGAAACTCCACAACTAGGGACTCCGCAACTAGAAACTCCACAACTAGAATCTCCACAACTGGAAACTCCACTACTAGATACGCCACAACTGGAAACTCGACAACTAGAAACTTCACATCTAGAGACTCCACAACTTGAAACTCCACAGCTAGAAACTCTGCAACTAGAAACTCCACAACTAGAAACTCCACAACTAGAAACTCCACAACTACAAACTCCACAAAAAGAGAATCGGCAACTAGAAATTCCACAAATAGAGACTCGGCAACTAGAAATTCTACAACTAGAGACTCTGCAACTAGAAACTCCACAACTAGAGACTCGGCAACTAGAAATTCCACAAATAGAGACTCGGCAACTAGAAATTCTATATCTAGAAACTCCACAACTAGAAACTGCAAAACTAGAGACTTCACAACTAGAAACTCAACAACTAGAAACTCCACAACTAAAAACTCCACAACTGGAAACTCCACAACTTGAGACTCCGCAACTTGAAACTTCACAAGTAGAAACTCCGCTAATAAATACTCCGCAATTAAAAACTTCGCAACTAGAAACTCCACAACTTAAAACTCCACAACTAGACACTCCACAACTGGAAACTCCACAACTAGAAACTCCACAACTAGAGACTCCACAACTCGAAACTCAACAACTAGAAACTCTACAACCAGAGACTCCGCAACTCCACAACAAGAAACTCCACAACTGGACACTCCACAACTAGATACTCCGCAACTAGTAACTCTACAACTAGAGACTCCACAACTTGAAACTCCACAACTTTAAACTCCACAACTTGAGACTCCACAACTAGAAACTCAACAAATGAACACTCCGCAACTAGAAACTCCGCAGCTAGAAACTACATAACTAGAGACTCCACAACTAGAAACTCCAAAACTCGAAACTCCACAACTGGAAACTCCACAACTAGACACTCCACAACTAAAAACTCTTCAACTAAAAACTCCTAAACTTGAGACTCCACAACTAGAGAATCTACAAGTAGAGACTTCAAACTAGAAACTCCACAACTAAAAACTCAACAACTATAAACTGCACAGCTCCAGACTCCGCAACTTGAAACTCCACAACTTGAAACTCCACAACTAGAAACTCCGCAACTAGAAACTCCACAACTAGAAACTCCACAACTGGAAACTCCACTACTAGAAACTCCACAACTTGAAACTCCACAACTAGAAACTCCACAACCAGAAACTCTACAACTAAAAACTCCACAACTAAAAACTCAACAACTAGAAACTGCACAGCTTGAGACTCAGCAACTGGAAACTCCACAACAACAAACTCTACAAATAGAGACTCGGCAACTAGAAAAAATTCCATAACTAGAAACTTCACAACTAAAAACCCCACAACTAAAAACTCCACAACTAGAAACTCCACAACTACAAACTCTACAACTAGAGACTCCGCAACTAGAAACTCCACAGCCAGAGACTCTGCAACTAGAAACTCTGCAGCTAGAAACTCCAAAAACAGAAACTCCACAATTAGAAACTCTGCAGCTAGAAACTCCACAACTAGAGACTCCACAGCTAGAAACTCCACAACTAGAAACTCCACAACTAGAAACTCCACAACTTGAAACCTCACAACCTTACGTTCCGCAACTAGAATATCCACAGCTAGAGATTCCGCAACTAGAAACTCCACAACTAGAAACTCCAGAACTCAATACTCCACAACTCGAAACTCCACAACTGAAAACTCCACGACTGGAAACTCCACAACTAGACACTCCACAACTAAAAACTCTACAACCAGAAACTCCTAAACTAGAGACTCCACAACTAGAGATTACAACTAGAGACTTCAAACTAGAACTCAACAACTAGAAACTCCACAACTTGAAACCCCACAACTAGAAACTCCACAACTAGAAACTCTACAACTAGAGACTCTTCAACTAGAGAATTCGCAACTAGAAACTCCAAAACTAGAGACTCTGAACTAGAAACTCCGCAGCTAGAAACTCCACAAGTAGAAACTCCACAACTTGAAACTCCACAACTTGAAACCTCACAACCTTAAATTACGCAACTAGAAAATCCACAGCTAGAGATTCCGCAACTAGAAACTCCACAACTAGAAACTCCACAACTAGAAACTCAACAACTAGAAACTCCGGAACTAGAGACTCCACAACTAGAAACTCCACAACATGAAACTCCACAACTAGAAACTCCACAACTACAAACTCCACAAATAGAGACTCGGCAACTAGAAATTCCATATCTAGAAACTCCACAACTAGAAACTCCACAACTAGAGACTCCGCAACTAGAAACTCCACAACCAGAGACTCTGCAACTAGAAACTCCGCAGCTAGAAACTCCACAAATAGAAACTCCGCAACTAGAAACTCCGCACCTAGAAACTACACAACTGGAAACTCCACAACTAGATACTCCACAACTGGAAACACCACAACTAGAAACTCCACAACTACAACTAAAGACTCCACAACTCGAAACTCCAAAACTAGAAACTCCACAACCAGAGACTCCGCAACTCCACAACTAGAAACTCCAAAACTGGAAACTCCACAACTAGATACTGCGCAACTAGAAACTGCACAACTAGAGACTCCCCAACTTTAAACTCCACAACTTGAAACTCCACAACTTGAGACTCCACAACTAGAAACTCCACAACTTGAAACTCCACAACTAGAAACTGCACAACCAGAAACTCCACAACTAGAAACTCCACAACTAGAAACTCTGCAACTAGAGACTCCACGAATAGAAACTCCACAACTAGAAACACCACAACTACAAACTCAACAACTAGAAACTCCACAACTAGAAACTCCACAACTTGAAACCTCACAACCTTAAGTTACGCAACTAGAAAATCCACAGCCAGAGATTCCGCAACTAGAAACTCCATAACTAGAAACTCCACAACTAGAAAATCCACAACTAGAAACTCCGCAGCTAGAGACTCCACAACTAGAAACTCCACAACTTGAAACTCCACAACTAGAAACTCCACAACTAGAAACTCCACAACTAGAGACTCCGCATTTCCACAACTAGAAACTCCACAACTGGAAACTCCACAACTAGATACTCCACAACTACAAACTCCACAACTAGAGACTCCCCAACTTGAAACTCCAAACCTTTGAACTCCACAACTTGATACTCCACAACTAGAAACTCCACAACTTTAAACTTCACAACTAGAAACTCCACAACCAGAAAATCTACAACTAGAAACTCCGCAACTAGAAACTCCACAACCAGAGACTCTGCACCTAGAAACTCCACAACTCGAAACTCCACAACTAGAAACTCCACAACTAGAGACTCTGCAACTCCACAAATAGAAACTCCACAACTGGAAACTCCACAACTAGATACTCCGCAACTAGAAACTCCACAACTAGAGACTCCCCAACTTGAAACTCCACAACTTTAAACTCCACAGCTTGAGACTCCACAACTAGAAACTCCACAACTTGAAACTCCACAACTAGAAACTCCACAACCAGAAACTGTACAACTAGAAACTCCACAACTAGAAACTCCACAACTATAATCTCCGAAACTAGAGACTCCACAACTAAAAACTCTACAACAAGAAACTCCACAACAACAAACTCAACAAATATAGACTCGGCAACTAGAAATTCCATATCTAGAAACTCCTCAACTAAAAACCCCACAACTAAAAACTCCACAACTAGAAACTCCACAACTAGAAACTCTACAACTAGAGACTCCGCAACTAGAAACTCCACAGCCAGAGACTCTGCAACTAGAAACTCTGCAGCTAGAAACTCCACAAACAGAAACTCCACAATTAGAAACTCCGCAGCTAGAAACTCCTCAACTAGACACTCCACAGCTAGAAACTCCACAACTAGAAACTCCACAACTAGAAACTCCACAAGTAGAAACTCCACAACTTGAAACCTCACAACCTTAAGTTCCACAACTAGAAAATCCACAGCTAGAGATTCCGCAACTAGAAACTCTACAACTAGAAACTCCACAACTAGAAACTCAACAACTAGAAACTCCACAAATAGAAACTCCACAACTAGAAACTGCGCAGCTAGAAACTACACAACTAGAGACTCCACAACTAGAAACTCCACAACTAGAAACTCCACAACTAGCAACTCCACAACTTGAAACCTCAAAACCTTAAGTTACGCAACTAGAAAATCCACAGCTAGAGATTCCGCAACTAGAAACTCCACAACTAGAAACTCCACAACTAGAAACTCAACAACTAGAAACTCCGCAACTTGAGACTCCACAACTTCAAACTCCACAACTTGAAACTCCGCAACTAGATACTCCACAACTACAAACTCCACAAATAGAGACTCGGCAACTAGAAATTCCATATCTCTAAACTTCACAACTAAAAACTCCACAACTAGAGACTCCGCAACTAGAAACTCCACAACCAGAGACTCTGCAACTAGAAACTCCGCAGCTAGAAACTCCACAAATAGAAACTCCGCATTTAGAAACTCCGCAGCTAGAAACTACACAACTAGAGACTCCACAACTAGAAAATTCACAAATAGAAACTCCACAACTAAAAACTCCACAACTTTAAACATCCCAACCTTAAGTTACGCAACTAGAAAATCCACAGCTAGAGATTCCGCAACTAGAAACTCCATAACTAGAAACTCCACAACTAGAAACTCCACAACTAGAAACTCCGCAACTAGAGACTCCACAACTAGAAACTCCACAACTTGAAACTCCACAACTATAAACTCCACAACTACAAACTCCACAAATAGAGACTCGGCAACTAGATATTCCATATCTAGAAACTCCACAACTAAAAACTTTACAACTAGAATCTGCAAAACTAGAGACTTCGCAACTAGAAACTCAACAACTAGAAACTCCACAAGTAGATACTCCAACTGGAAACTCCACAACTAGAAACTTCACAACCGGAAACTCCACAACCAGATACTCCACAACTGGAAACTCCACAACCAGAGACTCTGCAACTAGAAACTCCGCAACTCGAAACTCCACAACTCGAAACTCCACAACTAGAATCTCCACAACTAGAGACTCCGCATTTCCACAACTAGAAACTCCACAACTCGAAACTCCACAACTAGAAACTCCACAACCAGAAAATCTACAACTACAAACTCCACAGCTAGAAACTCCACAACTAGAAACTCCACAACTACAAACTCCACAAATAGAGAATCGGCAACTAGAAATTCCACAAATAGACTCGGCAACTAGAAATTCTACAACTAGAGACTCTGGAACTAGAAACTCCACAACTAGAGACTCGGCAACTAGAAATTCCACAAATAGAGACTCGGCAACTACAAATTCTATATCTAGAAACTCCACAACTAGAAACTGCAAAACTAGAGACTTCACAACTAGAAACTCAACAACTAGAAACTACACAACTAAAAACTCCACAACTGGAAACTCCACAACTTGAGACTCCGCAACTTGAAACTTCACAAGTAGAAACTCCGCTATTAAATACTCCGCAATTAGAAACTTCGCAACTAGAAACTCCACAACTTAAAACTCCACAACTAGACACTCCACAACTGGAAACTCCACAAATAGAAACTCCACAACTAGAGACTCCACAACTCGAAACTCAACAACTAGAAACTCTACAACCAGAGACTCCGCAACTCCACAACAAGAAACTCCACAACTGGACACTCCACAACTAGATACTCCGCAACTAGTAACTCTACAACTAGAGACTCCACAACTTGAAACTCCACAACTTTAAACTCCACAACTTGAGACTCCACAACTAGAAACTCAACAAATGAACACTCCGCAACTAGAAACTCCGCAGCTAGAAACTACATAACTAGAGACTCCACAACTAGAAACTCCAAAACTCGAAACTCCACAACTGGAAACTCCACAACTAGACACTCCACAACTAAAAACTCTTCAACTAAAACTCCTAAACTTGAGACTCCACAACTAGAGAATCTACAAGTAGAGACTTCAAACTAGAAACTCCACAACTAAAAACTCAACAACTAGAAACTGCACAGCTCTAGACTCCGCAACTTGAAACTCCACAACTTGAAACTCCACAACTAGAAACTCCGCAACTAGAAACTCCACAACTAGAAACTCCACAACTGGAAACTCCACTACTAGAAACTCCACAACTTAAAACTCCACAACTAGAAACTCCACAACCAGAAACTCTACAACTAGAAACTCCACAACAAGAAACTCCTCATCTAGAGACTCCACAACTAAAAACTCCACAACTAGAAACTCCACAACAACAAACTCTACAATAGAGACTCGGCAACTAGAAAAAATTCCATAACTAGAAACTTCACAACTAAAAACCCCACAACTAAAAACTCCACAACTAGAAACTCCACAACTACAAACTCTACAACTAGAGACTCCGCAACTAGAAACTCCACAGCCAGAGACTCTGCAACTAGAAACTCTGCAGCTAGAAACTCCAAAAACAGAAACTCCACAATTAGAAACTCTGCAGCTAGAAACTCCACAACTAGAGACTCCACAGCTAGAAACTCCACAACTAGAAACTCCACAACTAGAAACTCCACAACTTGAAACCTCACAACCTTAAGTTCCGCAACTAGAAAATCCACAGCTAGAGATTCCGCAACTAGAAACTCCACAACTAGAAACTCCAGAACTCAATACTCCACAACTCGAAACTCCACAACTGAAAACTCCACAACTGGAAACTCCACAACTAGACACTCCACAACTAAAAACTCTACAACCAGAAACTCCTAAACTAGAGACTCCACAACTAGAGATTACAACTAGAGACTTCAAACTAGAAACTCAACAACTAGAAACTCCCCAACTTGAAACCCTACAACTAGAAACTCCACAACTAGAAACTCTACAACTAGAGACTCTTCAACTAGAGAATTCGCAACTAGAAACTCCAAAACTAGAGACTCTCAACTAGAAACTCCGCAGCTAGAAACTCCACAAGTAGAAACTCCACAACTTGAAACTCCACAACTACAAACTCCACAAATAGAGACTCGGCTACAAGAAATTTCATGTCTCGAAAGTCCACAACTAAAAACTCCACAACTGGAAACTCCACAACTAGAAACCCCACAACTAGAAATACCACAACTAGAGACTCCGCAACTAGAAACTCCACAACCAGAGACTCTGCAACTAGAAACTCCGCAGCTAGAAACTCCACAAATAGAAACTCCACAACTAGAAACTCCACAACTTGAAACCTCACAACCTTAAATTACGCAACTAGAAAATCCACAGCTAGAGATTCCGCAACTAGAAACTCCACAACTAGAAACTCAACAACTAGAAACTCCGGAACTAGAGACTCCACAACTAGAAACTCCACAACATGAAACTCCACAACTAGAAACTCCACAACTACAAACTCCACAAATAGAGACTCGGCAACTAGAAATTCCATATCTAGAAACTCCACAACTAGAAACTCCACAACTAGAGACTCCGCAACTAGAAACTCCACAACCAGAGACTCTGCAACTAGAAACTCCGCAGCTAGAAACTCCACAAATAGAAACTCCGCAACTAGAAACTCCGCAGCTAGAAACTACACAACTGGAAACTCCACAACTAGATACTCCACAACTGGAAACACCACAACTAGAAACTCCACAACTACAACTAAAGACTCCACAACTCGAAACTCCAAAACTAGAAACTCCACAACCAGAGACTCCGCAACTCCACAACTAGAAACTCCAAAACTGGAAACTCCACAACTAGATACTGCGCAACTAGAAACTCCACAACTAGAGACTCCCCAACTTTAAACTCCACAACTTGAAACTCCACAACTTGAGACTCCACAACTAGAAACTCCACAACTTGAAACTCCACAACTAGAAACTGCACAACCAGAAACTCCACAACTAGAAACTCCACAACTAGAAACTCTGCAACTAGAGACTCCACGAATAGAAACTCCACAACTAGAAACACCACAACTACAAACTCAACAACTAGAAACTCCACAACTAGAAACTCCACAACTTGAAACCTCACAACCTCAAGTTACGCAACTAGAAAATCCACAGCCAGAGATTCCGCAACTAGAAACTCCATAACTAGAAACTCCACAACTAGAAAATCCACAACTAGAAACTCCGCAGCTAGAGACTCCACAACTAGAAACTCCACAACTTGAAACTCCACAACTAGAAACTCCACAACTAGAAACTCAGCTATTAAAAACTCCGCAACTAGAAACTCCACAACTAGATACTCCAACTGGAAACTCCACAACTAGAAACTTCACAACTGGAAACTCCACAACTAGATACTCCACAACTGGAAACTCCACAAACAGAGACTCTGCAACTAGAAACTCCGACTCTCGAAACTCCACAACTAGAAACTCCACAACTAGAGACTCCGCATTTCCACAACTAGAAACTCCACAACTGGAAACTCCACAACTAGATACTCCACAACTAGAAACTCCACAACTAGAGACTCCCCAACTTGAAACTCCACAACTTTGAACTCCACAACTTGATACTCCACAACTAGAAACTCCACAACTAAAAACTCTACAACTAGAAACTCCACAACAACAAACTCAACAAATATAGACTCGGCAACTAGAAATTCCATATCTAGAAACTCCTCAACTAAAAACCCCACAACTAAAAACTCCACAACTAGAAACTCCACAACTAGAAACTCTACAACTAGAGACTCCGCAACTAGAAACTCCACAACTAGGGACTCCGCAACTAGAAACTCCACAACTAGAATCTCCAGAACTGGAAACTCCACTACTAGATACGCCACGACTGGAAACTCGACAACTAGAAACTTCACATCTAGAGACTCCACAACTTGAAACTCCACAACTAGAAACTCTGCAACTAGTAACTCCACAACTACAAACTCCACAACTAGAAACTCCACAACTACAAACTCCACAAATAGAGACTCGGCAACTAGAAATTCCACAAATAGAGAATCGGCAACTAGAAATTCTACAACTAGAGACTCTGCAACTAGAAACTCCACAACTAGAGACTCGGCAACAAGAAATTCCACTAATAGAGACTCGGCAACTAGAAATTCTATATCTAGAAACTCCACAACTAGAAACTGCAAAACTAGAGACTTCACAACTAGAAACTCAACAACTAGAAACTCCACTACTGGAAACTCCACAACTTGAGACTCCGCAACTTGAAACTTCACAAGTAGAAACTCCGCTATTAAATACTCCGCAATTAGAAACTTCGCAACTAGAAACTCCACAACTTAAAACTCCAACACTAGATACTCCACAACTGGAAACTCCACAACTAGAAACTCCACAACTAGAGACTCCACAACTCGAAACTCAACAACTAGAAACTCTACAACCAGAGACTCCGCAACTCCACAACAAGAAACTCCACCACTGGAAACTCCACAACTAGATACTCCGCAACTAGTAACTCTACAACTAGAGACTCCACAACTTGAAACTCCACAACTTTAAACTCCACAACTTGAGACTCCACAACTAGAAACTCAACAAATGAACACTCCGCAACTAGAAACTCCGCAGCTAGAAACTACATAACTAGAGACTCCACAACTAGAAACTCCAAAACTCGAAACTCCACAACTGGAAACTCCACAACTAGACACTCCACAACTAAAAACTCTTCAACTAAAAACTCCTAAACTTGAGACTCCACAACTAGAGAATCTACAAATAGAGACTTCAAACTAGAAACTCCACAACTAAAAACTCAACAACTAGAAACTGCACAGCTTGAGACTCCGCAACTTGAAACTCCACAACTTGAAACTCCACAACTAGAAACTCCGCAACTAGAAACTTCACAACTAGAAACTCCACAACTGGAAACTCCACTACTAGAAACTCCACAACTTGAAACTCCACAACTAGAAACTCCACAACCAGAAACTCTACAACTAGAAACTCCACAACAAGAAACTCCGCATCTAGAGACTCCACAACTAAAAACTCCACAACTAGAAACTCCACAACAACAAACTCTACAAATAGAGACTCGGCAACTAGAAAAAATTCCATAACTAGAAACTTCACAACTAAAACCCCACAACTAAAAACTCCACAACTAGAAACTCCACAACTACAAACTCTACAACTAGAGACTCCGCAACTAGAAACTCCACAGCCAGAGACTCTGCAATTAGAAACTCTGCAGCTAGAAACTCCACAAACAGAAACTCCACAATTAGTAACTCTGCAGCTAGAAACTCCACAACTAGAGACTCCACAGCTAGAAACTCCACAACTAGAAACTCCACAACTAGAAACTCCACAACTTGAAACCTCACAACCTTAAGTTCCGCAACTAGAAAATCCACAGCTAGAGATTCCGCAACTAGAAACTCCACAACTAGAAACTCCAGAACTCAATACTCCACAACTCGAAACTCCACAACTGAAAAATCCACAACTGGAAACTCCACAACTAGACACTCCACAACTAAAAACTCTACAACCAGAAACTCCTAAACTAGAGACTCCACAACTAGAGATTACAACTAGAGACTTCAAACTAGAAACTCAACAACTAGAAACTCCACAACCAGAAACTCCACAACTAGAGACTCCGCAACTAGAAACTCCACAACCAGAGACTCTGCAACTAGAAACTTCGCAGCTAGAAACTCCACAAATAGAAACTCGGCAACTAGAAACTCCGCAGCTAGAAACTACACAACTGGAAACTCCACAACTAGATACTCCACAACTGGAAACACCACAACTAGAAACTCCACAACTACAACTAAAGACTCCACAACTCGAAACTCCAAAACTAGAAACTCCACAACCAGAGACTCCGCAACTCCACAACTAGAAACTCCACAACTGGAAACTCCACAACTAGATACTGCGCAACTAGAAACTCCACAACTAGAGACTCCACAACTAGAAACACCACAACTACAAACTCAACAACTAGAAACTCCACAACTAGAAACTCCACAACTTGAAACCTCACAACCTTAAGTTACGCAACTAGAAATGCCACAGCCAGAGATTCCGCAACTAGAAACTCCATAACTAGAAACTCCACAACTAGAAACTCCACAACTAGAAACTCCGCAGCTAGAGACTCCACAACTAGAAACTCCACAACTTGAAACTCCACAACTAGAAACTCCACAACTAGAAACTCAGCTATTAAAAACTCCGCAACTAGAAACTCCACAACTAGATACTCCAACTGGAAACTCCACAACTGGAAACTTCACAACCGGAAACTCCACAACTAGATACTCCACAACTGGAAACTCCACAAACAGAGACTCTGCAACTAGAAACTCCGCAACTCGAAACTCCACAACTAGAAACTCCACAACTAGAAACTCCACAACTAGAGACTCCGCATTTCCACAACTAGAAACTCCACAACTGGAAACTCCACAACTAGATACTCCACAACTAGAAACTCCACAACTAGAGACTCCCCAACTTGAAACTCCACAACTTTGAACTCCACAACTTGATACTCCACAACTAGAAACTCCACAACTTTAAACTTCACAACTAGAAACTCCACAACCAGAAAATCTACAACTAGAAACTCCGCAACTAGAAACTCCACAACCAGAGACTCTGCACCTAGAAACTCCACAACTCGAAACTCCACAACTAGAAACTCCACAACTAGAAACTCCACAACTAGAGACTCCGCAACTCCACAAATAGAAACTCCACAACTGGAAACTCCACAACTAGATACTCCACAACTAGAAACTCCACAACTAGAGACTCCCCAACTTGAAACTCCACAACTTTAAACTCCACAACTTGAGACTCCACAAATAGAAATTCCACAACTTGAAACTCCACAACTAGAAACTCCACAACCAGAAACTGTACAACTAGAAACTCCACAACTAGAAACTCCACAACTAGAATCTCCGCAACTAGAGACTCCACAACTAAAAACTCTACAACTAGAAACTCCACAACAACAAACTCAACAAATATAGACTCGGCAACTAGAAATTCCATATCTAGAAACTCCTCAACTAAAAACCCCACAACTAAAAACTCCACAACTAGAAACTCCACAACTAGAAACTCTACAACTAGAGACTCCGCAACTAGAAACTCCACAGCCAGAGACTCTGCAACTAGAAACTCTGCAGCTAGAAACTCCACAAACAGAAACTTCACAATTAGAAACTCCGCAGCTAGAAACTCCACAACTAGAAACTCCACAACTAGAAACTCCACTACTAGAAACTCTACAACTAGAGACTGTTCGACTAGAGAATTCGCAACTAGAAACTCCAAAACTAAAGACTGAACTAGAAACTTCGCAGCTAGAAACTCCACAAGTAGAAACTCCACAACTCGAAACTCCACAACTACAAACTCCACAACTACAAACTCCACAATCAGAGACTCGGCTACAAGAAATTTCATGTCTCGAAAGTCCACAACTAAGAACTCCACAACTGGAAACTCCACAACTAGAAACCCCACAACTAGAAATACCACAACTAGAGACTCCGCAACTAGAAACTCCACAACCAGAGACTCTGCAACTAGAAACTCCGCAGCTAGAAACTCCACAAATAGAAACTCCGCAACTAGAAACTCCGCAGCTAGAAACTACAAAACTAGAGACTCCACAACTAGAAACTCCACAACTACAAACTCAACAACTAGAAACTCCGGAACTAGAAACTCCACAACTAGAAACTCCACAACTCGAAACTCAACTACTAGAAACTCCACAACCAGAGACTCCGCAACTCCACAACAAGAAACTCCACAACTGGAAACTCCACAACTAGATACTCCGCTACTAGTAACTCTACAACTAGAGACTCCACAACTTGAAACTCCACAACTTTAAACTCCACAACTTGAGACTCCACAACTAGAAACTCAACAAATGAAAACTCCGCAACTAGAAACTCCGCAGCTAGAAACTACACAACTAGAGACTCCACAACTAGAAACTCCAAAACTCGAAACTCCACAACTGGAAACTCCACAACTAGACACTCCACAACTAAAAACTCTTCAACTAGAAACTCCTAAACTTGAGACTCCACAACTAGAGAATCTACAAGTAGAGACTTCAAACTAGAAACTCAACAACTAAAAACTCCACAACTAAAAACTCAACAACTAGAAACTGCACAGCTTGAGACTCCGCAACTTGAAACTCCACAACTTGAAACTCCACAACGAGAAACTCCGCAACTAGAAACTCCACAACTAGGGACTCCGCAACTAGAAACTCCACAACTAGAAACTCCACAACTGGAAACTCCACTACTAGATACGCCACAACTGGAAACTCGACAACTAGAAACTCCACATCTAGAGACTCCACAACTTGAAACTCCACAACTAGAAACTCTGCAAATAGAAACTCCACAACTTGAAACTCCACAACTACAAACTCCACAACTAGAGACTCGGCAACTAGAAATTCCACAAATAGAGACTCGGCAACTAGAAATTCTATATCTAGAAACTACACAACTAGAAACTGCAAAACTAGAGACTTCACAACTAGAAACTCAACTAGAAACTCCACAACTAAAAACTCCACAACTGGAAACGCCACAACTTGAGACTCCGCAACTTGAAACTTCACAAGTAGAAACTCCGCTATTAAATACTCCGCAACTAGAAACTCCGCAACTAGAAACTCCACAACTTAAAACTCCACAACTAGATACTCCACAACTGGAAACTCCACAACTAGATACTTCACAACTGTAAACTCCACAACTAGATACTCCACAACTGGAAACTCCACAACTAGAAACTTCACAACTAGAGACTCCACAACTCGAAACTCAACAACTAGACACTCCACAACCAGAGACTCCGCAACTCCACAACAAGAAACTCCACAACTGGAAACTCCACAACTAGATACTCCACAACTAGAAACTCCACAAAAAGAAACTTCGCAACTAGAGACTCCACAACAAAAAACTCCACAACTAGAAACTCCACAACAACAAACTCCACAAATAGAGACTCGGCAACTAGAAAAAAATTCCATATATGGAAACTTCACAACTAAAAACCCCACAGCTAAAAACTCCACATCTTGAAACTCCACAACTTTAAACTCCACAACTTGAGACTCCACAACTAGAAACTCAACAAATGAAAACTCCGCAACTAGAAACTCCGCAGCTAGAAACTACACAACTAGAGACTCCACAACTAGAACCTCCAAAACTCGAAACTTCACAACTGGAAACTCCACAACTAGACACTCCACAACTAAAAACTCTTCAACTACAAAATCCTAAACTTGAGACTCCACAACTGGAGAATCTACAAATAGAGACTTCAAACTAGAAAATCAACAACTAAAAACTTCACAACTAAAAACTCAAGAACTAGAAACTGCACAGCTTGAGACTCCGCAACTTGAAACTCCACAACTTGAAACTCCACTAGAAACTCCGCAACTAGAAACTCCACAACTAGGAACTCAACAACTTGAAACTCCACAACTAGAAACTCCACAACCAGAAACTCTACAACTAGAAACTCCACAACTAGAAACTCCACAAAAAGGAACTTCGCAACTAGAGACTCCACAACAAAAAACTCCACAACTAGAAACTCCACAACAACAAACTCCACAAATAGAGACTCGGCAACTAGAAAAAAATTCCATATATAGAAACTTCACAACTAAAAACCCCACAACTAAAAACTCCACAACTAGAAACTCCACAACTAGAAACTCTACAACTAGAGACTCCGCAACTAGAAACTCCACAGCCAGAGACTCTGCAACTAGAAACTCTGCAGCTAGAAACTCCACAAACAGAAACTCCACAATTAAAAACTCCGCAGCTAGAAACTCCACAACTAGAGACTCCACAACTAGAAACTCCCCAACTAGAAACTCCACAACTTGAAACCTCACAACCTTAAGTTCCGCAACTAGAAAATCCACAGCTAGAGATTCCGCAACTAGAAACTCCACAACTAGAAACTCCAGAACTCAAAACTCCACAACTCGAAACTCCACAACTGGAAACTCCACAACCAGACACTCCACAACTAAAAACTCTACAACCAGAAACTCCTAAACTAGAGACTCCACAACTAGACACTACAACTAGAGACTTCAAACTAGAAACTCAATAACTAGAAACTCCACAACTTGAAACTCCACAACTAGAAACTCCACAACTAGAAACCCAACAACTAGAGACTCTGCAACTAGAAACTCCGCAGCTAGAAACTCCACAAATAGAAACTCCGCAACTAGAAACTCCGCAGCTAGAAACTACACAACTAGAGACTCCACAACTAGAAACTCCACAACTAGAAACTCCACAACTTGAAACCTCACAACCTTAAGTTACGCAACTAGAAAATCCACAGCTAGAGATTCCGCAACTAGAAACTCCACAACTAGAAACTCCACAACTAGAAACTCCACAAATAGAGACTCGGCAACTGGAAATTTCATATCTAGAAACTCCACAACTAAAAACTCCACAACTAGAGACTCCGCAACTACAAACTCCACAACCAGAGACTCCACAACTAGAAACTTCACAACTTGAAACTCCACAACTAGAAACTCCACAACCAGAAACTCCCCAACTAGAAACTCCACAACTAGAAACTCTGCAACTAGAGCCTCCACAAATAGAAACTCCACAACTAGAAACTCCACAACTACAAACTCCACAACTAGAAAGTCCACAACTAGAAACTCCACAACTAGAAACTCCACAACTTGAAACCTCACAACCTTAAGTTACGCAACTAGAAAATCCACAGCTAGAAATTCCGCAACTAGAAACTCCGCAACTAGAAACACCACAACTAGAAACTCAACAACTAGAAACTCCGCAACTAGAAACTCCACAACCAGAGACTCTGCAACTAGAAACTCCGCAGCTAGAAACTCCACAAATAGAAACTCCGCAACTAGAAACTCCGCAGCTAGAAACTACACAACTTGAGACTCCACAACTAGAAAATCCACAACTAGAAACTCCACAACTAGAAACTCCACAACTTGAAACCTGACAACCTTAAGTTACGCAACTAGAAAATCCCCAGCTAGAGATTCCGCAACTAGAAACTCCACAACTAGAAACTCCACAACTAGAAACTCAACAACTAGAAACTCCGCAACTAGAAACTCCGCAGCTAGAAACTCCACAAATAGAAACTCTGCAACTAGAAACGTTGCAGCTAGAAACAACACAACTAGAGACTCGGCAACTAGAAATTCCACAACTAGAGACTCTGCAACTAGAAACTCCACAACTAGATACTCGGCAACTAGAATTTCCACAAATAGAGACTCGGCAACTAGCAATTCTATATCTAGAAACTCCACAACTGGAAACTGCACAACTAGATACTCCGCAACTAGTAACTCTACAACTAGAGACTCCACAACTTGAAACTCCAAAACTAGAAACTCCACAACTAGAAACTCCACAACTAGACACTCCACAACTAAAAACTCTTCAACTAGAAACTCCTAAACTTGAGAATCCACAACGAGAGAATCTACAAGTAGAGACTTCAAACTAGAAGCTCAACAACTAAATCTCCACAACTAGAAACTCCACAACTACAAACTCCACAAATAGAGACTCGGCAACTAGAAATTCCACAAATAGAGACTCGGCAACTAGAAATTCCACAACTAGAGACTCTGCAACTAGAAACTCCACAACTAAAGATTCGGCAACTAGAAATTCCACAAATAGAGACTCGGCAACTAGAAATTCTATATCTAGAAACTCCACAACTAGAAACTGCAAAACTAGAGACTTCACAACTAGAAAATCAACAACTAGAAACTCCACAACTAAAAACTCCACAACTGGAAACTCCACAACTTGAGACTCCGAAACTTGAAACTTCACAAGTAGAAACTCCGCTATTAAATGCTCCGCAACTAGAAACTGCGCAACTAGAAACTCCACAACTTAAAACTCCACAACTAGATACTCCACAACTGGAAACTCCACAACTAGATACTTCACAACTGTAAACTCCACAACTAGATACTCCACAACTGGAAACTCCACAACTAGAAACTCCACAACTAGAGACTCCACAACTCGAAGCTCAACAACTAGAAACTCCACAACCAGAGACTCCGCAACTCCACAACAAGAAACTCCACAACTGGAAACTCCACAACTAGATACTCCGCAACAAGTAACTCTACAACTAGAGACTCCACAACTAGAAACTCCACAACTTTGAACTCCACAACTTGATACTCCACAACTAGAAACTCCACAACTTTAAACTTCACAACTAGAAACTCCACAACCAGAAAATCTACAACTAGAAACTCCGCAACTAGAAACTCCACAACCAGAGACTCTGCACCTAGAAACTCCACAACTCGAAACTCCACAACTAGAAACTCCACAACTAGAAACTCCACAACTAGAGACTCCGCAACTCCACAAATAGAAACTCCACAACTGGAAACTCCACAACTAGATACTCCACAACTAGAAACTCCACAACTAGAGACTCCCCAACTTGAAACTCCACAACTTTAAACTCCACAACTTGAGACTCCACAAATAGAAATTCCACAACTTGAAACTCCACAACTAGAAACTCCACAACCAGAAACTGTACAACTAGAAACTCCACAACTAGAAACTCCACAACTAGAAACTCCACTACTAGAAACTCTACAACTAGAGAATGTTCGACTAGAGAATTCGCAACTAGAAACTCCAAAACTAAAGACTGAACTAGAAACTTCGCAGCTAGAAACTCCACAAGTAGAAACTCCACAACTCGAAACTCCACAACTACAAACTCCACAACTACAAACTCCACAATCAGAGACTCGGCTACAAGAAATTTCATGTCTCGAAAGTCCACAACTAAGAACTCCACAACTGGAAACTCCACAACTAGAAACCCCACAACTAGAAATACCACAACTAGAGACTCCGCAACTAGAAACTCCACAACCAGAGACTCTGCAACTAGAAACTCCGCAGCTAGAAACTCCACAAATAGAAACTCCGCAACTAGAAACTCCGCAGCTAGAAACTACAAAACTAGAGACTCCACAACTAGAAACTCCACAACTACAAACTCAACAACTAGAAACTCCGGAACTAGAAACTCCACAACTAGAAACTCCACAACTCGAAACTCAACTACTAGATACTCCACAACCAGAGACTCCGCAACTCCACAACAAGAAACTCCACAACTGGAAACTCCACAACTAGATAGTCCGCTACTAGTAACTCTACAACTAGAGACTCCACAACTTGAAACTCCACAACTTTAAACTCCACAACTTGAGACTCCACAACTAGAAACTCAACAAATGAAAACTCCGCAACTAGAAACTCCGCAGCTAGAAACTACACAACTAGAGACTCCACAACTAGAAACTCCAAAACTCGAAACTCCACAACTGGAAACTCCACAACTAGACACTCCACAACTAAAAACTCTTCAACTAGAAACTCCTAAACTTGAGACTCCACAACTAGAGAATCTACAAGTAGAGACTTCAAACTAGAAACTCAACAACTAAAAACTCCACAACTAAAAACTCAACAACTAGAAACTGCACAGCTTGAGACTCCGCAACTTGAAACTCCACAACTTGAAACTCCACAACGAGAAACTCCGCAACTAGAAACTCCACAACTAGAAACTCCACAACTGGAAACTCCACTACTAGATACGCCACAACTGGAAACTCGACAACTAGAAACTCCACATCTAGAGACTCCACAACTTGAAACTCCACAACTAGAAACTCTGCAAATAGAAACTCCACAACTTGAAACTCCACAACTACAAACTCCACAACTAGAGACTCGGCAACTAGAAATTCCACAAATAGAGACTCGGCAACTAGAAATTCTATATCTAGAAACTACACAACTAGAAACTGCAAAACTAGAGACTTCACAACTAGAAACTCAACTAGAAACTCCACAACTAAAAACTCCACAACTGGAAACGCCACAACTTGAGACTCCGCAACTTGAAACTTCACAAGTAGAAACTCCGCTATTAAATACTCCGCAACTAGAAACTCCGCAACTAGAAACTCCACAACTTAAAACTCCACAACTAGATACTCCACAACTGGAAACTCCACAACTAGATACTTCACAACTGTAAACTCCACAACTAGATACTCCACAACTGGAAACTCCACAACTAGAAACTTCACAACTAGAGACTCCACAACTCGAAACTCAACAACTAGACACTCCACAACCAGAGACTCCGCAACTCCACAACAAGAAACTCCACAACTGGAAACTCCACAACTAGATACTCCACAACTAGAAACTCCACAAAAAGAAACTTCGCAACTAGAGACTCCACAACAAAAAACTCCACAACTAGAAACTCCACAACAACAAACTCCACAAATAGAGACTCGGCAACTAGAAAAAAATTCCATATATGGAAACTTCACAACTAAAAACCCCACAGCTAAAAACTCCACATCTTGAAACTCCACAACTTTAAACTCCACAACTTGAGACTCCACAACTAGAAACTCAACAAATGAAAACTCCGCAACTAGAAACTCCGCAGCTAGAAACTACACAACTAGAGACTCCACAACTAGAACCTCCAAAACTCGAAACTTCACAACTGGAAACTCCACAACTAGACACTCCACAACTAAAAACTCTTCAACTACAAAATCCTAAACTTGAGACTCCACAACTGGAGAATCTACAAATAGAGACTTCAAACTAGAAAATCAACAACTAAAAACTTCACAACTAAAAACTCAAGAACTAGAAACTGCACAGCTTGAGACTCCGCAACTTGAAACTCCACAACTTGAAACTCCACTAGAAACTCCGCAACTAGAAACTCCACAACTAGAAACTCCACAACTTGAAACTCCACAACTAGAAACTCCACAACCAGAAACTCTACAACTAGAAACTCCACAACTAGAAACTCCACAAAAAGGAACTTCGCAACTAGAGACTCCACAACAAAAAACTCCACAACTAGAAACTCCACAACAACAAACTCCACAAATAGAGACTCGGCAACTAGAAAAAAATTCCATATATAGAAACTTCACAACTAAAAACCCCACAACTAAAAACTCCACAACTAGAAACTCCACAACTAGAAACTCTACAACTAGAGACTCCGCAACTAGAAACTCCACAGCCAGAGACTCTGCAACTAGAAACTCTGCAGCTAGAAACTCCACAAACAGAAACTCCACAATTAAAAACTCCGCAGCTAGAAACTCCACAACTAGAGACTCCACAACTAGAAACTCCCCAACTAGAAACTCCACAACTTGAAACCTCACAACCTTAAGTTCCGCAACTAGAAAATCCACAGCTAGAGATTCCGCAACTAGAAACTCCACAACTAGAAACTCCAGAACTCAAAACTCCACAACTCGAAACTCCACAACTGGAAACTCCACAACCAGACACTCCACAACTAAAAACTCTACAACCAGAAACTCCTAAACTAGAGACTCCACAACTAGACACTACAACTAGAGACTTCAAACTAGAAACTCAATAACTAGAAACTCCACAACTTGAAACTCCACAACTAGAAACTCCACAACTAGAAACCCAACAACTAGAGACTCTGCAACTAGAAACTCCGCAGCTAGAAACTCCACAAATAGAAACTCCGCAACTAGAAACTCCGCAGCTAGAAACTACACAACTAGAGACTCCACAACTAGAAACTCCACAACTAGAAACTCCACAACTTGAAACCTCACAACCTTAAGTTACGCAACTAGAAAATCCACAGCTAGAGATTCCGCAACTAGAAACTCCACAACTAGAAACTCCACAACTAGAAACTCCACAAATAGAGACTCGGCAACTGGAAATTTCATATCTAGAAACTCCACAACTAAAAACTCCACAACTAGAGACTCCGCAACTACAAACTCCACAACTAGAAAGTCCACAACTAGAAACTCCACAACTAGAAACTCCACAACTTGAAACCTCACAACCTTAAGTTACGCAACTAGAAAATCCACAGCTAGAAATTCCGCAACTAGAAACTCCGCAACTAGAAACACCACAACTAGAAACTCAACAACTAGAAACTCCGCAACTAGAAACTCCACAACTTGAAACTCCACAACTAGAAACTCCACAACCAGAAACTCCCCAACTAGAAACTCCACAACTAGAAACTCTGCAACTAGAGACTCCACAAATAGAAACTCCACAACTAGAAACTCCACAACTACAAACTCCACAACTAGAAAGTCCACAACTAGAAACTCCACAACTAGAAACTCCACAACTTGAAACCTCACAACCTTAAGTTACGCAACTAGAAAATCCACAGCTAGAAATTCCGCAACTAGAAACTCCGCAACTAGAAACACCACAACTAGAAACTCAACAACTAGAAACTCCGCAACTAGAAACTCCACAACCAGAGACTCTGCAACTAGAAACTCCGCAGCTAGAAACTCCACAAATAGAAACTCCGCAACTAGAAACTCCGCAGCTAGAAACTACACAACTTGAGACTCCACAACTAGAAAATCCACAACTAGAAACTCCACAACTAGAAACTCCACAACTTGAAACCTGACAACCTTAAGTTACGCAACTAGAAAATCCCCAGCTAGAGATTCCGCAACTAGAAACTCCACAACTAGAAACTCCACAACTAGAAACTCAACAACTAGAAACTCCGCAACTAGAAACTCCGCAGCTAGAAACTCCACAAATAGAAACTCTGCAACTAGAAACGTTGCAGCTAGAAACAACACAACTAGAGACTCGGCAACTAGAAATTCCACAACTAGAGACTCTGCAACTAGAAACTCCACAACTAGATACTCGGCAACTAGAATTTCCACAAATAGAGACTCGGCAACTAGCAATTCTATATCTAGAAACTCCACAACTAGAAACTGCAAAACTAGAGACTTCACAACTAGAAACTCCACAACTGGAAACTGCACAACTAGATACTCCGCAACTAGTAACTCTACAACTAGAGACTCCACAACTTGAAACTCCAAAACTAGAAACTCCACAACTAGAAACTCCACAACTAGACACTCCACAACTAAAAACTCTTCAACTAGAAACTCCTAAACTTGAGAATCCACAACGAGAGAATCTACAAGTAGAGACTTCAAACTAGAAGCTCAACAACTAAATCTCCACAACTAGAAACTCCACAACTACAAACTCCACAAATAGAGACTCGGCAACTAGAAATTCCACAAATAGAGACTCGGCAACTAGAAATTCCACAACTAGAGACTCTGCAACTAGAAACTCCACAACTAAAGATTCGGCAACTAGAAATTCCACAAATAGAGACTCGGCAACTAGAAATTCTATATCTAGAAACTCCACAACTAGAAACTGCAAAACTAGAGACTTCACAACTAGAAAATCAACAACTAGAAACTCCACAACTAAAAACTCCACAACTGGAAACTCCACAACTTGAGACTCCGAAACTTGAAACTTCACAAGTAGAAACTCCGCTATTAAATGCTCCGCAACTAGAAACTGCGCAACTAGAAACTCCACAACTTAAAACTCCACAACTAGATACTCCACAACTGGAAACTCCACAACTAGATACTTCACAACTGTAAACTCCACAACTAGATACTCCACAACTGGAAACTCCACAACTAGAAACTCCACAACTAGAGACTCCACAACTCGAAGCTCAACAACTAGAAACTCCACAACCAGAGACTCCGCAACTCCACAACAAGAAACTCCACAACTGGAAACTCCACAACTAGATACTCCGCAACAAGTAACTCTACAACTAGAGACTCCACAACTAGAAACTCCACAACAACAAACTCCACAAATAGAGGCTCGGCAACTACAAAAAATTCCATATCTAGAAACTTCACAACTAAAAACCCCACAACTAAAAACTCCACAACTAGAAACTCCACAACTAAAAACTCTACAACTAGAGACTCCGCCACTAGAAACTCCACAGCCAGAGACTCTGCAACTAGAAACTCTGCAGCTAGAAACTCCACAAACAGAAACTCCACAATTAGAAACTTTGCAGCTAGAAACTCCACAAACAGAAACTCCACAATTAGAAACTCTGCAGCTAGAAACTCTACAACTAGAGACTCCACAACTAGAAACTCCACAACTAGAAACACCACAACTAGAAACTCCACAACTTGAAACCTCACAACCTTAAGTTCCGCAACTAGAAAATCCACAGTTAGAGATTCCGCAACTAGAAACTCCACAACTAGAAACTCCAGAACTCAAAACTCCACAACTCGAAACTCCACAACTGGAAACTCCACAACTGGAAACTCCACAACTAGACACTCCACAACTAAAAACTCTACAACCAGAAACTCCTAAACTAGAGACTCCACAACTAGAGACTACAACTAGAGACTTCAAACTAGAAACTCAACAACTAGAAACTCCACAACTTGAAACTCCACAACTGGAAACTCCACAACTAGAAACTCTACAACTAGAGACTGTTCAACTAGAGACTCGGCTACAAGAAATTTCATGTATCGAAAGTCCACAACTAAGAACTCCACAACTGGAAACTCCACAACTAGAAACCCCACAACTAGAAATACCACAACTAGAGACTCCGCAACTAGAAACTCCACAACCAGAGACTGCAACTAGAAACTCCGCAGCTAGAAACTCCACAAATAGAAACTCCGCAACTAGAAACTCCGCAGCTAGAAACTACACAACTAGAGACTCCACAACTAGAAACTCCACAACTAGAAACTCCACAACTTGAAACCTCACAACCTTAAGTTACGCAACTAGAAAATCCACAGCTAGAGATTCCGCAACTAGAAACTTCACAACTAGAAACTCCACAACTAGAAACTCAACAACTAGAAACTCCGGAACTCAAAACTCCAACTAGAAACTCCAAAACTCGAACTTTCACAACTCGAAACACCACAACTGGAAACTCCACAACTAGACAGTCTTCAACTAGAAACTCCTAAACTAGAGACTCCACAACTAGAGAATCTACAACTAGAGACTTCAAACTAGAAACTCAACCACTAGAAACTCCACAACTAAAAACTCAACAACTAGAAACGCCAGAGCTCGAGACTCCGCAACTTGAAACTCCGCAACTAGAAACTCTGAAGCTAGAAACTTCAGAATTAAACACTCCACAACTAGAAACTCTACAACTAGAAACTCCACAACTTGAAACTCCACAACTCAAAACTCCAACTAGAAACTCCAAAACTCGAACTTTCACAACTCGAAACACCACAACTGGAAACTCCACAACTAGACAGTCTTCAACTAGAAACTCCTAAACTAGAGACTCCACAACTAGAGAATCTACAACTAGAGACTTCAAACTAGAAACTCAACCACTAGAAACTCCACAACTAAAAACTCAACAACTAGAAACGCCAGAGCTCGAGACTCCGCAACTTGAAACTCCACAACTAGAAACTACGCAACTAGAAACTCCACAACTAGGGACTCCGCAACTAGAAACTCCGCAACTAGAAACTCCACAACTGGAAACTCCACTACTAGATACTCCACAACTGGACACTCGACAACTAGAAACTCCACATCTAGAGACTCCACAACTTGAAACTCCACAATTAGAGACTCTGCAACTAGAAACTCCACAACTTGAGACTCCGCAACTCCACAACTAGAAACTCTACAACTGGAAAATCCAATCTAGATACTCCACAACTAGAAAAACCACAACTAGAAACTCCACAACTTGAAACTCCACAAGCTTAAACTGCACAACTTGAGACTCCACAACTAGAAATTCCACAACTAGAACCTCCACAACTAGAAACTACCCAACTAGGAAATCGCACCCCAGAGACTCCACAACTAGAAACTCCACAACTTGAAACTCCAGAACTAGAAACTCCACAACCAGAAACTTCACAACTAGAAACTCCACAACTAGAAACTCCACAACTAGAAACTTCGCAACTAGAGACTCCACAACTAGAAACTCCACAACTAGAAACTCCACAACTACAAACTCCACAAATAGAGACTCGGCAACTGGAAATTCTATATCTAGAAACTCCACAACTAAAAACTCCACAACTAGAAACTGCAAAACTAGAGACTTCACAACTAGAAACTCCACAACTGGAAACTCCACAACTAGATACTCCGCAACTAGAAACTCCACAACTAGAGACTCCACAACTTGAAACTCGACAACTTTAAACTCCACAACTTGAGACTCCACAACTAGAAACTCCACAACATGAAACTCCACAACTAGAAACTCCAAAACCAGAAACTCCACAACCATAAACTCCGCAACTAGAAACTCCAAAACTAGAAACTCTGCAACTAGAGACTCCACAAATAGAAACTCTACAACTAGAAACTCCACAACTACAAACTCCACAAATAGAGACTCGGCTACAAGATATTTCATGTCTAGAAAGTCCACAACTAAAAACTCCACAACTGGAAACTCCACAACTTGAGACTCCACAACTTGAGACGCCGCAACTAGAAACTCCACAACTTGAAACTTCACAACTAGAAACTCCACAACTAAAAACTCTACAACTAGAGACTCCTCAACTAGAGAATTCGCAACTAGAAACTCCAAAAGTAGAGACTCTGCACCTAAAAACTCCGCAGCTAGAAACTCCACAACTAGAAACTCCACAACTCGAAACTCCACAACTAGAAACTCCACAACTTGAAACTCCACAACTCAAAACTCCACAACTTGAAACTCCACAACTAGAAACTCGACAACTTGAGACTCTGCCACAAGAAACTCCACAACTTGAAAATCCACAACTAGAAACTCCACAACCAGAAACTCCACAACTAGAAACTCCACAACGAGAAACTACGCAACTAGAGACTCCACAACTAGAAACTCCACAACTAGAAACTCCGCCACTAGAGACTCCACAATTACAAACTCCACAACTACAAACTCCACAACTACAAACTCCACAAATAGAGACTCAGCAACTAGAAATTCCATATCTAGAAACTGCACAACTAGAAACTCCGCAACTAGAGACTCCACAACTAGAAACTCCACAACTAGAAACTCCACAACTTGAAACTCCACAAATAGAAACTCCACAACTACAAACTCCACAAATAGAGACTCGGCAACTAGAAATTCCATATCTAGAAACTCCACAACTAAAAACTCCACAACTAGAGACTCCGCAACTAGAAACTCCACAACCAGAGACTCTGCAACTAGAAACTCCGCAGCTAGAAACTCCACAAATAGAAACTCCGCAACTAGAAACTCCCCAGCTAGAAACTACACAACTGAAAACTCCACAACTAGATACTCCACAACTGGAAACTCCACAACTAGAAACTCCACAACTACAACTAAAGACTCCACAACTCGAAACTCTAAAACTAGAAACTCCACAACCAGAGACTCCGCAACTCCACAACTAGAAACTCCACAACTGGAAACTCCACAACTAGATACTGCGCAACTAGAAACTCCACAACTTGAGACTCCACAACTTGAAACTCCACAACTTGAAACTCCACAACTAGAAACTCTGCAACTAGAGACTCCACAAATAGAAACTCCACGACTAGAAACTCCACAACTAGAAACTCCACAACTAGAAACTCCACAACTTGAAACCTCACAACCTTAAGTTACGCAACTAGAAAATCCACAGCTAGAGATTCCGCAACTAGAAACTCCACAACTAGAAACTCAACAACTAGAAACTCCGCAACTAGAAACTCCACAACCAGAGACTCTGCAACTAGAAACTCCGCAGCTAGAAACTCCACAGATAGAAACTCCGCAACTAGAAACTGCGCAGCTAGGAACTACACAACTTGAAACTTCACAACTAGAAACTCTGCTATTAAATACTCCGCAACTAGAAACTCCGCAAATAGAAACTTTACAGCTTAAAACTCCACAACTAGATACTCCACAACTGGAAACTCCACAACTAGATACTTCACAACTGGAAACTCCACAACTAGATACTCCACAACTGGAAACTTCACAACTAGAAACTCCACAACTAGAGACTCCACAACTCGAAACTCAACTACTAGAAACTCCACAACCAGAGACTCCGCAACTCCACAACAAGAAACTCCACAACTGGAAGCTCCACAACTAGATACTCCGCTACTAGTAACTCTACAACTAGAGACTCCACAACTTGAAACTCCACAACTTTAAACTCCACAACTTGAGACTCCACAACTAGAAACTCAACAAATGAAAACTCCGCAACTAGAAACTCCGCAGCTAGAAACTACACAACTAGAGACTCCACAACTAGAAACTCCAAAACTCGAAACTCCACAACTGGAAACTCCACAACTAGACACTCCACAACTAAAAACTCTTCAACTAGAAACTCCTAAACTTGAGACTCCACAACTAGAGAATCTACAAGTAGAGACTTCAAACTTGAAACTCAACAAATAAAAACTCCACAACTAAAAACTCAACAACTAGAAACTGCACAGCTTGAGACTCCGCAACTTGAAACTCCACAACTTGAAACTCCACAACGAGAAACTCCGCAACTAGAAACTCCACAACTAGGGACTCCGCAACTAGAAACTCCACAACTAGAAACTCCACAACTGGAAACTCCACTACTAGATACGCCACAACTGGAAACTCGACAACTAGAAACTCCACATCTAGAGACTCCACAACTTGAAACTCCACAACTAGAAACTCTGCAAATAGAAACTCCACAACTTGAAACTCCACAACTACAAACTCCACAACTAGAGACTCGGCAACTAGAAATTCCACAAATAGAGACTCGGCAACTAGAAATTCTATATCTAGAAACTCCACAACTAGAAACTGCAAAACTAGAGACTTCACAACTAGAAACTCAACTAAAAACTCCACAACTAAAAACTCCACAACTGGAAACGCCACAACTTGAGACTCCGCAACTTGAAACTTCACAAGTAGAAACTCCGCTATTAAATACTCCGCAACTAGAAACTCCGCAACTAGAAACTCCACAACTTAAAACTCCACAACTAGATACTCCACAACTGGAAACTCCACAACTAGATACTTCACAACTGTAAACTCCACAACTAGATACTCCACAACTGGAAACTCCACAACTAGAAACTTCACAACTAGAGACTCCACAACTCGAAACTCAACAACTAGACACTCCACAACCAGAGACTCCGCAACTCCACAACAAGAAACTCCACAACTGGAAACTCCACAACTAGATACTCCACAACTAGAAACTCCACAAAAAGAAACTTCGCAACTAGAGACTCCACAACAAAAAACTCCACAACTAGAAACTCCACAACAACAAACTCCACAAATAGAGACTCGGCAACTAGAAAAAAATTCCATATATGGAAACTTCACAACTAAAAACCCCACAGCTAAAAACTCCACAACTAGAAACTCCGCAACTAGAAACTCCACAACTAGAAACTCCACAACTTGAAACTCCACAACTAGAAACTCCACAACCAGAAACTCTACAACTAGAAACTCCACAACTAGAAACTCCACAAAAAGGAACTTCGCAACTAGAGACTCCACAACAAAAAACTCCACAACTAGAAACTCCACAACAACAAACTCCACAAATAGAGACTCGGCAACTAGAAAAAAATTCCATATATAGAAACTTCACAACTAAAAACCCCACAACTAAAAACTCCACAACTAGAAACTCCACAACTAGAAACTCTACAACTAGAGACTCCGCAACTAGAAACTCCACAGCCAGAGACTCTGCAACTAGAAACTCTGCAGCTAGAAACTCCACAAACAGAAACTCCACAATTAAAAACTCCGCAGCTAGAAACTCCACAACTAGAGACTCCACAACTAGAAACTCCCCAACTAGAAACTCCACAACTTGAAACCTCACAACCTTAAGTTCCGCAACTAGAAAATCCACAGCTAGAGATTCCGCAACTAGAAACTCCACAACTAGAAACTCCAGAACTCAAAACTCCACAACTCGAAACTCCACAACTGGAAACTCCACAACCAGACACTCCACAACTAAAAACTCTACAACCAGAAACTCCTAAACTAGAGACTCCACAACTAGACACTACAACTAGAGACTTCAAACTAGAAACTCAATAACTAGAAACTCCACAACTTGAAACTCCACAACTAGAAACTCCACAACTAGAAACCCAACAACTAGAGACTCTGCAACTAGAAACTTTGCAGCTAGAAACTCCACAAATAGAAACTCCGCAACTAGAAACTCCGCAGCTAGAAACTACACAACTAGAGACTCCACAACTAGAAACTCCACAACTAGAAACTCCACAACTTGAAACCTCACAACCTTAAGTTACGCAACTAGAAAATCCACAGCTAGAGATTCCGCAACTAGAAACTCCACAACTAGAAACTCCACAACTAGAAAATCCACAAATAGAGACTCGGCAACTGGAAATTTCATATCTAGAAACTCCACAACTAAAAACTCCACAACTAGAGACTCCGCAACTACAAACTCCACAACCAGAGACTCCACAACTAGAAACTCCACAACTTGAAAATCCACAACTAGAAACTCCACAACCAGAAACTCCCCAACTAGAAACTCCACAACTAGAAACTCTGCAACTAGAGACTCCACAAATAGAAACTCCACAACTAGAAACTCCACAACTACAAACTCCACAACTAGAAAGTCCACAACTAGAAACTCCACAACTAGAAACTCCACAACTTGAAACCTCACAACCTTAAGTTACGCAACTAGAAAATCCACAGCTAGAAATTCCGCAACTAGAAACTCCACAACTAGAAACACCACAACTAGAAACTCAACAACTAGAAACTCCGCAACTAGAAACTCCACAACCAGAGACTCTGCAACTAGAAACTCCGCAGCTAGAAACTCCACAAATAGAAACTCCGCAACTAGAAACTGCACAGCTAGAAACTACACAACTTGAGACTCCACAACTAGAAAATCCACAACTAGAAACTCCACAACTAGAAACTCCACAACTTGAAACCTGACAACCTTAAGTTACGCAACTAGAAAATCCCCAGCTAGAGATTCCGCAACTAGAAACTCCACAACTAGAAACTCCACAACTAGAAACTCAACAACTAGAAACTCCGCAACTAGAAACTCCGCAGCTAGAAACTCCACAAATAGAAACTCCGCAACTAGAAACGTTGCAGCTAGAAACAACACAACTAGAGACTCGGCAACTAGAAATTCCACAACTAGAGACTCTGCAACTAGAAACTCCACAACTAGATACTTAGCAACTAGAAATTCCACAAATAGAGACTCGGCAACTAGCAATTCCATATCTAGAAACTCCACAACTAGAAACTGCAAAACTAGAGACTTCACAACTAGAAACTCCACAACTGGAAACTGCACAACTAGATACTCCGCAACTAGTAACTCTACAACTAGAGACTCCACAACTTGAAACTCCAAAACTAGAAACTCCACAACTAGAAACTCCACAACTAGACACTCCACAACTAAAAACTCTTCAACTAGAAACTCCTAAACTTGAGAATCCACAACGAGAGAATCTACAAGTAGAGACTTCAAACTAGAAGCTCAACAACTAAATCTCCACAACTAGAAACTCCACAACTACAAACTCCACAAATAGAGACTCGGCAACTAGAAATTCCACAAATAGAGACTCGGCAACTAGAAATTCCACAACTAGAGACTCTGCAACTAGAAACTCCACAACTAGAGATTCGGCAACTAGAAATTCCACAAATAGAGACTCGGCAACTAGAAATTCTATATCTAGAAACTGCACAACTAGAAACTGCAAAACTAGAGACTTCACAACTAGAAAATCAACAACTAGAAACTCCACAACTAAAAACTCCACAACTGGAAACTCCACAACTTGAGACTCCGAAACTTGAAACTTCACAAGTAGAAACTCCGCTATTAAATACTCCGCAACTAGAAACTGCGCAACTAGAAACTCCACAACTTAAAACTCCACAACTAGATACTCCACAACTGGAAACTCCACAACTAGATACTTCACAACTGTAAACTCCACAACTAGATACTCCACAACTGGAAACTCCACAACTAGAAACTCCACAACTAGAGACTCCACAACTCGAAGCTCAACAACTAGAAACTCCACAACCAGAGACTCCGCAACTCCACAACAAGAAACTCCACAACTGGAAACTCCACAACTAGATACTCCGCAACAAGTAACTCTACAACTAGAGACTCCACAACTAGAAACTCCACAACAACAAACTCCACAAATAGAGGCTCGGCAACTACAAAAAATTCCATATCTAGAAACTTCACAACTAAAAACCCCACAACTAAAAACTCCACAACTAGAAACTCCACAACTAGAAACTCTACAACTAGAGACTCCGCCACTAGAAACTCCACAGCCAGAGACTCTGCAACTAGAAACTCTGCAGCTAGAAACTCCACAAACAGAAACTCCACAATTAGAAACTTTGCAGCTAGAAACTCCACAAACAGAAACTCCACAATTAGAAACTCTGCAGCTAGAAACTCTACAACTAGAGACTCCACAACTAGAAACTCCACAACTAGAAACACCACAACTAGAAACTCCACAACTTGAAACCTCACAACCTTAAGTTCCGCAACTAGAAAATCCACAGTTAGAGATTCCGCAACTAGAAACTCCACAACTAGAAACTCCAGAACTCAAAACTCCACAACTCGAAACTCCACAACAGGAAACTCCACAACTGGAAACTCCACAACTAGACACTCCACAACTAAAAACTCTACAACCAGAAACTCCTAAACTAGAGACTCCACAACTAGAGACTACAACTAGAGACTTCAAACTAGAAACTCAACAACTAGAAACTCCACAACTTGAAACTCCACAACTAGAAACTCCACAACTAGAAACTCTACAACTAGAGACTGTTCAACTAGAGACTCGGCTACAAGAAATTTCATGTATCGAAAGTCCACAACTAAGAACTCCACAACTGGAAACTCCACAACTAGAAACCCCACAACTAGAAATACCACAACTAGAGACTCCGCAACTAGAAACTCCACAACCAGAGACTGCAACTAGAAACTCCGCAGCTAGAAACTCCACAAATAGAAACTCTGCAACTAGAAACTCCGCAGCTAGAAACTACACAACTAGAGACTCCACAACTAGAAACTCCACAACTAGAAACTCCACAACTTGAAACCTCACAATCTTAAGTTACGCAACTAGAAAATCCACAGCTAGAGATTCCGCAACTAGAAACTTCACAACTAGAAACTCCACAACTAGAAACTCAACAACTAGAAACTCCGGAACTAGAAACTCCACAACTAGAAACTCCACAACTTGAAACTCCACAAATAGAAACTCCACAACTACAAACTCCACAAATAGAGACTCGGCAACTAGAAATTCCATATCTAGAAACTCCACAACTAAAAACTCCACAACTAGAGACTCCGCAACTAGAAACTCCACAACCAGAGACTCTGCAACTAGAAACTCCGCAGCTAGAAACTCCACAAATAGAAACTCCGCAACTAGAAACTCCTCAGCTAGAAACTACACAACTGAAAACTCCACAACTAGATACTCCACAACTGGAAACTCCACAACTAGAAACTCCACAACTACAACTAAAGACTCCACAACTCGAAACTCTAAAACTAGAAACTCCACAACCAGAGACTCCGCAACTCCACAACTAGAAACTCCACAACTGGAAACTCCACAACTAGATACTGCGCAACTAGAAACTCCACAACTTGAGACTCCACAACTTGAAACTCCACAACTTGAAACTCCACAACTAGAAACTCCACAACTTGAAACTCCACAACTAGAAACTCTGCAACTAGAGACTCCACAAATAGAAACTCCACGACTAGAAACTCCACAACTAGAAACTCCACAACTAGAAACTCCACAACTTGAAACCTCACAACATTAAGTTACGCAACTAGAAAATCCACAGCTAGAGATTCCGCAACTAGAAACTCCACAACTAGAAACTCAACACCTAGAAACTCCGCAACTAGAAACTCCACAACCAGAGACTCTGCAACTAGAAACTCCGCAGCTAGAAACTCCACAGATAGAAACTCCGCAACTAGGAACTGCGCAAATAGGAACTACACAACTTGAAACTCAACAACTAGAAACTCCACAACTAAAAACTCCGCAACTGGAAACTCCACAACTTGAGACTCCGCAACTTGAAACTTCACAACTAGAAACTCCGCTATTAAATACTCCGCAACTAGAAACTCCGCAAATAGAAACTCTACAACTTAAAACTCCACAACTAGATACTCCACAACTGGAAACTCCACAACTAGATACTTCACAACTGGAAACTCCACAACTAGATACTCCACAACTGGAAACTCCGCAACTAGAAACTCCACAACTAGAGACTCCACAACTCGAAACTCAACTACAAGAAACTCCACAACCAGAGACTCCGCAACTCCACAACAAGAAACTCCACAACTGGAAACTCCACAACTAGATAGTCCGCTACTAGTAACTCTACAACTAGAGACTCCACAACTTGAAACTCCACAACTTTAAACTCCACAACTTGAGACTCCACAACTAGAAACTCAACAAATGAAAACTCCACAACTAGAAACTCCGCAGCTAGAAACTACACAAATAGAGACTCCACAACTAGAAACTCCAAAACTCGAAACTCCACAACTGGAAACTCCACAACTAGACACTCCAAAACTAAAAACTCTTCAACTAGAAACTCCTAAACTTGAGACTCCACAACTAGAGAATCTACAAGTAGAGACTTCAAACTAGAAACTCAACAACTAAAAACTCCACAACTAAAAACTCAACAACTAGAAACTGCACAGCTTGAGACTCCGCAACTTGAAACTCCACAACTTGAAACTCCACAACTAGAAACTCCGCAATTAGAAACTCCACAACTAGGGACTCCGCAACTAGAAACTCCACAACTGGAAACTCCACTACTAGATACGCCACAACTGGAAACTCGACAACTAGAAACTCCACATCTAGAGACTCCACAACTTGAAACTCCACAACTAGAAACTCTGCAAATAGAAACTCCACAACTTGAAACTCCACAACGACAAACTCCACAAATGGAGACTCGGCAACTAGAAATTCCACAAATAGAGACTCGGCAACAAGAAATTCCACAACTAGCGACTCTGCAACTAGAAACTCCACAACTAGAGACTCGGCAACTAGAAATTCCACAAATAGAGACTCGGCAACTAGAAATTCTATATCTAGAAACTCCACAACTAGAAACTGCAAAACTAGAGACTTCACAACTAGAAACTCAACAACTAGAAACTCCACAACTAAAAACTCCACAACTGGAAACGCCACAACTTGAGACTCCGCAACTTGAAACTTCACAAGTAGAAACTCCGCTATTAAATACTCCGCAACTAGAAACTCCGCAACTAGAAACTCCACAACCTAAAACTCCACTACTAGATACCCCACAACTGGAAACTCCACAACTAGATACTTCACAACTGTAAACTCCCCAACTAGATACTCCACAACTGGAAACTCCACAACTAGAAACTCCACAACTAGAGACTCCACAACTCGAAACTCAACAACTAGAAACTCCACAACCAGAGACTCCGCCACTCCACAACAAGAAACTCCACAACTGGAAACTCCACAACTAGATACTCCGCAACTAGTAACTCTACAACTAGAGACTCCACAACTTGAAACTCCACAACTTTAAACTCCACAACTTGAGACTCCACAACTAGAAACTCAACAAATGAAAACTCCACAACAAGAAACTCCACATCTAGAGACTCCACAACTAAAAACTCCACAACTAGAAACTCCACAACAACAAACTCTACAAATAGAGACTCGGCAACTAGAAAAAATTTCATATCTAGAAACTTCACAACTAAGAATCCCACAACTAAAAACTCCCCAACTAGAAACTCCACAACTAGAAACTCTACAACTAGAGACTCCGCAACTAGAAACTCCCCAGCCAGAGACTCTGCAACTAGAAACTCTGCAGCTAGAAACTCCACAAACAGAAACTCCACAATTAGAAACTCCGCAGCTAGAAACTCCACAACTAGAGACTCCACAACTAGAAACTCCACAACTAGAAACTCCACAACTTGAAACCTCACAACCATAAGTTCCGCAACTAGAAAATCCACAGCTAGAGATTCCGCAACTAGAAACTCCACAACTAGAAACTCCAGAACTCAATACTCCACAACTCGAAACTCCACAACTGGAAACTCCACAACTGGAAACTCCACAACTAGACACTCCACAACTAAAAACTCTACAACCAGAAACTCCTAAACTAGAGACTCCACAACTAGAGACTACAACTAGAGACTTCAAACTAGAAACTCAACAACTAGAAACTCCACAACTTGAAACTCCAAAACTAGAAACTCCAACTCTAGAAACTCTACAACTAGAGACTCTTCAACTAGAGAATTCGCAACTAGAAACTCCAAAACTAGAGACTCTGAACTAGAAACTCCACAGCTAGAAACTCCACGAGTAGAAACTCCACAACTTGAAACTCCACAACTACAAACTCCACAAATGGAGACTCGGCTACAAGAAATTTCATGTCTCGAAAGTCCACAACTAAAAACTCCACAACTGGAAACTCCACAACTAGAAACCCCACAACTAGAAATACCACAACTAGAGACTCCGCAACTAGAAACTCCACAACCAGAGATTCTGCAACTAGAAACTCCACAAATAGAAACTCCGCAACTAGAAACTCCGCAGCTAGAAACTACACAACTAGAGACTCCACAACTAGAAACTCCACAACTTGAAACCTCACAACCTTAAATTACGCAACTAGAAAATCCACAGCTAGAGATTCCGCAACTAGAAACTCCACATCTAGAAACTCCACAACTAGAAACTCAACAACTAGAAACTCCGGAACTAGAGACTCCACAACTAGAAACTCCACAACCTGAAACTCCACAACGAGAAACTCCACAACTACAAACTCCACAAATAGAGACTCGGCAACTAGAAATTCCATATCTAGAAACTCCACAACTAGAAACTCCACAACTAGAGACTCCGCAACTAGAAACTCCACAACCAGAGACTCTGCAACTAGAAACTCCGCAGCTAGAAACTCCACAAATAGAAACTCCGCAACTAGAAACTCCGCAGCTAGCAACTACACAACTGGAAACACCACAACTAGATACTCCACAACTAGAAACTCCGCAACTACAACTAAAGACTCCACAACTCGAAACTCCAAAACTAGAAACTCCACAACCAGAGACTCCGCAACTTCACAACTAGAAACTCCACAACTGGAAACTCCACAACTAGATACTGCGCAACTAGAAACTCCACAACTAGAGACTCCACAACTTTAAACTCCACAACTTGAAACTCCACAACTTGAGACTCCACAACTAGAAACTCCACAACCAGAAACTCCACAACTGGAAACTCCACAACTAGAAACTCCAGAACTCAAAACTCCACAACTCGAAACTCCACAACTGGAAACTCCACAACTGGAAACTCCACAACTAGACACTCCACAACTAAAAACTCTACAACCAGAAACTCCTAAACTAGAGACTCCACAACTAGAGACTACAACTAGAGACTTCAAACTAGAAACTCAACAACTAGAAACTCCACAACTTGAAACTCCACAACTAGAAACTCCACAACTAGAAACTCTACAACTAGAGACTGTTCAACTAGAGACTCGGCTACAAGAAATTTCATGTATCGAAAGTCCACAACTAAGAACTCCACAACTGGAAACTCCACAACTAGAAACCCCACAACTAGAAATACCACAACTAGAGACTCCGCAACTAGAAACTCCACAACCAGAGACTGCAACTAGAAACTCCGCAGCTAGAAACTCCACAAATAGAAACTCTGCAACTAGAAACTCCGCAGCTAGAAACTACACAACTAGAGACTCCACAACTAGAAACTCCACAACTAGAAACTCCACAACTTGAAACCTCACAACCTTAAGTTACGCAACTAGAAAATCCACAGCTAGAGATTCCGCAACTAGAAACTTCACAACTAGAAACTCCACAACTAGAAACTCAACAACTAGAAACTCCGGAACTAGAAACTCCACAACTAGAAACTCCACAACTTGAAACTCCACAAATAGAAACTCCACAACTACAAACTCCACAAATAGAGACTCGGCAACTAGAAATTCCATATCTAGAAACTCCACAACTAAAAACACCACAACTAGAGACTCCGCAACTAGAAACTCCACAACCAGAGACTCTGCAACTAGAAACTCCGCAGCTAGAAACTCCACAAATAGAAACTCCGCAACTAGAAACTCCCCAGCTAGAAACTACACAACTGAAAACTCCACAACTAGATACTCCACAACTGGAAACTCCACAACTAGAAACTCCACAACTACAACTAAAGACTCCACAACTCGAAACTCTAAAACTAGAAACTCCACAACCAGAGACTCCGCAACTCCACAACTAGAAACTCCACAACTGGAAACTCCACAACTAGATACTGCGCAACTAGAAACTCCACAACTTGAGACTCCACAACTTGAAACTCCACAACTTGAAACTCCACAACTAGAAACTCCACAACTTGAAACTCCACAACTAGAAACTCTGCAACTAGAGACTCCACAAATAGAAACTCCACGACTAGAAACTCCACAACTAGAAACTCCACAACTAGAAACTCCACAACTTGAAACCTCACAACCTTAAGTTACGCAACTAGAAAATCCACAGCTAGAGATTCCGCAACTAGAAACTCCACAACTAGAAACTCAACAACTAGAAACTCCGCAACTAGAAACTCCACAACCAGAGACTCTGCAACTAGAAACTCCGCAGCTAGAAACTCCACAGATAGAAACTCCGCAACTAGGAACTGCGCAAATAGGAACTACACAACTTGAAACTCAACAACTAGAAACTCCACAACTAAAAACTCCGCAATTGGAAACTCCACAACTTGAGACTCCGCAACTTGAAACTTCACAACTAGAAACTCCGCTATTAAATACTCCGCAACTAGAAACTCCGCAAATAGAAACTCTACAACTTAAAACTCCACAACTAGATACTCCACAACTGGAAACTCCACAACTAGATACTTCACAACTGGAAACTCCACAACTAGATACTCCACAACTGGAAACTCCGCAACTAGAAACTCCACAACTAGAGACTCCACAACTCGAAACTCAACTACAAGAAACTCCACCACCAGAGACTCCGCAACTCCACAACAAGAAACTCCACAACTGGAAACTCCACAACTAGATAGTCCGCTACTAGTAACTCTACAACTAGAGACTCCACAACTTGAAACTCCACAACTTTAAACTCCACAACTTGAGACTCCACAACTAGAAACTCAACAAATGAAAACTCCACAACTAGAAACTCCGCAGCTAGAAACTACACAAATAGAGACTCCACAACTAGAAACTCCAAAACTCGAAACTCCACAACTGGAAACTCCACAACTAGACACTCCAAAACTAAAAACTCTTCAACTAGAAACTCCTAAACTTGAGACTCCACAACTAGAGAATCTACAAGTAGAGACTTCAAACTAGAAACTCAACAACTAAAAACTCCACAACTAAAAACTCAACAACTAGAAACTGCACAGCTTGAGACTCCGCAACTTGAAACTCCACAACTTGAAACTCCACAACTAGAAACTCCGCAATTAGAAACTCCACAACTAGGGACTCCGCAACTAGAAACTCCACAACTAGAAACTCCACAACTGGAAACTCCACTACTAGATACGCCACAACTGGAAACTCGACAACTAGAAACTCCACATCTAGAGACTCCACAACTTGAAACTCCACAACTAGAAACTCTGCAAATAGAAACTCCACAACTTGAAACTCCACAACTACAAACTCCACAAATGGAGACTCGGCAACTAGAAATTCCACAAATAGAGACTCGGCAACAAGAAATTCCACAACTAGCGACTCTGCAACTAGAAACTCCACAACTAGAGACTCGGCAACTAGAAATTCCACAAATAGAGACTCGGCAACTAGAAATTCTATATCTAGAAACTCCACAACTAGAAACTGCAAAACTAGAGACTTCACAACTAGAAACTCAACAACTAGAAACTCCACAACTAAAAACTCCACAACTGGAAACGCCACAACTTGAGACTCCGCAACTTGAAACTTCACAAGTAGAAACTCCGCTATTAAATACTCCGCAACTAGAAACTCCGCAACTAGAAACTCCACAACCTAAAACTCCGCTACTAGATACCCCACAACTGGAAACTCCACAACTAGAAACTCCACAACTAGAGACTCCACAACTCGAAACTCAACAACTAGAAACTCCACAACCAGAGACTCCGCCACTCCACAACAAGAAACTCCACAACTGGAAACTCCACAACTAGATACTCCGCAACTAGTAACTCTACAACTAGAGACTCCACAACTTGAAACTCCACAACTTTAAACTCCACAACTTGAGACTCCACAACTAGAAACTCAACAAATGAAAACTCCGCAACTAGAAACTCCGCAGCTAGAAACTACATAACTAGAGACTCCACAACTAGAAACTCCAAAACTCGAAACTCCACAACCAGAAACTCTACAACTAGAAACTCCACAACAAGAAACTCCACATCTAGAGACTCCACAACTAAAAACTCCACAACTAGAAACTCCACAACAACAAACTCTACAAATAGAGACTCGGCAACTAGAAAAAATTTCATATCTAGAAACTTCACAACTAAGAATCCCACAACTAAAAACTCCCCAACTAGAAACTCCACAACCATAAACTCTACAACTAGAGACTCCGCAACTAGAAACTCCCCAGCCAGAGACTCTGCAACTAGAAACTCTGCAGCTAGAAACTCCACAAACAGAAACTCCACAATTAGAAACTCCGCAGCTAGAAACTCCACAACTAGAGACTCCACAACTAGAAACTCCACAACTAGAAACTCCACAACTTGAAACCTCACAACCATAAGTTCCGCAACTAGAAAATTCACAGCTAGAGATTCCGCAACTAGAAACTCCACAACTAGAAACTCCAGAACTCAATACTCCACAACTCGAAACTCCACAACTGGAAACTCCACAACTGGAAACTCCACAACTAGACACTCCACAACTAAAAACTCTACAACCAGAAACTCCTAAACTAGAGACTCCACAACTAGAGACTACAACTAGAGACTTCAAACTAGAAACTCAACAACTAGAAACTCCACAACTTGAAACTCCAAAACTAGAAACTCCAACTCTAGAAACTCTACAACTAGAGACTCTTCAACTAGAGAATTCGCAACTAGAAACTCCAAAACTAGAGACTCTGAACTAGAAACTCCACAGCTAGAAACTCCACGAGTAGAAACTCCACAACTTGAAACTCCACAACTACAAACTCCACAAATGGAGACTCGGCTACAAGAAATTTTATGTCTCGAAAGTCCACAACTAAAAACTCCACAACTGGAAACTCCACAACTAGAAACCCCACAACTAGAAATACCACAACTAGAGACTCCGCAACTAGAAACTCCACAACCAGAGATTCTGCAACTAGAAACTCCACAAATAGAAACTCCGCAACTAGAAACTCCGCAGCTAGAAACTACACAACTAGAGACTCCACAACTAGAAACTCCACAACTTGAAACCTCACAACCTTAAATTACGCAACTAGAAAATCCACAGCTAGAGATTCCGCAACTAGAAACTCCACATCTAGAAACTCCACAACTAGAAACTCAACAACTAGAAACTCCGGAACTAGAGACTCCACAACTAGAAACTCCACAACCTGAAACTCCACAACGAGAAACTCCACAACTACAAACTCCACAAATAGAGACTCGGCAACTAGAAATTCCATATCTAGAAACTCCACAACTAGAAACTCCACAACTAGAGACTCCGCAACTAGAAACTCCACAACCAGAGACTCTGCAACTAGAAACTCCGCAGCTAGAAACTCCACAAATAGAAACTCCGCAACTAGAAACTCCGCAGCTAGCAACTACACAACTGGAAACACCACAACTAGATACTCTACAACTAGAAACTCCGCAACTACAACTAAAGACTCCACAACTCGAAACTCCAAAACTAGAAACTCCACAACCAGAGACTCCGCAACTTCACAACTAGAAACTCCACAACTGGAAACTCCACAACTAGATACTGCGCAACTAGAAACTCCACAACTAGAGACTCCACAACTTTAAACTCCACAACTTGAAACTCCACAACTTGAGACTCCACAACTAGAAACTCCACAACCAGAAACTCCACAACTGGAAACTCCACAACTAGAAACTGCAACTAGAGACTCCACAAATAGAAACTCCACAACTAGAAACACCACAACTACAAACTGAACAACTAGAAACTCCACAACTAGAAACTCCACAACTAGAAACTCCACAACTTGAAACCTCACAACCTTAAGTTACGCAACTAGAAAATCCACAGCTAGAGATTCCGCAACTAGAAACTCCACAACTAGAAACTCAACAACTAGAAACTCCGCAACTAGAAACTACACAACCAGAGACTCTGCAACTAGAAACTCCACCGCTAGAAACTCCACAAATAGAAACTCCGCAACTAGAAACTGCGCAGCTAGAAACTACACAACTAGAGACTCCACAACTAGAAACTCCACAACTAGAAACTCCACAACTAGAAACTCCACAACTTGAAACCTCACAACCTTAAGTTACGCAACTAGAAAATCTACAGCTAGAGATTCCGCAACTAGAAACTCCACAACTAGAGACTCCGCAACTAGAAACTCCACAACCAGAGACTCTGCAACTAGAAACTCCGCAGCTAGAAACTCCACAAATAGAAACTCCGCAACTAGAAACTCCGCAGCTAGAAACTACACAACTAGAGACTCCACAACTAGAAACTCCACAACTAGAAACTCCACAACTAGAAACTCCACAACTTGAAACCTCCCAACCTTAAGTTACGCAACTAGACAATCCACAGCCAGAGATTCCGCAACTAGAAACTCCATAACTAGAAACTCCACAACTAGAAACTCCACAACTAGAAACTCCGCAGCTAGAGACTCCACAACTAGAAACTCCACAACTAGAAACTCCACAACTACAAACTCCAGAAATAGTGACTCGGCAACTAGAAATTCCATATCTAGAAACTCCACAACTAAAAACTTTACAACTAGAATCTGCAAAACTAGAGACTTCACAACTAAAAACTCAACAACTAGAAACTCCACAACTAAAAATGCCACAACTGCAAACTCCACAACTTGAGACTCCGCAACTTCAAACTCCACAACTAGAAAACTCAGCTATTAAAAACTCCGCAACTAGAAACTCCACAACTAGATACTCCAACTGGAAACTCCACAACTAGAAACTTCACAACCGGAAACTCCACAACTAGATACTCCAAAACTGGAAACTCCACAAACAGAGACTCTGCAACTAGAAACTCCGCAACTCGAAACTCCACAACTAGAAACTCCACAACTAGAAACTCCACAACTAGAGACTCCGCATTTCCACAACTAGAAACTCCGCAACTGGAAACTCCACAACTAGATACTCCACAACTAGAAACTCCACAACTAGAGACTCCCCAACTTGAAACTCCACAACTTTGAACTCCACAACTTGATACTCCACAACTAGAAACTCCACAACTTTAAACTTCGCAACTAGAAACTCCACAACCAGAAAATCTACAACTAGAAACTCCGCAACTAGAAACTCCACAACCAGAGACTCTGCACCTAGAAACTCCACAACTCGAAACTCCACAACTAGAAACTCCACAACTAAAGACTCCGCAACTCCACAAATAGAAACTCCACAACTGGAAACTCCACAACTAGATACTCCACAACTAGAAACTCCACAACTAGAGACTCCCCAACTTTAAACTCCCCAACTTTAAACTCCACAGCTTGAGACTCCACAACTAGAAACTCCACAACATGAAACTCCACAACTAGAAACTCCACAACCAGAAACTGTACAACTAGAAACTCCACAACTAGAAACTCCACAACTATAATCTCCGCAACTAGAGACTCCACAACTAAAAACTCTACAACTAGAAACTCCACAACAACAAACTCAACAAATATAGATTGGGCAACTAGAAATTCCATATCTAGAAACTCCTCAAATAAAAACCCCGCAACTAAAAACTCCACAACTAGAAACTCCACAACTAGAAACTCTACAACTAGAGAATCCGCAACTAGAAACTCCACAGCCAGAGACTCTGCAACTAGAATCTCTGCAGCTAGAAACTCTACAAACAGAAACTCCACAATTAGAAACTCCGAAGCTAGAAACTCCTCAACTAGACACTCCACAGCTAGAAACTTCACAACTAGAAATTCCACAACTAGAAACTCCACAACTAGAAACTCCACAACTTGAAACCTCACAACCTTAAGTTCCACAACTAGAAAATCCACAGCTAGAGATTCCGCAACTAGAAACTCCACAACTAGAAACTCCACAACTAGAAACTCAACAACTAGAAACTCCACAAATAGAAACTCCACAACTAGAAACTGCGCAGCTAGAAACTACACAACTAGAGACTCCACAACTAGAAACTCCACAACTAGAAACTCCACAACTAGCAACTCCACAACTTGAAACCTGAAAACCTTAAGTTACGCAACTAGAAAATCCTCAGCTAGAGATTCCGCAACTAGAAACTCCACAACTAGAAACTCCACAACTAGAAACTCAACAACTAGAAACTCCGCAACTTGAGACTCCACAACTTCAAACTCCACAACTTGAAACTCCACAACTAGATAGTCCACAACTACAAACTCCACAAATAGAGACTCGGCAACTAGAAATTCCATATCTCTAAACTTCACAACTAAAAACTCCACAACTAGAGACTCCGCAACTAGAAACTCCACAACCAGAGACTCTGCAACTAGAAACTCCGCAGCTAGAAACTCCACAAATAGAAACTCCGCAACTAGAAACTCCGCAGCTAGAAACTACACAACTAGAGACTCCACAACTAGAAAATCCACAAATAGAAACTCCACAACTAGAAACTCCACAACTTTAAACATCCCAACCTTAAGTTACGCAACTAGAAAATCCACAGCTAGAGATTCCGCAACTAGAAACTCCATAACTAGAAACTCCACAACTAGAAACTCCACAACTAGAAACTCCTCAACTAGAGACTCCACAACTAGAAACTCCACAACTACAAACTCCACAAATAGAGACTCGGCAACTAGATATTCCATTACTAGAAACTCCACAACTAAAAACTTTACAACTAGAATCTGAAAAACTAGAGACTTCACAACTAGAAACTCAACAACTAGAAACTCCACAACTAGATACTCCAACTGGAAACTCCACAACTAGATACTTCACAACCGGAAACTCCACAACCAGATACTCCACAACTGGAAAGTCCACAACCAGAGACTCTGCAACTAGAAACTCCGCAGCTAGAAACTCCACAAATAGAAACTCCGCAACTAGAAACTCCCCAGCTAGAAACTACACAACTGAAAACTCCACAACTAGATACTCCACAACTGGAAACTCCACGACTAGAAACTCCACAACTACAACTAAAGACTCCACAACTCGAAACTCCAAAACTAGAAACTCCACAACCAGAGACTCCGCAACTCCACAACTAGAAACTCCACAACGAGAAACTCCACAACTACAAACTCCACAAATAGAGACTCGGCAACTAGAAATTCCATATCTAGAAACTCCACAACTAGAAACTCCACAACTAGAGACTCCGCAACTAGAAACTCCACAACCAGAACTCTGCAACTAGAAACTCCGCAGCTAGAAACTCCACAAATAGAAACTCCGCAACTAGAAACTCCGCAGCTAGCAACTACACAACTGGAAACACCACAACTAGATACTCCACAACTAGAAACTCCACAACTACAACTAAAGACTCCACAACTCGAAACTCCAAAACTAGAAACTCCACAACCAGAGACTCCGCAACTTCACAACTAGAAACTCCACAACTGGAAACTCCACAACTAGATACTGCGCAACTAGAAACTCCACAACTAGAGACTCCACAACTTTAAACTCCACAACTTGAAACTCCACAACTTGAGACTCCACAACTAGAAACTCCACAACCAGAAACTCCACAACTGGAAACTCCACAACTAGAAACTCTGCAACTAGAGACTCCACAAATAAAAACTCCACAACTAGAAACACCACAACTACAAACTGAACAACTAGAAACTCCACAACTAGAAACTCCACAACTTGAAACCTCACAACCTTAAGTTACGCAACTAGAAAATCCACAGCTAGAGATTCCGCAACTAGAAACTCCACAACTAGAAACTCAACAACTAGAAACTCCGCAACTAGAAACTACACAACCAGAGACTCTGCAACTAGAAACTCCACCGCTAGAAACTCCACAAATAGAAACTCCGCAACTAGAAACTGCGCAGCTAGAAACTACACAACTAGAGACTCCACAACTAGAAACTCCACAACTAGAAACTCCACAACTAGAAACTCCACAACTTGAAACCTCACAACCTTAAGTTACGCAACTAGAAAATCCACAGCTAGAGATTCCGCAACTAGAAACTCCACAACTAGAGAGTCCGCAACTAGAAACTCCACAACCAGAGACTCTGCAACTAGAAACTCCGCAGCTAGAAACTCCACAAATAGAAACTCCGCAACTAGAAACTCCGCAGCTAGAAACTACACAACTAGAGACTCCACAACTAGAAACTCCACAACTAGAAACTCCACAACTTGAAACCTCCCAACCTTAAGTTACGCAACTAGAAAATCCACAGCCAGAGATTCCGCAACTAGAAACTCCATAACTAGAATCTCCACAACTAGAAACTCCACAACTAGAAACTCCGCAGCTAGAGACTCCACAACTAGAAACTCCACAACTTGAAACTCCACAACTAGAAACTCCACAACTACAAACTCCAGAAATAGAGACTCGGCAACTAGAAATTCCATATCTAGAAACTCCACAACTAAAAACTTTACAACTAGAATCTGCAAAACTAGAGACTTCACAACTAAAAACTCAACAACTAGAAACTCCACAACTAAAAACGCCACAACTGCAAACTCCACAACTTGAGACTCCGCAACTTCAAACTCCACAACTAGAAAACTCAGCTATTAAAAACTCCGCAACTAGAAACTCCACAACTAGATACTCCAACTGGAAACTCCACAACTAGAAACTTCACAACTGGAAACTCCACAACTAGATACTCCACAACTGGAAACTCCACAAACAGAGACTCTGCAACTAGAAACTCCGCAACTCGAAACTCCACAACTAGAAACTCCACAACTAGAAACTCCACAACTAGAGACTCCGCATTTCCACAACTAGAAACTCCACAACTGGAAACTCCACAACTAGATACTCCACAACTAGAAACTCCACAACTAGAGACTCCCCAACTTGAAACTCCACAACTTTGAACTCCACAACTTGATACTCCACAACTAGAAACTCCACAACTTTAAACTTCGCAACTAGAAACTCCACAACCAGAAAATCTACAACTAGAAACTCCGCAACTAGAAACTCCACAACCAGAGACTCTGCACCTAGAAACTCCACAACTCGAAACTCCACAACTAGAAACTCCACAACTAGAGACTCCGCAACTCCACAAATAGAAACTCCACAACTGGAAACTCCACAACTAGATACTCCACAACTAGAAACTCCACAACTAGAGACTCCCCAACTTGAAACTCCCCAACTTTAAACTCCACAGCTTGAGACTCCACAACTAGAAACTCCACAACTTGAAACTCCACGACTAGAAACTCCACAACCAGAAACTGTACAACTAGAAACTCCACAACTAGAAACTCCACAACTATAATCTCCGCAACTAGAGACTCCACAACTAAAAACTCTACAACTAGAAACTCCACAACAACAAACTCAACAAATATAGACTGGGCAACTAGAAATTCCATATCTAGAAACTCCTCAAATAAAAACCCCACAACTAAAAACTCCACAACTAGAAACTCCACAACTAGAAACTCTACAACTAGAGACTCCGCAACTAGAAACTCCACAGCCAGAGACTCTGCAACTAGAAACTCTGCAGCTAGAAACTCTACAAACAGAAACTCCACAATTAGAAACTCCGAAGCTAGAAACTCCTCAACTAGACACTCCACAGCTAGAAACTTCACAACTAGAAACTCCACAACTAGAAACTCCACAACTAGAAACTCCACAACTTGAAACCTCACAACCTTAAGTTCCACAACTAGAAAATGCACAGCTAGAGATTCCGCAACTAGAAACTCCACAACTAGAAACTCCACAACTAGAAACTCAACAACTAGAAACTCCACAAATAAAAACTCCACAACTAGAAACTGCGCAGCTAGAAACTACACAACTAGAGACTCCACAACTAGAAACTCCACAACTAGAAACTCCACAACTAGCAACTCCACAACTTGAAACCTCAAAACCTTAAGTTACGCAACTAGAAAATCCACAGCTAGAGATTCCGCAACTAGAAACTCCACAACTAGAAACTCCACAACTAGAAACTCAACAACTAGAAACTCCGCAACTTGAGACTCCACAACTTCAAACTCCACAACTTGAAACTCCACAACTAGATACTCCACAACTACAAACTCCACAAATAGAGACTCGGCAACTAGAAATTCCATATCTCTAAACTTCACAACTAAAAACTCCACAACTAGAGACTCCGCAACTAGAAACTCCACAACCAGAGACTCTGCAACTAGAAACTCCGCAGCTAGAAACTCCACAAATAGAAACTCCGCAACTAGAAACTCCGCAGCTAGAAACAACACAACTAGAGACTCCACAACTAGAAAATCCACAAATAGAAACTCCACAACTAGAAACTCCACAACTTTAAACATCCCAACCTTAAGTTACGCAACTAGAAAATCCACAGCTAGAGATTCCGCAACTAGAAACTCTATAACTAGAAACTCCACAACTAGAAACTCCACAACTAGAAACTCCACAACTTGAAACCTCCCAACCTTAAGTTACGCAACTAGACAATCCACAGCCAGAGATTCCGCAACTAGAAACTCCATAACTAGAAACTCCACAACTAGAAACTCCACAACTAGAAACTCCGCAGCTAGAGACTCCACAACTAGAAACTCCACAACTTGAAACACCACAACTAGAAACTCCACAACTACAAACTCCAGAAATAGTGACTCGGCAACTAGAAATTCCATATCTAGAAACTCCACAACTAAAAACTTTACAACTAGAATCTGCAAAACTAGAGACTTCACAACTAAAAACTCAACAACTAGAAACTCCACAACTAAAAATGCCACAACTGCAAACTCCACAACTTGAGACTCCGCAACTTCAAACTCCACAACTAGAAAACTCAGCTATTAAAAACTCCGCAACTAGAAACTCCACAACTAGATACTCCAACTGGAAACTCCACAACTAGAAACTTCACAACCGGAAACTCCACAACTAGATACTCCACAACTGGAAACTCCACAAACAGAGACTCTGCAACTAGAAACTCCGCAACTCGAAACTCCACAACTAGAAACTCCACAACTAGAAACTCCACAACTAGAGACTCCGCATTTCCACAACTAGAAACTCCGCAACTGGAAACTCCACAACTAGATACTCCACAACTAGAAACTCCACAACTAGAGACTCCCCAACTTGAAACTCCACAACTTTGAACTCCACAACTTGATACTCCACAACTAGAAACTCCACAACTTTAAACTTCGCAACTAGAAACTCCACAACCAGAAAATCTACAACTAGAAACTCCGCAACTAGAAACTCCACAACCAGAGACTCTGCACCTAGAAACTCCACAACTCGAAACTCCACAACTAGAAACTCCACAACTAAAGACTCCGCAACTCCACAAATAGAAACTCCACAACTGGAAACTCCACAACTAGATACTCCACAACTAGAAACTCCACAACTAGAGACTCCCCAACTTTAAACTCCCCAACTTTAAACTCCACAGCTTGAGACTCCACAACTAGAAACTCCACAACATGAAACTCCACAACTAGAAACTCCACAACCAGAAACTGTACAACTAGAAACTCCACAACTAGAAACTCCACAACTATAATCTCCGCAACTAGAGACTCCACAACTAAAAACTCTACAACTAGAAACTCCACAACAACAAACTCAACAAATATAGATTGGGCAACTAGAAATTCCATATCTAGAAACTCCTCAAATAAAAACCCCGCAACTAAAAACTCCACAACTAGAAACTCCACAACTAGAAACTCTACAACTAGAGAATCCGCAACTAGAAACTCCACAGCCAGAGACTCTGCAACTAGAATCTCTGCAGCTAGAAACTCTACAAACAGAAACTCCACAATTAGAAACTCCGAAGCTAGAAACTCCTCAACTAGACACTCCACAGCTAGAAACTTCACAACTAGAAACTCCACAACTAGAAACTCCACAACTAGAAACTCCACAACTTGAAACCTCACAACCTTAAGTTCCACAACTAGAAAATCCACAGCTAGAGATTCCGCAACTAGAAACTCCACAACTAGAAACTCCACAACTAGAAACTCAACAACTAGAAACTCCACAAATAGAAACTCCACAACTAGAAACTGCGCAGCTAGAAACTACACAACTAGAGACTCCACAACTAGAAACTCCACAACTAGAAACTCCACAACTAGCAACTCCACAACTTGAAACCTCAAAACCTTAAGTTACGCAACTAGAAAATCCTCAGCTAGAGATTCCGCAACTAGAAACTCCACAACTAGAAACTCCACAACTAGAAACTCAACAACTAGAAACTCCGCAACTTGAGACTCCACAACTTCAAACTCCACAACTCGAAACTCCACAACTAGATAGTCCACAACTACAAACTCCACAAATAGAGACTCGGCAACTAGAAATTCCATATCTCTAAACTTCACAACTAAAAACTCCACAACTAGAGACTCCGCAACTAGAAACTCCACAACCAGAGACTCTGCAACTAGAAACTCCGCAGCTAGAAACTCCACAAATAGAAACTCCGCAACTAGAAACTCCGCAGCTAGAAACTACACAACTAGAGACTCCACAACTAGAAAATCCACAAATAGAAACTCCACAACTAGAAACTCCACAACTTTAAACATCCCAACCTTAAGTTACGCAACTAGAAAATCCACAGCTAGAGATTCCGCAACTAGAAACTCCATAACTAGAAACTCCACAACTAGAAACTCCACAACTAGAAACTCCTCAACTAGAGACTCCACAACTAGAAACTCCACAACTACAAACTCCACAAATAGAGACTCGGCAACTAGATATTCCATTACTAGAAACTCCACAACTAAAAACTTTACAACTAGAATCTGAAAAACTAGAGACTTCACAACTAGAAACTCAACAACTAGAAACTCCACAACTAGATACTCCAACTGGAAACTCCACAACTAGAAACTTCACAACCGGAAACTCCACAACCAGATACTCCACAACTGGAAAGTCCACAACCAGAGACTCTGCAACTAGAAACTCCGCAGCTAGAAACTCCACAAATAGAAACTCCGCAACTAGAAACTCCCCAGCTAGAAACTACACAACTGAAAACTCCACAACTAGATACTCCACAACTGGAAACTCCACGACTAGAAACTCCACAACTACAACTAAAGACTCCACAACTCGAAACTCCAAAACTAGAAACTCCACAACCAGAGACTCCGCAACTCCACAACTAGAAACTCCACAACGAGAAACTCCACAACTACAAACTCCACAAATAGAGACTCGGCAACTAGAAATTCCATATCTAGAAACTCCACAACTAGAAACTCCACAACTAGAGACTCCGCAACTAGAAACTCCACAACCAGAACTCTGCAACTAGAAACTCCGCAGCTAGAAACTCCACAAATAGAAACTCCGCAACTAGAAACTCCGCAGCTAGCAACTACACAACTGGAAACACCACAACTAGATACTCCACAACTAGAAACTCCACAACTACAACTAAAGACTCCACAACTCGAAACTCCAAAACTAGAAACTCCACAACCAGAGACTCCGCAACTTCACAACTAGAAACTCCACAACTGGAAACTCCACAACTAGATACTGCGCAACTAGAAACTCCACAACTAGAGACTCCACAACTTTAAACTCCACAACTTGAAACTCCACAACTTGAGACTCCACAACTAGAAACTCCACAACCAGAAACTCCACAACTGGAAACTCCACAACTAGAAACTCTGCAACTAGAGACTCCACAAATAAAAACTCCACAAATAGAAACACCACAACTACAAACTGAACAACTAGAAACTCCACAACTAGAAACTCCACAACTTGAAACCTCACAACCTTAAGTTACGCAACTAGAAAATCCACAGCTAGAGATTCCGCAACTAGAAACTCCACAACTAGAAACTCAACAACTAGAAACTCCGCAACTAGAAACTACACAACCAGAGACTCTGCAACTAGAAACTCCACCGCTAGAAACTCCACAAATAGAAACTCCGCAACTAGAAACTGCGCAGCTAGAAACTACACAACTAGAGACTCCAACACTAGAAACTCCACAACTAGAAACTCCACAACTAGAAACTCCACAACTTGAAACCTCACAACCTTAAGTTACGCAACTAGAAAATCCACAGCTAGAGATTCCGCAACTAGAAACTCCACAACTAGAGACTCCGCAACTAGAAACTCCACAACCAGAGACTCTGCAACTAGAAACTCCGCAGCTAGAAACTCCACAAATAGAAACTCCGCAACTAGAAACTCCGCAGCTAGAAACTACACAACTAGAGACTCCACAACTAGAAACTCCACAACTAGAAACTCCACAACTTGAAACCTCCCAACCTTAAGTTACGCAACTAGAAAATCCACAGCCAGAGATTCCGCAACTAGAAACTCCATAACTAGAATCTCCACAACTAGAAACTCCACAACTAGAAACTCCGCAGCTAGAGACTCCACAACTAGAAACTCCACAACTTGAAACTCCACAACTAGAAACTCCACAACTACAAACTCCAGAAATAGAGACTCGGCAACTAGAAATTCCATATCTAGAAACTCCACAACTAAAAACTTTACAACTAGAATCTGCAAAACTAGAGACTTCACAACTAAAAACTCAACAACTAGAAACTCCACAACTAAAAACGCCACAACTGCAAACTCCACAACTTGAGACTCCGCAACTTCAAACTCCACAACTAGAAAACTCAGCTATTAAAAACTCCGCAACTAGAAACTCCACAACTAGATACTCCAACTGGAAACTCCACAACTAGAAACTTCACAACTGGAAACTCCACAACTAGATACTCCACAACTGGAAACTCCACAAACAGAGACTCTGCAACTAGAAACTCCGCAACTCGAAACTCCACAACTAGAAACTCCACAACTAGAAACTCCACAACTAGAGACTCCGCATTTCCACAACTAGACACTCCACAACTGGAAACTCCACAACTAGATACTCCACAACTAGAAACTCCACAACTAGAGACTCCCCAACTTGAAACTCCACAACTTTGAACTCCACAACTTGATACTCCACAACTAGAAACTCCACAACTTTAAACTTCGCAACTAGAAACTCCACAACCAGAAAATCTACAACTAGAAACTCCGCAACTAGAAACTCCACAACCAGAGACTCTGCACCTAGAAACTCCACAACTCGAAACTCCACAACTAGAAACTCCACAACTAGAGACTCCGCAACTCCACAAATAGAAACTCCACAACTGGAAACTCCACAACTAGATACTCCACAACTAGAAACTCCACAACTAGAGACTCCCCAACTTGAAACTCCCCAACTTTAAACTCCACAGCTTGAGACTCCACAACTAGAAACTCCACAACTTGAAACTCCACGACTAGAAACTCCACAACCAGAAACTGTACAACTAGAAACTCCACAACTAGAAACTCCACAACTATAATCTCCGCAACTAGAGACTCCACAACTAAAAACTCTACAACTAGAAACTCCACAACAACAAACTCAACAAATATAGACTGGGCAACTAGAAATTCCATATCTAGAAACTCCTCAAATAAAAACCCCACAACTAAAAACTCCACAACTAGAAACTCCACAACTAGAAACTCTACAACTAGAGACTCCGCAACTAGAAACTCCACAGCCAGAGACTCTGCAACTAGAAACTCTGCAGCTAGAAACTCTACAAACAGAAACTCCACAATTAGAAACTCCGAAGCTAGAAACTCCTCAACTAGACACTCCACAGCTAGAAACTTCACAACTAGAAACTCCACAACTAGAAACTCCACAACTAGAAACTCCACAACTTGAAACCTCACAACCTTAAGTTCCACAACTAGAAAATGCACAGCTAGAGATTCCGCAACTAGAAACTCCACAACTAGAAACTTCACAACTAGAAACTCAACAACTAGAAACTCCACAAATAAAAACTCCACAACTAGAAACTGCGCAGCTAGAAACTACACAACTAGAGACTCCACAACTAGAAACTCCACAACTAGAAACTCCACAACTAGCAACTCCACAACTTGAAACCTCAAAACCTTAAGTTACGCAACTAGAAAATCCACAGCTAGAGATTCCGCAACTAGAAACTCCACAACTAGAAACTCCACAACTAGAAACTCCACAACTAGAAACTCCGCAACTTGAGACTCCACAACTTCAAACTCCACAACTTGAAACTCCACAACTAGATACTCCACAACTACAAACTCCACAAATAGAGACTCGGCAACTAGAAATTCCATATCTCTAAACTTCACAGCTAAAAACTCCACAACTAGAGACTCCGCAACTAGAAACTCCACAACCAGAGACTCTGCACCTAGAAACTCCACAACTCGAAACTCCACAACTAGAAACTCCACAACTAGAGACTCCGCAACTCCACAAATAGAAACTCCACAACTGGAAACTCCACAACTAGATACTCCACAACTAGAAACTCCACAACTAGAGACTCCCCAACTTGAAACTCCCCAACTTTAAACTCCACAGCTTGAGACTCCACAACTAGAAACTCCACAACTTGAAACTCCACGACTAGAAACTCCACAACCAGAAACTGTACAACTAGAAACTCCACAACTAGAAACTCCACAACTATAATCTCCGCAACTAGAGACTCCACAACTAAAAACTCTACAACTAGAAACTCCACAACAACAAACTCAACAAATATAGACTGGGCAACTAGAAATTCCATATCTAGAAACTCCTCAAATAAAAACCCCACAACTAAAAACTCCACAACTAGAAACTCCACAACTAGAAACTCTACAACTAGAGACTCCGCAACTAGAAACTCCACAGCCAGAGACTCTGCAACTAGAAACTCTGCAGCTAGAAACTCTACAAACAGAAACTCCACAATTAGAAACTCCGAAGCTAGAAACTCCTCAACTAGACACTCCACAGCTAGAAACTTCACAACTAGAAACTCCACAACTAGAAACTCCACAACTAGAAACTCCACAACTTGAAACCTCACAACCTTAAGTTCCACAACTAGAAAATGCACAGCTAGAGATTCCGCAACTAGAAACTCCACAACTAGAAACTTCACAACTAGAAACTCAACAACTAGAAACTCCACAAATAAAAACTCCACAACTAGAAACTGCGCAGCTAGAAACTACACAACTAGAGACTCCACAACTAGAAACTCCACAACTAGAAACTCCACAACTAGCAACTCCACAACTTGAAACCTCAAAACCTTAAGTTACGCAACTAGAAAATCCACAGCTAGAGATTCCGCAACTAGAAACTCCACAACTAGAAACTCCACAACTAGAAACTCAACAACTAGAAACTCCGCAACTTGAGACTCCACAACTTCAAACTCCACAACTTGAAACTCCACAACTAGATACTCCACAACTACAAACTCCACAAATAGAGACTCGGCAACTAGAAATTCCATATCTCTAAACTTCACAACTAAAAACTCCACAACTAGAGACTCCGCAACTAGAAACTCCACAACCAGAGACTCTGCAACTAGAAACTCCGCAGCTAGAAACTCCACAAATAGAAACTCCGCAACTAGAAACTCCGCAGCTAGAAACTACACAACTAGAGACTCCACAACTAGAAAATCCACAAATAGAAACTCCACAACTAGAAACTCCACAACTTTAAACATCCCAACCTTAAGTTACGCAACTAGAAAATCCACAGCTAGAGATTCCGCAACTAGAAACTCTATAACTAGAAACTCCACAACTAGAAACTCAACAACTAGAAACTCCTCAACTAGAGACTCCACAACTAGAAACTCCACAACTACAAACTCCACAAATAGAGACTCGGCAACTAGATATTCCATTACTAGAAACTCCACAACTAAAAACTTTACAACTAGAATCTGAAAAACTAGAGACTTCACAACTAGAAACTCAACAACTAGAAACTCCACAACTAGATACTCCAACTGGAAACTCCACAACTAGAAACTTCACAACCGGAAACTCCACAACCAGATACTCCACAACTGGAAAGTCCACAACCAGAGACTCTGCAACTAGAAACTCTGCAGCTAGAAACTCCACAAATAGAAACTCCGCAACTAGAAACTCCCCAGCTAGAAACTACACAACTGAAAACTCCTCAACTAGATACTCCACAACTGGAAACTCCACAACTAGAAACTCCACAACTACAACTAAAGACTCCACAACTCGAAACTCCGAAACTAGAAACTCCACAACCAGAGACTCCGCAACTCCACAACTAGAAACTCCACAACTGGAAACTCCACAACTAGATAGTGCGCAACTAGAAACTCCACAACTTGAGACTCCACAACTTGAAACTCCACAACTTGAAACTCCACAACTAGAAACTCCACAACTTGAAACTCCACAACTAGAAACTCTGCAACTAGAGACTCCACAAATAGAAACTCCACAACTAGAAACTCCACAACTAGAAACTCCACAACTAGACACTCCACAACTAGAAACTCCACAACTTGAAACCTCACAACCTTAAGTTACGCAACTAGAAAATCCACAGCTAGAGATTCCGCAACTAGAAACTCCACAACTAGAAACTCCACAACTAGAAACTCAACAACTAGAAACTCCGCAACTAGAAACTCCACAACCAGAGACTCTGCAACTAGAAACTCCGCAGCTAGAAACTCCACAGATAGAAACTCCGCAACTAGGAACTGCGCAGCTAGGAACTACACAACTTGAAACTCAACAACTAGAAACTCCACAACTAAAAACTCCACAACTGGAAACTCCACAACTTGAGACTCCGCAACTTGAAACTTCACAACTAGAAACTCCGCTATTAAATACTCCGCAACTAGAAACTCCGCAAATAGAAACTCTACAACTTAAAACTCCACAACTAGATACTCCACAACTGGAAACTCCACAACTAGATACTTCACAACTGGAAACTCCACAACTAGATACTTCACAACTGGAAACTCCGCAACTAGAAACTCCACAACTAGAGACTCCACAACTCGAAACTCAACTACTAGAAACTCCACCACCAGAGACTCCGCAACTCCACAACAAGAAACTCCACAACTGGAAACTCCACAACTAGATAGTCCGCTATTAGTAACTCTACAACTAGAGACTCCACAACTTGAAACTCCACAACATTAAACTCCACAACTTGAGACTCCACAACTAGAAACTCAACAAATGAAAACTCCACAACTAGAAACTCCGCAGCTAGAAACTACACAACTAGAGACTCCACAACTAGAAACTCCAAAACTCGAAACTCCACAACTGGAAACTCCACAACTAGACACTCCACAACTAAAAACTCTTCAACTAGAAACTCCTAAACTTGAGACTCCACAACTAGAGAATCTACAAGTAGAGACTTCAAACTAGAAACTCAACAACTAAAAACTCCACAACTAAAAACTCAACAACTAGAAACTGCACAGCTTGAGACTCCGCAACTTGAAACTACACAACTTGAAACTCCACAACTAGAAACTCCGCAATTAGAAACTCCACAACTAGGGACTCCGCAACTAGAAACTCCACAACTAGAAACTCCACAACTGGAAACTCCACTACTAGATACGCCACAACTGGAAACTCGACAACTAGAAACTCCACATCTAGAGACTCCACGACTTGAAACTCCACAACTAGAAACTCTGCAAATAGAAACTACACAACTTGAAACTCCACAACTACAAACTCCACAAATGGAGACTCGGCAACTAGAAATTCCACAAATAGAGACTCGGCAACAAGAAATTCCACAACTAGCGACTCTGCAACTAGAAACTCCACAACTAGAGACTCGGCAACTAGAAATTCCACAAATAGAGACTCGGCAACTAGAAATTCTATATCTAGAAACTGCACAACTAGAAACTGCAAAACTAGAGACTTCACAACTAGAAACTCAACAACTAGAAACTCCACAACTAAAAACTCCACAACTGGAAACGCCACAACTTCAGACTCAGCAACTTAAAACTTCACAAGTAGAAACTCCGCTATTAAATACTACGCAAATAGAAACTCCGCAACTAGAAACTCCACAACTTAAAACTCCACTACTAGATACTCCACAACTGGAAACTCCACAACTAGATACTTCACAACTGTAAACTCCCCAACTAGATACTCCACAACTGGAAACTCCACAACTAGAAACTCCACAACTAGAGACTCCACAACTCGAAACTCAACAACTAGAAACTCCACAACCAGAGACTCCGCACTCCACAACAAGAAACTCCACAACTGGAAACTCCACAACTAGATACTCCGCAACTAGTAACTCTACAACTAGAGACTCCACAACTTGAAACTCCACAACTTTAAACTCCACAACTAGAGACTCCACAACTAGAAACTCCAAAACTCGAAACTCCACAACCAGAAACTCTACAACTAGAAACTCCACAACAAGAAACTCCACATCTAGAGACTCCACAACTAAAAACTCCACAACTAGAAACTCCACAACAACAAACTCTACAAATAGAGACTCGGCAACTAGAAAAAATTTCATATCTAGAAACTTCACAACTAAGAATCTTACAACTAAAAACTTCCCAACTAGAAACTCCACAACTAGAAACTCTACAACTAGAGACTCCGCAACTAGAAACTCCCCAGCCAGAGACTCTGCAACTAGAAACTCTGCAGCTAGAAACTCCACAAACAGAAACTCCACAATTAGAAACTCCGCAGCTAGAAACTCCACAACTAGAGACTCCACAACTAGAAACTCCACAACTAGAAACTCCACAACTTGAAACCTCACAACCATAAGTTCCGCAACTAGAAAATCCACAGCTAGAGATTCCGCAACTAGAAACTCCACAACTAGAAACTCCAGAACTCAATACTCCACAACTCGAAATTCCACAACTGGAAACTCCACAACTGGAAACTCCACAACTAGACACTCCACATAAAAAACTCTACAACCAGAAACTCCTAAACTAGAGAATCCACAACTAGAGACTACAACTAGAGACTTCAAACTAGAAACTCAACAACTAGAAACTCCACAACTTGAAACTCCAAAACTAGAAACTCCAACTCTAGAAACTCTACAACTAGAGACTCTTCAACTAGAGAATTCGCAACTAGAAACTCCAAAACTAGAGACTCTGAACTAGAAACTCCACAGCTAGAAACTCCAGGAGTAGAAACTCCACAACTTGAAACTCCACAACTACAAACTCCACAAATGGAGACTCGGCTACAAGAAATTTTATGTCTCGAAAGTCCACAACTAAAAACTCCACAACTGGAAACTCCACAACTAGAAACCCCACAACTAGAAATACCACAACTAGAGACTCCGCAACTAGAAACTCCACAAATAGAAACTCCGCAACTAGAAACTCCGCAGCTAGAAACTACACAACTAGAGACTCCACAACTAGAAACTCCACAACTAGAAACTCCACAACTTGAAACCTCACAACCTTAAATTACGCAACTAGAAAATCCACAGCTAGAGATTCCGCAACTAGAAACTCCACATCTAGAAACTCCACAACTAGAAACTCAACAACTAGAAACTCCGGAACTAGAGACTCCACAACTAGAAACTCCACAACCTGAAACTCCACAACGAGAAACTCCACAACTACAAACTCCACAAATAGAAACTCGGCAACTAGAAATTCCATATCTAGAAACTCCACAACTAGAAACTCCACAGCTAGAGACTCCGCAACTAGAAACTCCACAACCAGAGACTCTGCAACTAGAAACTCCGCAGCTAGAAACTCCACAAATAGAAACTCCGCAACTAGAAACTCCGCAGCTATAAACTACACAACTAGAGACTCCACAACTAGAAAATCCACAAATAGAAACTCCACAACTAGAAACTCCAATACTTTAAACATCCCAACCTTAAGTTACGCAACTAGAAAATCCACAGCTAGAGATTCCGCAACTAGAAACTCCATAACTAGAAACTCCACAACTAGAAACTCCACAACTAGAAACTCCTCAACTAGAGACTCCACAACTAGAAACTCCACAACTTGAAACTCCACAACTAGAAACTCCACAACTACAACCTCCACAAATAGAGACTCGGCAACTAGATATTCCATTACTAGAAACTCCACAACTAAAAACTTTACAACTAGAATCTGCAAAACTAGAGACTTCACAACTAGAAACTCAACAACTAGAAACTTTACAACTAGATACTCCAACTGGAAACTCCACAACTAGAAACTTCACAACCGGAAACTCCACAACCAGATACTCCACAACTGGAAAGTCCACAACCAGAGACTCTGCAACTAGAAACTCCGCAACTCGAAACTCCACAACTAGAAACTCCACAACTAGAATCTCCACAACTAGAGACTCCGCATTTCCACAACTAGAAATTCCACAACTCGAAACATCACAACTAGAAACTCCACAACTAGAAACTCCACAACTAGAGACTCCCCAACTTGAAACTCCACAACTTGAGACTCAGCAACTTGAAACTTCACAAGTAGAAACTCCGCTATTAAATACTACGCAAATAGAAACTCCGCAACTAGAAACTCCACAACTTAAAACTCCACTACTAGATACTCCACAACTGGAAACTCCACAACTAGATACTTCACAACTGTAAACTCCCCAGCTAGATACTCCACAACTGGAAACTCCACAACTAGAAACTCCACAACTAGAGACTCCACAACTCGAAACTCAACAACTAGAAACTCCACAACCAGAGACTCCGCCACTCCACAACAAGAAACTCCACAACTGGAAACTCCACAACTAGATACTCCGCAACTAGTAACTCTACAACTAGAGACTCCACAACTTGAAACTCCACAACTTTAAACTCCACAACTAGAGACTCCACAACTAGAAACTCCAAAACTCGAAACTCCACAACCAGAAACTCTACAACTAGAAACTCCACAACTAGGGACTCCGCAACTAGAAACTCCACAACTAGAATCTCCACAACTGGAAACTCCACTACTAGATACGCCACAACTGGAAACTCGACAACTAGAAACTTCACATCTAGAGACTCCACAACTTGAAACTCCACAACTAGAAACTCTGCAACTAGAAACTCAACAACTAGAAACTCCACAACTAGAAACTCCACAACTACAAACTCCACAAATAGAGACTCGGCAACTAGAAATTCCACAAATAGAGACTCGGCAACTAGAAATTCTACAACTAGAGACTCTGCAACTAGAAACTCCACAACTAGAGACTCGGCAACTAGAAATTCCACAAATAGAGACTCGGCAACTAGAAGTTCTATATCTAGAAACTCCACAACTAGAAACTGCAAAACTAGAGACTTCACAACTAGAAACTCAACAACTAGAAACTCCACAACTAAAAACTCCACAACTGGAAACTCCACAACTTGAGACTCCGCAACTTGAAACTTCCCAAGTAGAAACTCCGCTATTAAATACTCCGCAATTAGAAACTTCGCAACTAGAAACTCCACAACTTAAAACTCCACAACTAGATACTCCACAACTGGAAACTCCACAACTAGAAACTCCACAACTAGAGACTCCACAACTCGAAACTCAACAACTAGAAACTCTACAACCAGAGACTCCGCAACTCCACAACAAGAAACTCCACAACTGGAAACTCCACAACTAGATACTCCGCAACTAGTAACTCTACAACTAGAGACTCCACAACTTGAAACTCCACAACTTTAAACTCCACAACTTGAGACTCCACAACTAGAAACTCAACAAATGAACACTCCGCAACTAGAAACTCCGCAGCTAGAAACTACATAACTAGAGACTCCACAACTAGAAACTCCAAAACTCGAAACTCCACAACTGGAAACTCCACAACTAGAAACTCCACAACTAGAAACTCCACAACTAGAAACTTCACAACTTGAAACCTCACAACCTTAAATTACGCAACTAGAAAATCCACAGCTAGAGATTCCGCAACTAGAAACTCCACATCTAGAAACTCCACAACTAGAAACTCAACAACTAGAAACTCCGGAACTAGAGACTCCACAACTAGAAACTCCACAACCTGAAACTCCACAACGAGAAACTCCACAACTACAAACTCCACAAATAGAGACTCGGCAACTAGAAATTCCATATCTAGAAACTCCACAACTAGAATCTCCACAACTAGAGACTCCGCAACTAGAAACTCCACAACCAGAGACTCTGCAACTAGAAACTCCGCAGCTAGAAACTCCACAAATAGAAACTCCGCAACTAGAAACTCCGCAGCTATAAACTACACAACTAGAGACTCCACAACTAGAAAATCCACAAATAGAAACTCCACAACTAGAAACTCCAATACTTTAAACATCCCAACCTTAAGTTACGCAACTAGAAAATCCACAGCTAGAGATTCCGCAACTAGAAACTCCATAACTAGAAACTCCACAACTAGAAACTCCACAACTAGAAACTCCTCAACTAGAGACTCCACAACTAGAAACTCCACAACTTGAAACTCCACAACTAGAAACTCCACAACTACAAACTCCACAAATAGAGACTCGGCAACTAGATATTCCATTACTAGAAACTCCACAACTAAAAACTTTACAACTAGAATCTGCAAAACTAGAGACTTCACAACTAGAAACTCAACAGCTAGAAACTCCACAACTAGATACTCCAACTGGAAACTCCACAACTAGAAACTTCACAACCGGAAACTCCACAACCAGATACTCCACAACTGGAAAGTCCACAACCAGAGACTCTGCAACTAGAAACTCCGCAACTCGAAACTCCACAACTAGAAACTCCACAACTAGAATCTCCACAACTAGAGACTCCGCATTTCCACAACTAGAAACTCCACAACTCGAAACTCCACAACTAGAAACTCCACAACCAGAAAATCTACAACTAGAAACTCCGCAACTAGAAACTCCACAACCTGAGACTCTGCACCTAGAAACTCCACAACTCGAAACTCCACAACTAGAAACTCCACAACTTGAGACTCCGCAACTCCACAAATAGAAACTCCACAACTGGAAACTCCACAACTAGATACTCCACAACTAGAAACTCCACAACTAGAGACTCCCCAACTTGAAACTCCACAACTTTAAACTCCACAAATTGAGACTCCACAACTAGAAACTCCACAACTTGAAACTCCACAACTAGAAACTCCACAACCAGAAACTGTACAACTAGAAACTGCACAGCTTGAGACTCCGCAACTTGAAACTCCACAACTTGAAACTCCCCAACTAGAAACTCCGCAACTAGAAACTCCACAACTAGGGACTCCGCAACTAGAAACTCCACAACTAGAATCTCCACAACTGGAAACTCCACTACTAGATACGCCACAACTGGAAACTCGACAACTAGAAACTTCACATCTAGAGACTCCACAACTTGAAACTCCACAACTAGAAACTCTGCAACTAAAAACTCCACAACTAGAAACTCCACAACTAGAAACTCCACAACTACAAACTCCACAAATAGAGACTCGGCAACTAGAAATTCCACAAATAGAGACTCGGCAACTAGAAATTCTACAACTAGAGACTCTGCAACTAGAAACTCCACAACTAGAGACTCGGCAACTAGAAATTCCACAAATAGAGACTCGGCAACTAGAAATTCTATATCTAGAAACTTCACAACTAGAAACTGCAAAACTAGAGACTTCACAACTAGAAACTCTACAACTAGAAACTCCACAACTAAAAACTCCACAACTGGAAACTCCACAACTTGAGACTCCGCAACTTGAAACTTCCCAAGTAGAAACTCCGCTATTAAATACTCCGCAATTAGAAACTTCGCAACTAGAAACTCCACAACTTAAAACTCCACAACTAGATACTCCACAACTGGAAACTCCACAACTAGAAACTCCACAACTAGAGACTCCACAACTCGAAACTCAACAACTAGAAACTCTACAACCAGAGACTCCGCAACTCCACAACAAGAAACTCCACAACTGGAAACTCCACAACTAGATACTCTGCAACTAGTAACTCTACAACTAGAGACTCCACAACTTGAAACTCCACAACTTTAAACTCCACAACTTGAGACTCCACAACTAGAAACTCAACAAATGAACACTCCGCAACTAGAAACTCCGCAGCTAGAAACTACATAACTAGAGACTCCACAACTAGAAACTCCAAAACTCGAAACTCCACAACTGGAAACTCCACAACTAGACACTCCACAACTAAAAACTCTTCAACTAAAAACTCCTAAACTTGAGACTCCACAACTAGAGAATCTACAAGTAGAGACTTCAAACTAGAAACTCAACAACTAAAAACTCCACAACTAAAAACTCAACAACTAGAAACTGCACAGCTTGAGACTCCGCAACTTGAAACTCCACAACTAGAAACTCCGCAACTAGAAACTCCACAACTAGAAACTCCACAACTGGAAACTCCACTACTAGAAACTCCACAACTTGAAACTCCACAACTAGAAACTCCACAACTAAAAACTCCACAACTAGAAACTCCACAACTAGAAACTCCACAACTAAAAACTCCACAACTAGAAACTCCACAACAACAAACTCTACAAATAGAGACTCGGCAACTAGAAAAAATTCCATAACTACAAACTCTACAACTAGAGACTCCGCAACTAGAAACTCAACAGCCAGAGACTCTGCAACTAGAAACTCTGCAGCTAGAAACTCCACAAACAGAAACTCCACAATTAGAAACTCTGCAGCTTGAAACTCCACAACTAGAGACTCCACAGCTAGAAACTCCACAGCTAGAAACTCCACAACTAAAAACTCCACAACTTGAAACCTCACAACCTTAAGTTCCGCTACTAGAAAATCCACAGCTAGAGATTCCGCAACTAGAAACTCCACAACTAGAAACTCCAGAACTCAATACTCCACAACTCGAAACTCCACAACTGAAAACTCCACAACTGGAAACTCCACAACTTGAAACTCCACAAATAGAAACTCCACAAATAGAAACTCCACAACTACAAACTCCACAAATAGAGACTCGGCAACTAGAAATTCCATATCTAGAAACTCCACAACTAAAAACTCCACAACTAGAGACTCCGCAACTAGAAACTCCACAACCAGAGACTCTGCAACTAGAAACTCCGCAGCTAGAAACTCCACAAATAGAAACTCCGCAACTAGAAACTCCGCAGCTAGAAACTACACAACTGAAAACTCCACAACTAGATACTCCACAACTGGAAACTCCACAACTAAAAACTCCACAACTACAACTAAAGACTCCACAACTCGAAACTCCAAAACTAGAAACTCCACAACCAGAGACTCCGCAACTCCGCAACAAGAAACTCCACAACTGGAAACTCCACAACTAGATACTGCGCAACTGAAACTCCACAACTTGAGACTCCACAACTTGAAACTCCACAACTTGAAACTCCACAACTAGAAACTCCACAACTTGAAACTCCACAACTAGAAACTCTGCAACTAGAGACTCCACAAATAGAAACTCCACAACTAGAAACTCCACAACTAGAAACTCCACAACTAGAAACTCCACAACTAGAAACTCCACAACTTGAAACCTCACAACCTTAAGTTACGCAACTAGAAAATCCACAGCTAGAGATTCCGCAACTAGAAACTCCACAACTAGAGACTCCGCAACTAGAAACTCCACAACCAGAGACTCTGCAACTAGAAACTCCACAACTAGAAACTCCACAACTAGAAACTCAACAACTAGAAACTCCGCAACTAGAAACTCCACAACCAGAGACTCTGCAACTAGAAACTCCGCAGCTAGAAACTCCACAGATAGAAACTCCGCAACTAGGAACTGCGCAGCTAGGAACTACACAACTTGAAACTCAACAACTAGAAACTCCACAACTAAAAACTCCACAATTAGAGACTCGGCTACAAGAAATTTCATGTCTCGAAAGTCCACAACTAAGAACTCCACAACTGGAAACTCCACAACTAGAAACCCCACAACTAGAAATACCACAACTAGAGACTCCGCAACTAGAAACTCCACAACCAGAGACTCTGCAACTAGAAACTCCGCAGCTAGAAACTCCACAAATAGAAACTCCGCAACTAGAAACTCCGCAGCTAGAAACTACACAACTAGAGACTCCACAACTAGAAACTCCACAACTAGAAACTCCACAACTTGAAACCTCACAACCTTAAGTTACGCAACTAGAAAATCCACAGCTAGAGATTCCGCAACTAGAAACTTCACAACTAGAAACTCCACAACTAGAAACTCAACAACTAGAAACTCCGGAACTAGAAACTCCCCAACTAGAAACTCCACAACTTGAAACTCCACAAATAGAAACTCCACAACTACAAACTCCACAAATAGAGACTCGGCAACTAGAAATTCCATATCTAGAAACTCCACAACTAAAAACTCCACAACTAGAGACTCCGCAACTAGAAACTCCACAACCAGAGACTCTGCAACTAGAAACTCCGCAGCTAGAAACTCCACAAATAGAATCTCCGCAACTAGAAACTCCGCAGCTAGAAACTACACAACTGAAAACTCCACAACTAGATACTCCACAACTGGAAACTCCACAACTAGAAACTCCACAACTACAACTAAAGACTCCACAACTCGAAACTCCAAAACTAGAAACTCCACAACCAGAGACTCCGCAACTCCACAACTAGAAACTCCACAACTGGAAACTCCACAACTAGATACTGCGCAACTGAAACTCCACAACTTGAGACTCCACAACTTGAAACTCCACAACTTGAAACTCCACAACTAGAAACTCCACAACTTGAAACTCCACAACTAGAAACTCTGCAACTAGAGACTCCACAAATAGAAACTCCACAACTAGAAACTCCACAACTAGAAACTCCACAACTAGAAACTCCACAACTAGAAACTCCACAACTTGAAACCTCACAACCTTAAGTTACGCAACTAGAAAATCCACAGCTAGAGATTCCGCAACTAGAAACTCCACAACTAGAGACTCCGCAACTAGAAACTCCACAACCAGAGACTCTGCAACTAGAAACTCCACAACTAGAAACTCCACAACTAGAAACTCAACAACTAGAAACTCCGCAACTAGAAACTCCACAACCAGAGACTCTGCAACTAGAAACTCCGCAGCTAGAAACTCCACAGATAGAAACTCCGCAACTAGGAACTTCGCAGCAAGGAACTACACAACTTGAAACTCAACAACTAGAAACTCCACAACTAAAACTCCACAACTGGAAACTCCACAACTTGAGACTCCGCAACTCTAAACTTCACAACTAGAAACTCCGCTATTAAATACTCCGCAACTAGAAACTCCGCAAATAGAAACTCTACAACTTAAAACTCCACAACTAGATACCCCACAACTGGAAACTCCACAACTAGATACTTCACAACTGGAAACTCCACAACTAGATACTCCACAACTGGAAACTCCGCAACTAGAAACTCCACAACTAGAGACTCCACAACTCGAAACTCAACTACTAGAAACTCCACAACCAGAGACTCCGCAACTCCACAACAAGAAACTCCACAACTGGAAACTCCACAACTAGATAGTCCGCTACTAGTAACTCTACAACTAGAGACTCCACAACTTGAAACTCCACAACTTTAAACTCCACAACTTGAGACTCCACAACTAGAAACTCAACAAATGAAAACTCCACAACTAGAAACTCCGCAGCTAGAAACTACACAACTAGAGACTCCACAACTAGAAACTCCAAAACTCGAAACTCCACAACTGGAAACTCCACAACTAGACACTCCACAACTAAAAACTCTTCAACTAGAAACTCCTAAACTTGAGACTCCACAACTAGAGAATCTACAAGTAGAGACTTCAAACTAGAAACTCAACAACTAAAAACTCCACAACTAAAAACTCAACAACTAGAAACTGCACAGCTTGAGACTCCGCAACTTGAAACTCCACAACTTGAAACTCCACAACTAGAAACTCCGCAATTAGAAACTCCACAACTAGGGACTCCACAACTAGAAACTCCACAACTAGAAACTCCACAACTGGAAACTCCACTACTAGATACGCCACAACTAGAAACTCGACAACTAGAAACTCCACATCTAGAGACTCCACAACTTGAAACTCCACAACTAGAAACTCTGCAAATAGAAACTCCACAACTTGAAACTCCACAACTACAAACTCCACAAATGGAGACTCGGCAACTAGAAATTCCACAAATAGAGACTCGGCAACAAGAAATTCCACAACTAGCGACCCTGCAACTAGAAATTCCACAACTAGAGACTCGGCAACTAGAAATTCCACAAATAGAGACTCGGCAACTAGAAATTCTATATCTAGAAACTCCACAACTAGAAACTGCAAAACTAGAGGCTTCACAACTAGAAACTCAACAACTAGAAACTCCACAACTAAAAACTCCACAACTGGAAACGCCACAACTTGAGGCTCCGCAACTTGAAACTTCACAAGTAGAAGCTCCGCTATTAAATACTCCGCAACTAGAAACTCCGCAACTAGAAACTCCACAGCTTAAAACTCCACTACTAGATACTCCACAACTGGAAACTCCACAACTAGATACTTCACAACTGTAAACTCCCCAACTAGATACTCCCCAACTGGAAACTCCACAACTAGAAACTCCACAACTAGAGACTCCACAACTCGAACCTCAACAACTAGAAACTCCACAACCAGAGACTCCGCCACTCCACAACAAGAAACTCCACAACTGGAAACTCCACAACTAGATACTCCGCAACTAGTAACTCTACAACTAGAGACTCCACAACTTGAAACTCCACAACATTAAACTCCACAACTTGAGACTCCACAACTAGAAACTCAACAAATGAAAACTCCGCAACTAGAAACTCCGCAGCTAGAAACTACATAACTAGAGACTCCACAACTAGAAACTCCAAAACTCGAAACTCCACAACCAGAAACCCTACAACTAGAAACTCCACAACAAGAAACTTTACATCTAGAGACTCCACAACTAAAAACTCCACAACTAGAAACTCCACAACAACAAACTCTACAAATAGAGACTCGGCAACTAGAAAAAATTTCATATCTAGAAACTTCACAACTAAGAATCCCACAACTAAAAACTCCACAACTAGAAATTCCACAACTAGAAACTCTACAACTAGAAACTCCACAGCCAGAGACTCTGCAACTAGAAACTCTGCAGCTAGAAACTCCAAAAACAGAAACTCCACAATTAGAAACTCCGCAGCTAGAAACTCCACAACTAGAGACTCCACAACTAGAAACTCCACAACTTGAAACCTCACAACCATAGGTTCCGCAACTAGAAAATCCACAGCTAGAGATTCCGCAACTAGAAACTCCACAACTAGAAACTCCAGAACTCAATACTCCACAACTCGAAACTCCACAACTGGAAACTCCACAACTAGACACTCCACAACTAAAAACTCTACAACCAGAAACTCCTAAACTAGAGACTCCACAACTAGAGACTACAACTAGAGACTTCAAACTAGAAACTCAACAACTAGAAACTCCACAACTTGAAACTCCAAAACTAGTAACTCCACAACTAGAAACTCTACAACTAGAGACTCTTCAACTAGAGAATTCGCAACTAGAAACTCCAAAACTAGAGACTCTGAACTAGAAACTCCACAGCTAGAAACTCCACGAGTAGAAACTCCACAACTTGAAACTCCACAACTACAAACTCCACAAATGGAGACTCGGCTACAAGAAATTTCATGTCTCGAAAGTCCACCACTAAAAACTCCACAACTGGAAACTCCACAACTAGAAACCCCACAACTAGAAATACCACAACTAGAGACTCCGCAACTAGAAACTCCACAACCAGAGACTCTGCAACTAGAAACTCCACAAATAGAAACTCCGCAACTAGAAACTCCGCAGCTAGAAACTACACAACTAGAGACTCCACAACTAGAAACTCCACAACTAAAAACTCCACAACTTGAAACCTCACAACCTTAAATTACGCAACTAGAAAATCCACAGCTAGAGATTCCGCAACTAGAAACTCCACAACTAGAAACTCCACAACTAGAAACTCAACAACTAGAAACTCCGCAACTAGAGACTCCACAACTAGAAACTCCACAACCTGAAACTCCACAACGAGAAACTCCACAACTACAAACTCCACAAATAGAGACTCGGCAACTAGAAATTCCATATCTAGAAACTCCACAACTAGAAACTCCACAACTAGAAACTCCACAACTAGAGACTCCGCAACTAGAAACTCCACAACCAGAGACTCTGCAACTAGAAACTCCGCAGCTAGAAACTCCACAAATAGAAACTCCGCAACTAGAAACTCCGCAGCTAGAAACTACACAACTGGAAACACCACAACTTGATACTCCACAACTAGAAACTCCACAACTACAACTAAAGACTCCAGAACTCGAAACTCCAAAACTAGAAACTCCACAACCAGAGACTCCGCAACTCCACAACTAGAAACTCCACAACTGGAAACTCCACAACTAGATACTGCGCAACTAGAAACTCCACAACTAGAGACTCCACAACTTTAAACTCCACAACATGAAACTCCACAACTAGAAACTCCACAACCAGAAACTCCACAACTAGAAACTCCACAACTAGAAACTCTGCAACTAGAGACTCCACAAATAGAAACTCCACAACTAGAAACACCACAACTACAAACTCAACAACTAGAAACTCCACAACTAGAAACTCCACAACTAGAAACTCCACAACTTGAAACCTCACAACCTTAAGTTACGCAACTAGAAAATCCACAGCTAGAGATTCCGCAACTAGAAACTCCACAACTAGAAACTCAACAACTAGAAACTCCGCAACTAGAAACTACACAACCAGAGACTCTGCAACTAGAAACTCCACCGCTAGAAACTCCACAAATAGAAACTCCGCAACTAGAAACTGCGCAGCTAGAAACTACACAACTAGAGACTCCACAACTAGAAACTCCACAACTAGAAACTCCACAAATAGAAACTCCACAACTTGAAACCTCACAACCTTAAGTTACGCAACTAGAAAATCCACAGCTAGAAACTCCACAACTGGAAACTGCAAAACTAGAGACTTCACAACTAGAAACTCCACAACCGGAAACTCCACAACTAGATACTCCGCAACTAGTAACTCTACAACTAGAGACTCCACAACTTGAAACTCCACAACTTTAAACTCCACAACTTGAGACTCCACAACTAGAAACTCAACAAATGAAAACTCCGCAACTAGAAACTCCGCAGCTAGAAACTGCACAACTAGAGACTCCACAACTAGAAACTCGAAAACTCGAAACTCCACAACTAGAAACTCCACAACTAGACACTCCACAACTAAAAACTCTTCAACTAGAAACTCCTAAACTTGAGACTCCACAACTAGAGAATCTACAAGTAGAGATTTCAAACTAGAAGCTCAACAACTAAAACTCCACAACTAAAAACTCAAACATAGAAACTGCACAGCTTGAGACTCCGCAACTTGAAACTCCACAACTTGAAACTCCACAACTAGAAACTCCGCAACTAGAAACTCCACAACTAGGGACTCCGCAACTAGAAACTCCACAACTAGAAACTCCACAACTGGAAACTCCACTACTAGATACGCCACATCTAGAGACTCCACAACTTGAAACTCCACAACTAGAAACTCTGCAACTAGAAACTTCACAACTAGAAACTCCACAACTACAAACTCCACCAATGGAGACTCGGCAAATAGAAATTCCACAAATAGAGACTCGGCAACTAGAAATTCCACAACTAGTGGCTCTACAACTAGAACCTACACAACTAGAGATTCGGCAACTAGAAATTCCACAAATAGAGACTCGGCAACTAGAAATTCTATATCTAGAAACTCCACAACTAGAAACTGCAAAACTAGAGACTTCACAACTAGAAACTCAACAACTAGAAACTCCACAACTAAAAACTCCACAACCGGAAACTCCACAACTTGAGACTCCGAAACTTGAAACTTCACAAGTAGAAACTCCGCTATTAAATACTCCGCAACTAGAAACTGCGCAACTAGAAACTCCACAACTTAAAACTCCACAACTAGATACTCCACAACTTGAAACTCCACAACTAGATACTTGACAACTGTAAACTCCACAACTAGATACTCCACAACTGGAAACTCCACAACTAGAAACTCCACAACTAGAGACTCCACAACTCGAAGCTCAACAACTAGAAACTCCACAACCAGAGACTCCGCAACTCCACAACAAGAAACTCCACAACTGGAAACTCCACAACTAGATACTCCGCAACTAGTAACTCTACAACTAGAGACTCCACAACTAGAAACTCCACAGCAACAAACTCCACAAATAGAGGCTCGGCAACTACAAAAAATTCCATATCTAGAAACTTCACAACTAAAAACCCCACAACTAAAAACTCCACAACTAGAAACTCCACAACTAGAAACTCTACAACTAGAGACTCCGCAACTAGAAACTCCACAGCCAGAGACTCTGCAACTAGAAACTCTGCAGCTAGAAACTCCACAAATAGAAACTCCACAACTAGAAACACCACAACTACAAACTCAACAACTAGAAACTCCACAACTAGAAACTCCACAACTAGAAACTCCACAACTTGAAACCTCACAACCTTAAGTTACGCAACTAGAAAATCCACAGCTAGAGATTCCGCAACTAGAAACTCCACAACTAGAAACTCAACAACTAGAAACTCCGCAACTAGAAACTACACAACCAGAGACTCTGCAACTAGAAACTCCACCGCTAGAAACTCCACAAATAGAAACTCCGCAACTAGAAACTGCGCAGCTAGAAACTACACAACTAGAGACTCCACAACTAGAAACTCCACAACTAGAAACTCCATAACTAGAAACTCCACAACTTGAAACCTCACAACCTTAAGTTACGCAACTAGAAAATCCACAGCTAGAAACTCCACAACTGGAAACTGCAAAACTAGAGACTTCACAACTAGAAACTCCACAACTGGAAACTCCACAACTAGATACTCCGCAACTAGTAACTCTACAACTAGAGACTCCACAACTTGAAACTCCACAACTTTAAACTCCACAACTTGAGACTCCACAACTAGAAACTCAACAAATGAAAACTCCGCAACTAGAAACTCCGCAGCTAGAAACTGCACAACTAGAGACTCCACAACTAGACACTCGAAAACTCGAAACTCCACAACTAGAAACTCCACAACTAGACACTCCACAACTAAAAACTCTTCAACTAGAAACTCCTAAACTTGAGACTCCACAACTAGAGAATCTACAAGTAGAGACTTCAAACTAGAAGCTCAACAACTAAAACTCCACAACTAAAAACTCAAACATAGAAACTGCACAGCTTGAGACTCCGCAACTTGAAACTCCACAACTTGAAACTCCACAACTAGAAACTCCGCAACTAGAAACTCCACAACTAGGGACTCCGCAACTCGAAACTCCACAACTAGAAACTCCACAACTGGAAACTCCACTACTAGATACGCCACATCTAGAGACTCCACAACTTGAAACCCCACAACTAGAAACTCTGCAACTAGAAACTTCACAACTAGAAACTCCACAACTACAAACTCCACAAATAGAGACTCGGCAAATAGAAATTCCACAAATAGAGACTCGGCAACTAGAAATTCCACAACTAGTGGCTCTGCAACTAGAAACTACACAACTAGAGATTCGGCAACTAGAAATTCCAAAAATAGAGACTCGGCATTTAGAAATTCTATATCTAGAAACTCCACAACTAGAAACTGCAAAACTAGAGACTTCACAACTAGAAACTCAACAACTAGAAACTTCACAATCTAAAAACTCCACAACTGGAAACTCCACAACTTGAGACTCCGAAACTTGAAACTTCACAAGTAGAAACTCCGCTATTAAATACTCCGCAACTAGAAACTGCGCAACTAGAAACTCCACAACTTAAAACTCCACAACTAGATACTCCACAACTGGAAACTCCACAAGTAGATACTTGACAACTGTAAACTCCATCGCTAGTTACTCCACAACTGGAAACTCCACAACTAGAAACTCCACAACTAGAGACTCCACAACTCGAAGCTCAACAACTAGAAACTCCACAACCAGCGCCTCCGCCACTCCACAACTGGAAACTCCACAACTAGATACTCCGCAACTAGTAACTCTACAACTAGAGACTCCACAACTAGAAACTCCACAACAACAAACTCCACAAATAGAGGCTCGGCAACTACAAAAAATTCCATATCTAGAAACTTCACAACTAAAAACCCCACAACTAAAAACTCCACAACTAGAAACTCCACAACTAGAAACTCTACAACTAGAGACTCCGCAACTAGAAACTCCACAGCCAGAGACTCTGCAACTAGAAACTCTGCAGCTAGAAACTCCACAAACAGAAACTCCACAATTAGAAACTCTGCAGCTAGAAACTCCACAAACAGAAACTCCACAATTAGAAACTCTGCAGCTAGAAACTCCACAACTAGAGACTCCACAACTAGAAACTCCACAACTAGAAACACCACAACTAGAAACTCCACAACTTGAATCCTCACAACCTTAAGTTCCGCAACTAGAAAATCCACAGTTAGAGATTCCACAACTAGAAACTCCACAACTAGAAACTCCAGAACTCAAAACTCCACAACTCGAAACTCCACAACTGGAAACTCCACAACTGGAAACTCCACAACTAGACACTCCACAACTAAAAACTCTACAACCAGAAACTCCTAAACTAGAGACTCCACAACTAGAGACTACAACTAGAGACTTCAAACTAGAAACTCAACAACTAGAAACTCCACAACTTTAAACTCCACAACTAGAAACTCCACAACTAGAAACTCTACAACTAGAGACTGTTCAACTAGAGAATTCGCAACTAGAAACTCCAAAACTAGAGACTGAACTAGAAACTCCGCAGCTAGAAACTCCACAAGTAGAAACTCCACAACTCGAAACTCCACAACTACAAACTCCACAACTACAAACTCCACAATTAGAGACTCGGCTACAAGAAATTTCATGTCTCGAAAGTCCACAACTAAGAACTCCACAACTGGAAACTCCACAACTAGAAACCCCACAACTAGAAATACCACAACTAGAGACTCCGCAACTAGAAACTCCACAACCAGAGACTCTGCAACTAGAAACTCCGCAGCTAGAAACTCCACAAATAGAAACTCCGCAACTAGAAACTCCGCAGCTAGAAACTACACAACTAGAGACTCCACAACTAGAAACTCCACAACTGGAAACTCCACAACTTGAAACCTCACAGCCTTAAGTTACGCAACTAGAAAATCCACAGCTAGAGATTCCGCAACTAGAAACTTCACAACTAGAAACTCCACAACTAGAAACTCAACAACTAGAAACTCCGGAACAAGAAACTCCACAACTAGAAACTCCACAACTTGAAACTCCACAAATAGAAACTCCACAACTACAAACTCCACAAATAGAGACTCGGCAACTAGAAATTCCATATCTAGAAACTCCACAACTAAGAATCCCACAACTAAAAACTCCACAACTAGAAACTCCACAATTAGAAACTCTACAACTAGAAACTCCACAGCCAGAGACTCTGCAACTAGAAACTCTGCAGCTAGAAACTCCACAAACAGAAACTCCACAATTAGAAACTCCGCAGCTAGAAACTCCACAACTAGAGACTCCACAACTAGAAACTCCACAACTAGAAACTCCACAACTTGAAACCTCACAACCATAGGTTCCGCAACTAGAAAATCCACAGCTAGAGATTCCGCAACTAGAAACTCCACAACTAGAAACTCCAGAACTCAATACTCCACAACTCGAAACTCCACAACTGGAAACTCCACAACTGGAAACTCCACAACTAGACACTCCACAACTAAAAACTCTACAACCAGAAAGAGTCTCTAGTTGTGTAGTTTCTAGCTGCGGAGTTTCGAGTTGCGGAGTTTCAAGTTGTGGAGTTTTTAGTTGTGGAGTTTCTAGTTGTGGAGTTTCTGGTTGTGGAGTTTCTAATTGTGGAGTTTCCAGTTGTGGAGTTTTGAGTTGTGGAGTTTCTAGTTGTGGAGTCTCAAGTTGTGGAGTTTAAAGCTGTGGAGTTTCAAGTTGTGGAGTCTCTAGTTGAGGAGTTTCTAGTTGTGAAGTTTCTAGTTGTGGAGTTTCTAGTTGTGGAGTTTCCAGTTGTGGAGTTTCTAGTTGTGGAGTTTCTAGTTGCGGAGTCTCTAGTTGTGGAGTTTCAAGTTGTGGAGTCTAGTTTCGGAGTCCCTAGTTGTGGAGTTTCTAGTTGTGGAGTTTCTAGTTGTGGAGTTTCCAGTTGTGCAGTTTTTAGTTGTGGACTTTCTAGACATGAAATTTCTTGTAGCCGATTCTCTATTTGTGGAGTTTGTAGTTGTGGAGTTTCTAGTTGTAGAGTTTCTAGTTGTGTAGTCTCTAGTTGCAGAGTTTCTAGTTGTGGAGTTTCTAGTTGTGGAGTCTCAAGTTGTGGAGTTTAAAGTGGTGGAGTTTCTAGTTGTGGAGTTTTAAGTTGTGGACTTTCTAGTTGTGGAGTTTCTAGTTGCGGAGTTTTTAATAGCGGAGTTTCTAGTTGTGAAGTTTCAAGTTGCGGAGTCTCAAGTTTTCAGTTGTGGAGTTTTTAGTTGTGGAGTTTCTAGTTGTTGAGTTTCTAGTTGAGAAGTCTCTAGTTTTGCAGTTTTAGTTGTGGAGTTTCTAGATATGGAATTTCTAGTTGCCGAGTCTGTATTTGTGGAGTTTGTAGTTGTGGAGTTTGTAGTTGTGGAGTTTCTAGTTGGTGAGTCTCTAGTGGTGGAGTTTCTAGTTGTGGAGTTTCTAGTTGAGGAGTTTCTGGTTGTGGAGTTTCTAGTTGTGGAGTTTCTAGTGGTGGAGTCTCTAGTGGTGGAGTTTCTAGTTGTGAAGTTTCTAGTTGTGGAGTTTCTAGTTTTGGAGTTTCTAGTTGTGGAGTTTCTAGTTGTAGAGTCTCCTGTTGCGGAGTTTCTAGTTGCGGAGTTTCTAGTTGTGGAGTTTCCAGTTGCGGAGTTTCTAGTTCCAGAGTCTCTAGTTGTGGATTTTCTAGTTGTGGAGTGTCTAGTTGTGGAGTTTCTAGTTGCGGCGTCTCAAATTGTGGAGTTTCTAGTTGCGGAGTGTCTAGTTGTGGTGTTTCTAGCTCTGGAATTTCTTGTTGCGGAGTTTCTAGTTGCGGAGTTCCATAGTTCCAGAGTCTCTAGTTGTGGATTTTCTAGTTGTGGAGTGTCTAGTTGTGGAGTATCCAGTTGTGTAGTTTCCAGTAGAGTTTCGAATTTTGAAGCTTCTAGTTGTTGAGTTTCTAGTTTGAAGTCTCTAGTTGTAGATTCTCTAGATGTGGAGTCTCTAGTTTTGGATTTTTTAGTTGAAGGGTTTTAGTTGTGGAGTGTCTAGTTGTGGAGTTTCCAGTCGTGGAGTTTCTAAGTGTGGAGTTTCGAGTTTTGGAGTTTCTAGTTGTGGAGTTTGGAGTTGTGGAGTTTCTAGTTGTGGAGTTTCTAGTTGCGGAATCTCTAGCTGTGGATTTTCTAGTTGCGTAACTTAAGGTTGTGAGATTTCAAGTTGTGGAGTTTCTAGTTGTGGAGTTTCTAGTTGTGGAGTTTCTAGTTGTGGAGTCTCTAGTTGTGTAGTTTCTAGCTGCGGAGTTTCGAGTTGCGGAGTTTCAAGTTGTGGAGTTTTTAGTTGTGGAGTTTCTAGTTGTGGAGTTTCTGGTTGTGGAGTTTCTAATTGTGGAGTTTCCAGTTGTGGAGTTTTGAGTTGTGGAGTTTCTAGTTCTGGAGTCTCAAGTTGTGGAGTTTAAAGCTGTGGAGTTTCAAGTTGTGGAGTCTCTAGTTGAGGAGTTTCTAGTTGCGGAGTATCTAGTTGTGGAGTTTCCAGTTGTGGAGTTTCTAGTTGTGGAGTTTCTAGTTGCGGAGTCTCTAGTTGTGGAGTTTCAAGTTGTGGAGTCTAGTTGCGGAGTCCCTAGTTGTGGAGTTTCCAGTTGTGCAGTTTTTAGTTGTGGACTTTCCAGACATGAAATTTCTTGTAGCCGATTCTCTATTTGTGGAGTTTGTAGTTGTGGAGTTTCTAGTTGTGGAGTTTCTATTTGTGTAGTCTCTAGTTGCAGAGTTTCTAGTTGTGGAGTTTCTAGTTGTGGAGTCTCAAGTTGTGGAGTTTAAAGTGGTGGAGTTTCTAGTTGTGGAGTTTTAAGTTGTGGACTTTCTAGTTGTGGAGTTTCTAGTTGCGGAGTTTTTAATAGCGGAGTTTCTAGTTGTGAAGTTTCAAGTTGCGGAGTCTCAAGTTGTGGAGTTTTCAGTTGTGGAGTTTTTAGTTGTGGAGTTTCTAGTTGTTGAGTTTCTAGTTGAGAAGTCTCTAGTTTTGCAGTTTTAGTTGTGGAGTTTCTAGATATGGAATTTCTAGTTGCCGAGTCTGTATTTGTGGAGTTTGTAGTTGTGGAGTTTGTAGTTGTGGAGTTTCTAGTTGGTGAGTCTCTAGTTGCGGAGTTTCTAGTTGTGGAGTTTCTAGTTGAGGAGTTTCTGGTTGTGGAGTTTCTAGTGGTGGAGTCTCTAGTGGTGGAGTTTCTAGTTGTGAAGTGTCTAGTTGTGGAGTTTCTAGTTTTGGAGTTTCTAGTTGTGGAGTTTCTAGTTGTAGAGTCTCCTGTTGCGGAGTTTCTAGTTGCGGAGTTTCTAGTTGTGGAGTTTCCAGTTGTGGAGTTTCTAGTTGTGGAGTCTTAAGTTGTGGAGTTTAAACTTGTGGAGTTTCAAGTTGTTGAGTCTATAATTGTGGAGTTTCTAGTTGTGGATTTTCTAGTTGTGGAGTATCTAGTTGTGGATTTTTCAGTTGTGGAGTTTCTAGTTGTGGAGTTGCGGAGTCTCTAGTTGTGAAGTTTCTAGTTGCAGAGTCTCTAATTGTGGAGTTTCCAGTTGTGGAGTCTCTATTTGTGGAGTTTCTAGTTGTGGAGTATCTAGTTGGAGTTTCATGTTGTGAAGTTTCTAGTTGTGGAGTTGGGGAGTCTCTGGTTGTAGAGTTTCTAGTACTGGAGTTTCTAGTTGTGGATATTCGAGTTGTGGAGTCTCTAGTTGTGGAGTTTCTAGTTGTGGAGTTTCCAGTTGTGGAGTATCTAGTTGTGGAGTTTCCAGTTGTGGAGTATCTAGTTGTGGAGTTTTAAGTTGTGGAGTTTCTAGTTGCGGAGTTTCTAGTTGCGGAGTTTTTAATAGCGGAGTTTCTAGTTGTGAAGTTTCAAGTTGCGGAGTCTCAAGTTGTGGAGTTTTCAGTTGTGGAGTTTTTAGTTGTGGAGTTTCTAGTTGTTGAGTTTCTAAATGATAAGTCTCTAGTTTTGCAGTTTTTAGTTGTGGAGTTTCTAGATATGGAATTTCTAGTTGCCGAGTCTGTATTTGTGGAGTTTGTAGTTGTGGAGTTTCTAGTTGTGGAGTTTATAGTTGGTGAGTCTCTAGTTTCGGAGTTTCTAGTTGCGGAGTTTCTAGTTGTGGAGTTTCTGGTTGTGGAATTTGTAGTTGTGGAGTTTCGAGTGGTGGAGTCTCTAGTGGCGGAATCTCTAGTTGTGGAGGTTCTAGTTGTGGAGTTTCTAATTGTGGAGTTTCTAGTTGTGGAGTTTCTAGCTGTGGAGTATCTAGTTGCAGAGTCTCTAGTTTTGGAGTTTCTAGTTGCGAATTCTCTAGTTGAGGAGTCTCTAGTTGTAGAGTTTCTAGTTGTGGAGTTTCTCGTTGTGAAGTTTCAAGTTGTGGAGTTTCTAGTTGCGGCGTCTCAAGTTGTGGATTTTCTAGTAGCGGAGTGTCTAGTTGTGATGTTTCTAGCTCTGGAATTTCTTGCTGCGGAGTTTCTAGTTGCGGAGTTCCATAGTTGCAGAGTCTCTAGTTGTGGAGTTTCTAGTTGTGGAGTGTCTAGTTGTGGAGTTTCCAGTTGTGTAGTTTCTAGTAGAGTTTCGAATTTTGAAGTTTCTAGTTGTTGAGTTTTTAGGTCTCTAGTTGTAGATTCTCTAGTTGTGGAGTCTCTAGTTTTGGAGTTTCTAGTTGAAGAGTTTTTAGTTGTGGAGTGTCTAGTTGTGGAGTTTCCAGTTGTGGAGTTTCGAGTTGTGGAGTTTCGAGTTTTGGAGTTTGTAGTTGTGGAGTATTGAGTTGTGGAGTTTCTAGTTGTGGAGTTTCTAGTTGCGGAGATTCTAGTTGTGGAGTCTCTAGTTGTGTAGTTTCTAGCTGCGGAGTTTCTAGTTGCGGAGTTTCTAGTTGCAGAGTCTCTATTTGTGCAGTTTCTAGTTGCGGAGTTTCCTTTTGCGGAGTATTTAGTTGTGGAGTTTGCTGTTGTGGAGTTTCTAGTTGTGGAATTGCAGAGTCTCTGGTTGTGGAGTTTCTAGTTGTGGAGTTTATAGTTGTGGAGTCTCTAGTTGCGGAGTCTCTAGTTGTGAAGTTTCTAGTTGTGGAGTTTCTAGTTGTGGAGTTTCTAGTTTTGGAGTTTCTAGTTGTGGAGTTTCTAGTTGTATAGTCTTCTGTTGCGGAGTTTCTAGTGGCGGAGTTTCTAGTTGTGGAGTTTCCAGTTGTGGAGTTTCTAGTTGTGGAGTCTTAAGTTGTGGAGTTTAAACTTGTGGAGTTTCAAGTTGTTGAGTTTATAGTTGTGGAGTTTCTAGTTGTGGATTTTCTAGTTGTGGAGTATCTAGTTGTGGATTTTTCAGTTGTGAAGTTTCTAGTTGTGGAGTTGCGGAGTCTCTAGTTGTGAAGTTTCTAGTTGCAGAGTCTCTAGTTGTAGAGTTTCTAGTTGTGGAGTTTCTCGTTGTGAAGTTTCAAGTTGTGGAGTTTCTAGTTGCGGCGTCTCAAGTTGTGGAGTTTCTAGTAGCGGAGTGTCTAGTTGTGATGTTTCTAGCTCTGGAATTTCTTGTTGCGGAGCTTCTAATTGCGGAGTTCCATAGTTGCAGAGTCTCTAGTTGTGGAGTTTCTAGTTGTGGAGTGTCTAGTTGTGGAGTTTCCAGTTGTGTAGTTTCTAGTAGAGTTTCGAATTTTGAAGTTTCTAGTTGTTGAGGTTTTAGTTTGAAGTCTCTAGTTGTAGATTCTCTAGTTGTGGAGTGTCTAGTTATGGAGTTTCCAGTTGTGGAGTTTCGAGTTGTGGAGTTTCTAGTTGTGGAGTTTCTAGTTGCGGAGTTTCTAGTTGTGGAGTCTCTAGTTGTGTAGTTTCTAGCTGCGGAGTTTCTAGTTGCGGAGTTTCTAGTTGCAGAGTCTCTAGTTGTGGAGTTTCTAGTTGTGGAGTTTCCAGTTGTGGAGTTTCTAGTTGTGGAGTTTCTACTTGCGGAGTCTCTAGTTGTGGAGCTTCAAGTTGTGGAGTCTAGTTGCGGAGACTCTAGTTGTGGAGTTTCTAGTTTTGGAGTTTCCAGTTGTGAAGTTTTTAGTTGTGGACTTTCTAGACGTGAAATGTCTTGTAGCCGAGTCTCTATTTGTGGAGTTTGTAGTTGTGGAGTTTCTAGTTGTGGAGTCTCTAGTTGCAGAGTTTCTAGTTGTGGAGTTTCTAGTTGTGGAGTCTCAAGTTGTGGAGTTTAAAGTTGTGGAGTATCTAGTTGTGGAGTTTTAACTTGTGGAGTTTCTAGTTGTGGAGTTTCTAGTTGCGGAGTTTTTAATAGCGGAGTTTCTAGTTGTGAAGTTTCAAGTTGCGGAGTCTCAAGTTGTGGAGTTTTCAGTTGTCGAGTTTTTAGCTGTGGAGATTCTAGTTGTTGAGTTTCTAGTTGAGAAGTCTCTAGTTTTGCAGTTTTAGTTGTGGAGTTTCTAGATATGAAATTTCTGGTTGCCGAGTCTGTATTTGTGGAGCTTGTAGTTGTGGAGTTTCTAGTTGTGGAGTTTCTAGTTGGTGAGTCTCTAGTTGTGGAGTTTCTAGTTGTGGAGTTTCTAGTTGTGGAGTTTCCAGTTGTGGAGTTTCCAGTTGTGGAGTTTTGAGTTGTGGAGTTTAAAGTTGTGGAGTTTCAAGTTGTGGAGTCTCTAGTTGTGGAGTTTCTAGTTGCGGAGTATCTAGTTGTGGAGTTTCCAGTTGTGGAGTTTCTAGTTGTGGAGTTTCTACTTGCGGAGTCTCTAGTTGTGGAGCTTCAAGTTGTGGAGTCTAGTTGCGGAGACTCTAGTTGTGGAGTTTCTAGTTTTGGAGTTTCCAGTTGTGAAGTTTTTAGTTGTGGACTTTCTAGACATGAAATGTCTTGTAGCCGAGTCTCTATTTGTGGAGTTTGTAGTTGTGGAGTTTCTAGTTGTGGACTATCTTGTTGGAGTTTAATGTTGTGGAGTTTCTAGTTGTGGAGTTGGGGCGTCTGTGGTTGTGGAGTTTCTAGTACTGGAGTTTCTAGTTGTTGAGATTCGAGTTGTGGAGTCTCTAGTTGTGGAGTTTCTAGTTGTGGAGTTTCCAGTTGTGAAGTATCTAGTTGTGGAGTTTCTAGTTGTGAAGTATCTAATTGTAAAGTTTCCAGTTGTGGAGTATCTAGTTGTGGAGTTTTAAGTTGTGGAGTTTCTAGTTGCGGAGTTTCTAGTTGCGGATTTTTTAATAGCAGAGTTTCTAGTTGTGAAGTTTCAAGTTGCGGAGTCTCAAGTTGTGGAGTTTTCAGTTGTGGAGTTTTTAGTTGTGGAGTTTCTAGTTGTTGAGTTTCTAGTTGAGAAGTCTCTAGTTTTGCAGTTTTTAGTTGTGGAGTTTCTAGATATGGAATTTCTAGTTGCCGAGTCTGTATTTGTTGAGTTTGTAGTTGTGGCGTCTCAAGTTGCGGAGTTTATGGTTGCGGAGTGTCTAGTTGTGGAGTTTCCAGTTGTGGAGTTTTTAGTTGTGGAGTTTCTAGTTGTATAGTCTTCTGTTGCGGAGTTTCTAGTGGCGGAGTTTCTAGTTGTGGAGTTTCCAGTTGTGGAGTTTCTAGTTGTGGAGTGTTAAGTTGTGGAGTTTAAACTTGTGGAGTTTCAAGTTGTTGAGTTTATAGTTGTGGAGTTTCTAGTTGTGGATTTTCTAGTTGTGGAGTATCTAGTTGTGGATTTTTCAGTTGTGAAGTTTCTAGTTGTGGAGTTGCGGAGTCTCTAGTTGTGAAGTTTCTAGTTGCAGAGTCTCTAGTTGTGGAGTTTCCAGTTGTGGAGTCTCTATTTGTGGAGTTTCTAGTTGTGGAGTACCTAGTTGAAGTTTCATGTTTTGAAGTTTCTAGTTGCGGAGTTGGGGAGTCTCTGGTTGTGGAGTTTCTAGTACTGGAGTTTCTAGTTGTGGAGATTCGAGTTGTGGAGTCTCTAGTTGTGGAGTTTCTAGTTGTGGAGTTTCCAGTTGTGGAGTATCTAGTTGTGGAGTTTCCAGTTGTGGAGTATCTAGTTGTGGAGTTTTAAGTTGTGGAGTTTCTAGTTGCGGAGTTTCTAGTTGCGGAGTTTTTAATAGCGGAGTTTCTAGTTGTGAAGTTACAAGTTGCGGAGTCTCAAGTTGTGGAGTTTTCAGTTGTCGAGTTTTTAGTTGTGGAGTTTCTAGTTGTTGAGTTTCTAGTTGAGAAGTCTCTAGTTTTGCAGTTTTAGTTGTGGAGTTTCTAGATATGAAATTTCTAGTTGCCGAGTCTGTATTTGTGGAGTTTGTAGTTGTGGAGTTTCTAGTTGTGGAGTTTCTAGTTGGTGAGTCTCTAGTTGCGGAGTTTCTAGTTGTGGAGTTTCTAGTTGTGGAGTTTCTGGTTGTGGAGTTTCTAGTTGTGGAGTTTCTAGTGGTGGAGTCTCTAGTGGCGGAGTTTCTAGTTGTGAAGTTTCTAGTTGTGGAGTTTCTAGTTTTGGAGTTTCTAGTTGTGGAGTTTGTAGTTGTAGAGTCTCCTGCTGCGGAGTTTCTAGTTGCGGAGTTTCTAGTTGTGGAGTTTCCAGTTGTGGAGTTTCTAGTTGTGGAGTCTTAAGTTGTGGAGTTTAAACTTGTGGAGTTTCAATTATTGAGTCTATAGTTGTGGAGTTTCTAGTTGTGGATTTTCTAGTTGTGGAGTATCTAGATGTGGATTTTTCAGTTGTGGAGTTTCTAGTTTTGGAGTTGCGGAGTCTCTAGTTGTGAAGTTTCTAGTTGCAGAGTCTCTAGTTGTGGAGTTTCCAATTGTGGAGTCTCTATTTGTGGAGTTTCTAGTTGTGGAGTATCTATTTGGAGTTTCATGTTTTGAAGTTTCTAGTTGTGGAGTTGGGGAGTCTCTGGTTGTGGAGTTTCTAGTACTGGAGTTTCTAGTTGTGGAGATTCGAGTTGTGGAGTCTCTAGTTGTGGAGTTTCTAGTTGTGGAGTTTCCAGTTGTGAAGAATCTAGTTGTAAAGTTTGCAGTTGTGGAGTATCTAGTTGTGAAGTTTTAAGTTGTGGAGTTTCTAGTTGCGGAGTTTCTAGTTGCGGAGTTTTAATAGTGGAGTTTCTAGTTGTGAAGTTTCAAGTTGCGGAGTCTCAAGTTGTGGAGTTTTCAGTTGTGGAGTTTCTAGTTGTTGAGTTTCTAAATGATAATTTTCTAGTTTTGCAGTTTTTAGTTGTGGAGTTTCTAGATATGGAATTTCTAGTTGCCGAGTCTGTATTTGTGGAGTTTGTAGTTGTGGAGTTTCTAGTTGTGGAGTTTCTAGTTGGTGAGTCTCTAGTTGCGGAGTTTCTAGTTGCGGAGTTTCTAGTTGTGGAGTTTCTGGTTGTGGAATTTGTAGTTGTGGAGTTTCTAGTGGTGGAGTCTCTAGTTGCGGAATCTCTAGTTGTGGAGGTTCTAGTTGTGGAGTTTCTAATCTTGGAGTTTCTAGTTGTGGAGTTTCTAGCTGCGGAGTTTCTAGTTGCAGAGTTTCTAGTTTTGGAGTTTCTAGTTGCGAATTCTCTAGTTGAGGAGTCTCTAGTCGTAGAGTTTCTAGTTGTGGAGTTTCTCGTTGTGAAGTTTCAAGTTGTGGAGTTTCTAGTTGCGGCGTCTCAAGTTGGGGAGTTTCTAGTAGCGGAGTGTCTAGTTGTGATGTTTCTAGCTCTGGAATTTCTTGTTGCGGAGTTTCTAGTTGCGGAGTTCAATAGTTGCAGAGTCTCTAGTTGTGGAGTTTCTAGTTGTGGAGTGTCTAGTTGTGGAGTTTCCAGTTGTGTAGTTTCTAGTAGAGTTTCGAATTTTGAAGTTTCTAGTTGTTGAGTTTTTAGGTCTCTAGTTGTAGATTCTCTAGTTGTGGAGTCTCTAGTTTTGGAGTTTCTAGTTGAAGAGTTTTTAGTTGTGGAGTGTCTAGTTGTGGAGTTTCCAGTTGTGGAGTTTCGAGTTGTGGAGTTTCGAGTTTTGGAGTTTGTAGTTGTGGAGTTTTGAGTTGTGGAGTTTCTAGTTGTGGAGTTTCTAGTTGCGGAGTTTCTAGTTGTGGAGTCTCAAGTTGTGTAGTTTCTAGCTGCGGAGTTTCTAGTTGCGGAGTTTCTAGTTGCAGAGTCTCTATTTGTGGAGTTTCTAGTTGCGGAGTCTCTAGTTGTGGAGTTTCTAGTTGTGGAGTTTCTAGTTGTGGAGTTTGCAGTTGTGGAGTTTCTAGTTGTGGAATTGCAGAGTCTCTGGTTGTGGAGTTTCTAGTTGCGAATTCTCTAGTTGAGGAGTCTCTAGTTGTAGAGTTTTTAGTCGTGAAGTTTCTCGTTGTGAAGTTTCAAGTTGTGGAGTTTCTAGTTGCGGCATCTCAAGTTGTGGAGTTTCTAGTTGCGGAGTGTCTAGTTGTGATGTTTCTAGCTCTGGAATTTCTTGTTGCGGAGTTTCTAGTTGCGGAGTTCCATAGTTGCAGAGTCTCTAGTTGTGGAGTTTCTAGTTGTGGAGTTTCTAGTTGCGGAGTCTCTAGTTGTGGAGTTTCTGGTTGTGGAGTTTCTAGTTGCGGAGTCTCTAGTTGTGGAGTTTCCAGTTGTGGAGTTTTCAGTTGTGGAGTTTCTAGTTGTGGAGTTTTCAGTTGTGGAGTTTCTAATTGTGGAGTTTCCAGTTGTGGAGTTTCTAGTTGTGGAGTCTCTAGTTGTGTAGTTTCTAGCTGCCGAGTTTCTAGTTGCGGAGTTTCTAGTTGCACAGTTTCTGGTTGTGGAGTTTCTAGTTGCGGAGTCTCTAGTTGTGGAGTTTCCAGTTGGGGAGTTTTTAGTTGTGGAGTTTCTAGTTGTGGAGTTTCTGGTTGTGGAGTTTCTAATTGTAAAATTTCCAGTTGTGGAGTTTTGAGTTGTGGAGTTTCTAGTTGTGGAGTCTCAAGTTGTGGAGTTTAAAGTGGTGGAGTTTCAAGTTGTGGAGTCTCTAGTTGTGGAGTTTCTAGTTGCGGAGTATCTAGTTGTGGAGTTTCCAGTTGTGGAGTTTCTAGTTGTGGAGTTTCTACTTGCGGAGTCTCTAGTTGTGGAGCTTCAAGTTGTGGAGTCTAGTTGCGGAGTCTCTAGTTGTGGAGTTTCTAGTTTTGGAGTTTCCAGTTGTGAAGTTTTTAGTTGTGGACTTTCTAGACATGAAATGTCTTGAAGCCGAGTCTCTATTTGTGGAGTTTGTAGTTGTGGAGTTTCTAGATGTGGAGTCTCTAGTTGCAGAGTTTCTAGTTGTGGAGTTTGTAGTTGTGGAGTCTCAAGTTGTGGAGTTTAAAGTTGTGGAGTATCTAGTTGTGGAGTTTTAAGTTGTGGAGTTTCTAGTTGTGGAGTTTCTAGTTGCGGAGTTTTTAATAGCGGAGTTTCTAGTTGTGAAGTTTCAAGTTGCGGAGTCTCAAGTTGTGGAGTTTTCAGTTGTCGAGTTTCTAGTTGCGGAGTTTTTAATAGCGGAGTCTCTAGTTGTGGAGTTTCCAGTTGTGGAGTCTCTATTTGTGGAGTTCCTAGTTGTGGAGTATCTAGTTGGAGTTTCATGTTTTGAAGTTTCTAGTTGTGGAGTTGGGGAGTCTCTGGTTGTGGAGTTTCTAGTACTGGAGTTTCTAGTTGTGGAGATTTGAGTTGTGGAGTCTCTAGTTGTGGAGTTTCTAGTTGTGGAGTTTCCAGTTGTGGAGTATCTAGTTGTGAGGTTTCCAGTTGTGAAGTATCTAGTTGTAAAGTTTCCAGTTGTGGAGTATCTAGTTGTGGAGTTTTAAGTTGTGAAGTTTCTAGTTGCGGAGTTTTTGATAGCGGAATCCTAGTTGTGAAGTTTCAAGTTGCGGAGTCTCAAGGTGTGGAGTTTTCAGTTGTGGAGTTTTTAGTTGTGGACTTTCTAGTTGCGGAGTTTCTAGTTGTGGAGTTTCAAGTTGTGGAGTTTCCAGTTGTTGAGTTTTGAGTTGTGGAGTTTAAAGTTGTGGAGTTTCAAGTTGTGGAGTCTCTAGTTGTGGAGTTTCTAGTTGCGGAGTATCTAGTTGTGGAGTTTCCAGTTGTGGAGTTTCTAGTTGTGGAGTTTCTACTTGCGGAGTCTCTAGTTGTGGAGCTTCAATTTGTGGAGTCTAGTTGCGGAGACTCTAGTTGTGGAGTTTCTAGTTTTGGAGTTTCCAGTTGTGAAGTTTTTAGTTGTGGACTTTCTAGACATGAAATGTCTTGTAGCCGAGTCTCTATTTGTGGAGTTTGTAGTTGTGGAGTTTCTAGTTGTGGAGTCTCTAGTTGCAGAGTTTCTAGTTGTGGAGTTTCTAGTTGTGGAATTTCTAGTTGTGGAGTTTCTAGTTACGGAGTCTCTAGTTGTGGAGTTTCTGGTTGTGGAGTTTCTAGTTGCAGAGTCTCTAGTTGTGGAGTTTCCAGTTGTGGAGTTTTCAGTTGCGGAGTTTCTAGTTGTGGAGTTTTCAGTTGTGGAGTTTCTAGTTGTGGAGTTTCTAGTTGTGGAGTCTCTAGTTGTGTAGTTTCTAGCTGCCGAGTTTCTAGTTGTGGAGTTTCTAGTACTGGAGTTTCTAGTTGTGGAGATTTGAGTTGTGGAGTCTCTAGTTGTGGAGTTTCTAGTTGTGGAGTTTCCAGTTGTGGAGTATCTAGTTGTGGAGTTTCCAGTTGTGAAGTATCTAGTTGTAAAGTTTCCAGTTTTGGAGTATCTAGTTGTGGAGTTTCTAGTTGCGGAGTTTCTAGTTGCGGAGTTTTTAATAGCAGAGTTTCTAGTTGTGAAGTTTCAAGTTGCGGAGTCTCAAGTTGTGGAAATTCCAGTTGTGGAGTTTTTAGTTGTGGAGTTTCTAGTTGTTGAGTTTCTAGTTGTGAAGTCTCTAGTTTTGCAGTTACTAGTTGTGGAGTTTCTAGATATGGAATTTCTAGTTGCCGAGTCTGTATTTGTGGAGTTTGTAGTTGTGGAGTTTCTAGTTGTGGAGTTTCTAGTTGGTGAGTCTCTAGTTGCGGAGTTTCTAGTTGCGGAGTTTCTAGTTGTGGAGTTTCTGGTTGTGGAATTTGTAGTTGTGGAGTTTCTAGTGGTGGAGTCTCTAGTTGCGGAATCTCTAGTTGTGGAGGTTCTAGTTGTGGAGTTTCTAATTGTGGAGTTTCTAGTTGTGGAGTTTCTAGCTGCGGAGTTTCTAGTTGCAGAGTCTCTAGTTTTGGAGTTTCTAGTTGCGAATTCTCTAGTTGAGGAGTCTCTAGTTGTAGAATTTCTAGTTGTTGAGTTTCTCGTTGTGAAGTTTGGAGTTGTGGAGTTTCTAGTTGTGGCGTCTCAAGTTGTGGAGTTTCTAGTTGCGGAGTGTCTAGTTGTGGTGTTTCTAGCTCTGGAATTCCTTGTTGCGGAGTTTCTAGTTGCGGAGTTCTATAGTTGCAGAGTCTCTAGTTGTGGAGTTTCTAGTTGTGGAGTGTCTAGTTGTGGAGTTTCCAGTTGTGTAGTTTCTAGTAGAGTTTCGAATTTTGAAGTTTCTAGTTGTTGAGTTTCTAGTTTGAAGTCTCTAGTTGTAGAATATCTAGTTGTGGAGTCTCTAGTTTTGAAGTTTCTAGTTGAAGAGTTTTTAGTTGTGGAGTGTCTAGTTGTGGAGTCTCCAGTTGTGGAGTTTCGAGTTGTGGAGTCTCTAGTTGTGTAGTTGTTAGCTGCGGAGTTTCTAGTTGCGGAGTTTCTAGTTGCAGAGTCTCTGGTTGTGGAGTTTCTAGTTGCGGAGTTTCTAGTTGCGGAGTATCTAGTTGTGGAGTTTGCAGTTGTGGAGTTTCTAGTTGTGGAATTGCAGAGTCTCTGGTTGTGGAGTTTCTAGTTGTTGAGTTTATAGTTGTGGAGTCTCTTGTTGCGAAGTCTCTAGTTGTGAAGTTTCTAGTTGTGGAGTTTCCAGTTGTGGAGTTTCTAGTTTTGGAGTTTCTAGTTGTGGAGTTTCTAGTTGTATAGTCTTCTGTTGCGGAGTTTCTAGTTGCGGAGTCTCTGGTTGTAGAGTTTCTAGTTTTGGAGTTTCCAGTTGTGGAGTCTTAAGTTGTGGAGTTTAAACTTGTAGAGTTTTAAGTTGTTGAGTCTATAGTTGTGGAGTTTCTAGTTGTGGATTTTCTAGTTGTGGAGTATCTAGTTGTGGATTTTTCAGTTGTGGAGTTTCTAGTTGTGGAGTTGCGGAGTCTCTAGTTGTGAAGTTTCTAGTTGCAGAGTCTCTAGTTGTGGAGTTTCCACTTGTGGAGTCTCCAATTGTGGAGTTCCTAGTTGTGGAGTATCTTGTTGGAGTTTAATGTTGTGGAGTTTCTAGTTGTGGAGTTGGGGCGTCTGTGGTTGTGGAGTTTCTAGTACTGGAGTTTCTAGTTGTTGAGATTCGAGTTGTGGAGTCTCTAGTTGTGGAGTTTCTAGTTGTGGAGTTTCCAGTTGTGAAGTATCTAGTTGTGGAGTTTCCAGTTGTGAAGTATCTAGTTGTAAAGTTTCCAGTTGTGGGGTATCTAGTTGTGGAGTTTCTAGTTGTGGAGTGTCTAGTTGTGGAGTTTCCAGTTGTGTAGTTTCTAGTAGAGTTTCGAAATTTGAAGTTTCTAGTTGTTGAGTTTTTAGTTTGAAGTCTCTAGTTGTAGATTCTCTAGTTGTGGAGTCTCTAGTTTTGGAGTTTCTAGTTGAAAAGTTTTTAGTTGTGGAGTGTCTAGTTGTGGAGTTTCCAGTTGTGGAGTTTCGAGTTGTGGAGTTTCGAGTTTTGGAGTTTCTAGTTGTGGAGTTTTGAGTTGTGGAGTTTCTAGTTGTGGAGTTTCTAGTTTCGGAGTTTCTAGTTGTGGAGTCTCTAGTTGTGTAGTTTCTAGCTGCGCAGTTTCTAGTTGCAAAGTTTCTAGTTGCAGAGTCTCTGGTTGTGGAGTTTCTAGTTGCGGAGTCTCTAGTTGTGGAGTTTCTAGTTGTGGAGTTTCTAGTTGTGGAGTTTCCAGTTGTGGAGTTTTTATTTGTGGAGTTTCTAGTTGTGGAGTTTCTAGTTGTGGAGTTTCTAGTTGTGGAGTCTCTAGTTGTGTAGTTTCTAGCTGCGGAGTTTCTAGTTGCGGAGTTTCTAGTTGCAGAGTCTCTGAATGTGGAGTTTCTAGTTGCAGAGTCTCTAGTTGTGGAGTTTCTAGTTGTGGAGTTTCCAGTTGTGGAGTTTTTAGTTGTGGAGTTTCTAGTTGTGGAGTTTCTGGTTGTGGAGTTTTTAATTGTGGAGTTTCCAGTTGTGAAGTTTTGAGTTGTGGAGTTTCTAGTTGTGGAGTCTCAAGTTGTGGAGTTTAAAGTTGTGGAGTTTCAAGTTGTGGAGTCTCTAGTTGTGGAGTTTCTAGTTGCGGAGTATCTAGTTGTGGAGTTTCCAGTTGTGGAGTTTCTAGTTGTGGAGTTTCTAGTTGCGGAGTCTCTAGTTGTGGAGTTTCAAGTTGTGGAGTCTAGTTGCGGAGTCTCTAGTTATGGAGTTTTTAGTTGTGGAGTTTCTAGATATGGAATTTCTAGATGCCGAGTCTCTATTCGTGGAGTTTGTAGTTGTGGAGTTTCAAGTTGTGGAGTTTCTAGTTGTGGAGTTTCTAGTTCCGGAGTTTCTAGTTGTTGAGTTTCTAGTTGTGGAGTTTTTAGTTGTGGAGTGTCTAGTTGTGGAGTGTCTAGTTGTGGAGTTTCCAGTTGTGGAGTTTCGAGTTTTGGAGTTTCTAGTTGTGGAGTTTTGAGTTGTGGAGTTTCTAGTTGTGGAGTTTCTAGTTGCGGAGTTTCTAGTTGTGGAGTCTCTAGTTGTGTAGTTTCTAGCTGCGGAGTTTCTAGTTGCGGATTTTCTAGTTGCAGAAACTCTGGTTGTGGAGTTTCTAGTTGCGGAGTTTCTAGTTGCGGAGTATCTAGTTGTGGAGTTTGCAGTTGTGGAGTTTCTAGTTGTGGAATTGCAGAGTCTCTGGTTGTGGAGTTTCTAGTTGTGGAGTTTCTAGTTGTGGAGTCTCTAGTTGCGGAGTCTCTAGTTGTGAAGTTTCTAGTTGTGGAGTTTCTAGTTGTGGAGTTTCTAGTTGTGGAGTTTCTAGTTGTGGCGTTTCTAGTTGTATAGTCTTCTGTTGCGGAGTTTCTATTTGCGGAGTTTCTAGTTGTGGAGTTTCCAGTTGTGGAGTTTCTAGTTGTGGAGTCTTAAAATGTGGAGTTTAAACTTGTGGAGTTTCAAGTTGTTGAGTCTAGAGTTGTGGAGTTTCTAGTTGTGGATTTTTAAGTTGTGGTGTATCTAGTGTTGGATTTTTTAGTTGTGGAGTTTCTAGTTGTGGAGTTGCGGAGTCTCTAGTTGTGAAGTTTCTAGTTGCAGAGTCTCTAGTTGTGGAGTTTCCACTTGTGGAGTCTCCAGTTGTGAAGTTTCTAGTTGTGGACTATCTTGTTGGAGTTTAATGTTGTGGAGTTTCTAGTTGTGGAGTTGGGGCGTCTGTGGTTGTGGAGTTTCTAGTACTGGAGTTTCTAGTTGTTGAGATTCGAGTTGTGGAGTCTCTAGTTGTGGAGTTTCTAGTTGTGGAGTTTCCAGTTGTGAAGTATCTAGTTCTGGAGTTTCTATTTGTGAAGTATCTAATTGTAAAGTTTCCAGTTGTGGAGTTTCTAGTTGCGGAGTTTCTAGTTGCGGATTTTTTAATAGCGGAGTTTCTAGTTGTGAAGTTTCAAGTTGCGGAGTCTCAAGTTGTGGAGTTTTCAGTTGTGGAGTTTTTAGATGTGGAGTTTCTAGTTGTTGAGTTTCTAGTTGAGAAGTCTCTAGTTTTGCAGTTTTTAGTTGTGGAGTTTCTAGATATGGAATTTCTAGTTGCCGAGTCTGTATTTGTGGAGTTTGTAGTTGTGGCGTCTCAAGTTGCGGAGTTTCTAGTTGCGGAGTGTCTAGTTGTAGAGTTTTCAGTTGTGGAGTTTTTAGTTGTGGAGTTTCTAGTTGTGGAGTTTCTAGTTGTGGAGTTTCTAGTTGTGGAGTCTCTAGTTGTGTAGTTTCTAGCTGCCGAGTTTCTAGTTGCGGAGTTTCTAGTTGCAGAGTCTCTGGTTGTGGAGTTTCTAGTTGCGGAGTCTCTAGTTGTGGAGTTTCTAGTTGTGGAGTTTCCAGTTGTGGAGTTTTTAGTTGTGGAGTTTCTAGTTGTGGAGTTTCAGTTTTTGGCTTTTCTAATTGTGGAGTTTCCAGTTGTGGAGTTTTGAGTTATGGAGTTTCTAGTTGTGGAGTCTCAAGTTGTGGAGTTTAAAGTTGTGGAGTTTCAAGTTGTGGAGTCTCTAGTTGTGGAGTTTCTAGTTGCGGAGTATCTAGTTGTGGAGTTTCCAGTTGTGGAGTTTCTAGTTGTGGAGTTTCTAGTTGCGGAGTCTCTAGTTGTGGAGTTTCAAGTTGTGGAGTCTAGTTGCGGAGTCTCCAGTTGTGGAGTTTCCAGTTTTGGAGTTTCCAGTTGTGAAGTTTTTAGTTGTGGACTTTCTAGACATGAAATTTCTTGTAGCCGAGTCTCTATTTGTGGGGTTTGTAGTTGTGGAGTTTCTAGTTGTGGAGTTTCTAGTTGTGGAGTCTCTAGTTGCAGAGTTTCTAGTTGTGGAGTTTCTAGTTGTGGAGTCTCAAGTTGTGGAGTTTAAAGTTGTGGAGTATCTAGTTGTGGAGTTTTGAGTTGTGGAGTTTCTAGTTGTGGAGTTTCTAGTTGCGGAGTTTCTAGTTGTGGAGTCTCTAGTTGTGTAGTTTCTAGCTGCGGAGTTTCTAGTTGCGGAGTTTCTAGTTGCAGAGTCTCTGGTTGTGGAGTTTCTAGTTGCGGAGTCTCTAGTTGTGGAGTTTCTAGTTGTGGAGTTTCTAGTTGTGGAGTTTGTAGTTGTGGAGTTTGTAGTTGTGGAGTTTCTAGTTGGTGAGTCTCTAGTTGCGGAGTTTCTAGTTGTGGAGTTTCTAGTTGTGGAGTTTCTGGTTGTGGAGTTTTTAGTTGTGGAGTTTCTAGTGGTGGAGTCTCTAGTGGCGGAGTTTCTAGTTGCGGAGTTTCTAGCTGTGGAGTTTCCAGTTGTGGAGTTTCTAGTTGTGGAGTCTTAAGTGATGGAGTTTAAACTTGTGGAGTTTCAAGTTGTTGAGTCTATAGTTGTGGAGTTTCTAGTTGTGGATTTTCTAGTTGTGAAGTATCTAGTTGTGGATTTTTCAGTTGTGGAGTTTCTAGTTGTGGAGTTGCGGAGTCTCTAGTTGTGAAGTTTCTAGTTGCAGAGTCTCTAGTTGTGGAGTTTCCAGTTGTGGAGTCTCAAGTTGTGGAGTATATAGTTGGAGTTTCATGTTGTGAAGTTTCTAGTTGTGGAGTTGGGGAGTCTCTGGTTGTGGAGTTTCTAGTACTGGAGTTTCTAGTTGTGGAGATTGGAGTTGTGGAGTCTCTAGTTGTGGAGTTTCTAGTTGTGGAGTTTCCAGCTGTGGAGTATCTAGTTGTGGAGTTTCCAGTTGTGAAGTATCTAGTTGTAAAGTTTCCAGTGATGGAGTATCTAGTTGTGGAGTTTTAAGTTGTGGAGTTTCTAGTTGCGGAGTTTCTAGTTGCGGAGTTTTTAATAGCGGAGTTTCTAGTTGTGAAGTTTCAAGTTGCGGAGTCTCAAGTTGTGGAGTTTTCAGTTGTGGAGTTTTTAGTTGTGGAGTTTCTAGTTGTTGAGTTTCTAGTTGAGAAGTCTCTAGTTTTGTGGTTTTTAGTTGTGGAGTTTCTAGATATGGAATTTCTAGTTGCCGAGTCTGTATTTGTGGAGTTTATAGTTGTGGAGTTTCTAGTTGTGGAGTTTCTAGTTGGTGAGTCTCTAGTTGCGGAGTTTCTAGTTGCGGAGTTTCTAGTTGTGGAGTTTCTGGTTGTAGAATTTCTAGTTGTGGAGTTTCTAGTGGTGGAGTCTCTAGTTGCGGAATCTCTAGTTGTGGAGGTTCTAGTTGTGGAGTTTCTAATTGTGGAGTTTCTAGTTGTGGAGTTTCTAGCTGCGGAGTTTCTAGTTGCAGAGTCTCTAGTTTTGGAGTTTCTAGTTGCGAATTCTCTAGTTGAGGAGTCTCTAGTTGTAGAGTTTCTAGTTGTGGAGTTTCTCGTTGTGAAGTTTCAAGTTGTGGAGTTTCTAGTTGTGGCGTCTCAAGTTGTGGAGTTTCTAGTTGCGGAGTGTCTAGTTGTGGTGTTTCTAGCTCTGGAATTTCTTGTTGCGGAGTTTCTAGTTGCGGAGTTCCATAGTTGCAGAGTCTCTAGTTGTGGAGTTTCTAGTTGTGGAGTGTCTAGTTGTGGAGTTTCCAGTTGTGTAGTTTCTAGTAGAGTTTCGAATTTTTAAGTTTCTAGTTGTTGAGTTTCTAGTTTGAAGTCTCTAGTTGTAGTTTCTCTAGTTGTGGAGTCTCTAGTTTTGGAGTTTCTACTTGAAGAGTTTTTAGTTGTGGAGTGTCTAGTTGTGGAGTGTCTAGTTGTGGAGTTTCCAGTTGTGGAGTTTCGAGTTTTGGAGTTTCTAGTTGTGGAGTTTTGAGTTGTGGAGTTTCTAGTTGTGGAGTTTCTAGTTGCGGAGTTTCTAGTTGTGGAGTCTCTAGTTGTGTAGTTTCTAGCTGCGGAGTTTCTAGTTGCGGATTTTCTAGTTGCAGAAACTCTGGTTGTGGAGTTTCTAGTTGCGGAGTTTCTAGTTGCGGAGTATCTAGTCGTGGAGTTTGCAGTTGTGGAGTTTCTAGTTGTGGAATTGCAGAGTCTCTGGTTGTGGAGTCTCTAGTTGCGGAGTCTCTAGTTGTGGAGTCTCTAGTTGCGGAGTCTCTAGTTGTGAAGTTTCTAGTTGTGGAGTTTCTAGTTGTGGAGTTTCTAGTTGTGGAGTTTCTAGTTGTGGCGTTTCTAGTTGTATAGTCTTCTGTTGCGGAGTTTCTAGTTGCGGAGTTTCTAGTTGTGGAGTTTCCAGTTGTGGAGTTTCTAGTTGTGGAGTCTTAAAATGTGGAGTTTAAACTTGTGGAGTTTCAAGTTGTTGAGCCTAGAGTTGTGGAGTTTCTAGTTGTGGATTTTTAAGTTGTGGAGTATCTAGTGTTGGATTTTTTAGTTGTGGAGTTTCTAGTTGTGGAGTTGCGGAGTCTCTAGTTGTGAAGTTTCTAGTTGCAGAGTCTCTAGTTGTGGAGTTTCCACTTGTGGAGTCTCCAGTTGTGGAGTTTCTAGTTGTGGACTATCTTGTTGGAGTTTAATGTTGTGGAGTTTCTAGTTGTGGAGTTGGGGCGTCTGTGGTTGTGGAGTTTCTAGTACTGGAGTTTCTAGTTGTTGAGATTCGAGTTGTGGAGTCTCTAGTTGTGGAGTTTCTAGTTGTGGAGTTTCCAGTTGTGAAGTATCTAGTTGTGGAGTTTCTAGTTGTGAAGTATCTAATTGTAAAGTTTCCAGTTGTGGAGTATCTAGTTGTGGAGTTTTAAGTTGTGGAGTTTCTAGTTGCGGAGTTTCTAGTTGCGGATTTTTTAATAGCAGAGTTTCTAGTTGTGAAGTTTCAAGTTGCGGAGTCTCAAGTTGTGGAGTTTTCAGTTGTGGAGTTTTTAGTTGTGGAGTTTCTAGTTGTTGAGTTTCTAGTTGAGAAGTCTCTAGTTTTGCAGTTTTTAGTTGTGGAGTTTCTAGATATGGAATTTCTAGTTGCCGAGTCTGTATTTGTTGAGTTTGTAGTTGTGGCGTCTCAAGTTGCGGAGTTTATAGTTGCGGAGTGTCTAGTTTTGGAGTTTCCAGTTGTGGAGTTTTTAGTTGTGGAGTTTCTAGTTGTGGAGTTTCTAGTTGTGGAGTTTCTAGTTGTGGAGTCTCTAGTTGTGTAGTTTCTAGCTGCCGAGTTTCTAGTTGCGGAGTTTCTAGTTGCAGAGTCTCTGGTTGTGGAGTTTCTAGTTGCGGAGTCTCTAGTTGTGGAGTTTCTAGTTGTGGAGTTTCTAGTTGTGGAGTTTCCAGTTGGGGAGTTTTTAGTTGTGGAGTTTCTAGTTGTGGAGTTTCTGGTTGTGGAGTTTCTAATTGTCGAGTTTCCAGTTGTGAGTTTTTAGTTGTGGAGTTTCTAGTTGTGGAGTCTCTGGTTGTGGAGTTTCTAGTACTGGAGTTTCTAGTTGTGGAGATTCGAGTTGTGGAGTTTCTAGTTGCAGAGTATCTAGTTGTGGAGTTTCCAGTTGTGGAGCTTCTAGTTGTGGAGTTTCTACTTGCGGAGTCTCTAGTTGTGGAGCTTCAAGTTGTGGAGTCTAGTTGCGGAGTCTCTAGTTGTGGAGTTTCTAGTTTTGGAGTTTCCAGTTGTGAAGTTTTTAGTTGTGGACTTTCTAGACATGAAATTTCTTGTAGCCGAGTCTCTATTTGTGGAGTTTGTAGTTGTGGAGTTTCTAGTTGTGGAGTCTCTAGTTGTGGAGTCTCTAGTTGCAGAGTTTCTAGTTGTGGAGTTTCTAGTTGTGGAGTCTCAAGTTGTGGAGTTTACAGTTGTGGAGTATCTAGTTGTGGAGTTTTAAGTTGTGGAGTTTCTAGTTGTGGAGTTTCTAGTTGCGGAGTTTTTAATAGCGGAGTTTCTAGTTGTGAAGTTTCAAGTTGCGGAGTCTCAAGTTGTGGAGTTTTCAGTTGTAGAGTTTTTAGTTGTGGAGTTTCTAGTTGTTGAGTTTCTAGTTGAGAAGTCTCTAGTTTTGCAGTTTTAGTTGTGGAGTTTCTAGATATGTAATTTCTAGTTGCCGAGTCTGTATTTGCGGAGTTTGTAGTTGTGGAGTTTCTAGTTGTGGAGTTTCTAGTTGGTGAGTCTCTAGTTGCGGAGTTTCTAGTTGTGGAGTTTCTAGTTGTGGAGTTTCTGGTTGTGGAGTTTCTAGTTATGGAGTTTCTAGTGGTGGAGACTCTAGTGGCGGAGTTTCTAGTTGTGAAGTTTCTAGTTGTGGAGTTTCTAGTTTTGGAGTTTCTAGTTGTGGAGTTTCTAGTTGTAGAGTCTCCTGTTGCAGAGTTTCTAGTTGCGGAGTTTCTAGTTGTGGAGTTTCCAGTTGTGGAGTTTCCAGTTGTGGAGTTTTGAGTTGTGGAGTTTAAAGTTGTGGAGTTTCAAGTTGTGGAGTCTCTAGTTGTGGAGTTTCTAGTTGCGGAGTATCTAGTTGTGGAGTTTCCAGTTGTGGAGTTTCTAGTTGTGGAGTTTCCAGTTGTGGAGTTTCTAGTTGTGGAGTTTCTATTTGCGGAGTCTCTAGTTGTGGAGCTTCAAGTTGTGGAGTCTAGTTGCGGAGACTCTAGTTGTGGAGTTTCTAGTTTTGGAGTTTCCAGTTGTGAAGTTTTTAGTTGTGGACTTTCTAGACATGAAATGTCTTGTAGCCGAGTCTCTATTTGTGGAGTTTGTAGTTGTGGAGTTTCTAGTTGTGGAGTCTCTAGTTGCAGAGTTTCTAGTTGTGGAGTTTCTAGTTGTGGAATTTCTAGTTGTGGAGTTTCTAGTTACGGAGTCTCTAGTTGTGGAGTTTCTGGTTGTGGAGTTTCTAGTTGCGGAGTCTCTAGTTGTGGAGTTTCCAGTTGTGGAGTTTTCAGTTGTGGAGTTTCTAGTTGTGGAGTTTTCAGTTGTAGAGTTTCTAGTTTTGGAGTTTTTAGTTGTGGAGTTTCTAGTTGTGGAGTCTCTAGTTGTGTAGTTTCTAGCTGCCGAGTTTCTAGTTGTGGAGTTTCTAGTACGGGAGTTTCTAGTTGTGGAGATTTGAGTTGTGGAGTCTCTAGTTGTGGAGTTTCTAGTTGTGGAGTTTCCAGTTGTGGAGTATCTAGTTGTGGAGTTTCCAGTTGTGAAGTATCTAGTTGTAAAGTTTCCAGTTGTGGAGTATCTAGTTGTGGAGTTTCTAGTTGCGGAGTTTCTAGTTGCGGAGTTTTTAATAGCAGAGTTTCTAGTTGTGAAGTTTCAAGTTGCGGAGTCTCAAGTTGTGGAGTTTTCAGTTGTGGAGTTTTTAGTTGCGGAGTTTCTAGTTGTTGAGTTTCTAAATGATAAGTCTCTAGTTTTGCAGTTTTTAGTTGTGGAGTTTCTAGATATGGAATTTCTAGTTGCCGAGTCTGTATTTGTGGAGTTTGTAGTTGTGGAGTTTCTAGTTGTGGAGTTTCTAGTTGGTGAGTCTCTAGTTGCGGAGTTTCTAGTTGCGGAGTTTCTAGTTGTGGAGTTTCTAAATGATAAGTCTCTAGTTTTGCAGTTTTTAGTTGTGGAGTTTCTAGATATGGAATTTCTAGTTGCCGAGTCTGTATTTGTGGAGTTTGTAGTTGTGGAGTTTCTAGTTGTGGAGTTTCTAGTTGGTCAGTCTCTAGTTGCGGAGTTTCTAGTTGCGGAGTTTCTAGTTGTGGAGTTTCTGGTTGTGGAATTTGTAGTTGTGGAGTTTCTAGTGGTGGAGTCTCTAGTTGCGGAATCTCTAGTTGTGGAGGTTCTAGTTGTGGAGTCTCTAGTTGTGGAGTTTCCACTTGTGGAGTCTCCAGTTGTGGAGTTTCTAGTTGTGGACTATCTTGTTGGAGTTTAATGTTGTGGAGTTTCTAGTTGTGGAGTTGGGGCGTCTGTGGTTGTGGAGTTTCTAGTACTGGAGTTTCTAGTTGTTGAGATTCGAGTTGTGGAGTCTCTAGTTGTGGAGTTTCTAGTTGTGGAGTTTCCAGTTGTGAAGTATCTAGTTGTGGAGTTTCTAGTTGTGAAGTATCTAATTGTAAAGTTTCCAGTTGTGGAGTATCTAGTTGTGGAGTTTTAAGTTGTGGAGTTTCTAGTTGCGGAGTTTCTAGTTGCGGATTTTTTAATAGCAGAGTTTCTAGTTGTGAAGTTTCAAGTTGCGGAGTCTCAAGTTGTGGAGTTTTCAGTTGTGGAGTTTTTAGATGTGGAGTTTCTAGTTGTTGAGTTTCTAGTTGAGAAGTCTCTAGTTTTGCAGTTTTTAGTTGTGGAGTTTCTAGATATGGAATTTCTAGTTGCCGAGTCTGTATTTGTGGAGTTTGTAGTTGTGGCGTCTCAAGTTGCGGAGTTTCTAGTTGCGGAGTGTCTAGTTGTAGAGTTTCCAGTTGTGGAGTTTTTAGTTGTGGAGTTTCTAGTTGTGGAGTTTCTAGTTGTGGCGTTTCTAGTTGTGGAGTCTCTAGTTGTGTAGTTTCTAGCTGCCGAGTTTCTAGTTGCGGAGTTTCTAGTTGCAGAGTCTCTGGTTGTGGAGTTTCTAGTTGCGGAGTCTCTAGTTGTGGAGTTTCTAGTTGTGGAGTTTCCAGTTGTGGAGTTTTTAGTTGTGGAGTTTCTAGTTGTGGAGTTTCAGTTTTTGGCTTTTCTAATTGTGGAGTTTCCAGTTGTGGAGTTTTGAGTTATGGAGTTTCTAGTTGTGGAGTCTCAAGTTGTGGAGTTTAAAGTTGTGGAGTTTCAAGTTGTGGAGTCTCTAGTTGTGGAGTTTCTAGTTGCGGAGTATCTAGTTGTGGAGTTTCCAGTTGTGGAGTTTCTAGTTGTGGAGTTTCTAGTTGCGGAGTCTCTAGTTGTGGAGTTTCAAGTTGTGGAGTATCTAGTTGTGGAGTTTTGAGTTGTGGAGTTTCTAGTTGTGGAGTTTCTAGTTGCGGAGTTTCTAGTTGTGGAGTCTCTAGTTGTGTAGTTTCTAGCTGCGGAGTTTCTAGCTGCGGAGTTTCTAGTTGCAGAGTCTCTGGTTGTGGAGTTTCTAGTTGCGGAGTCTCTAGTTGTGGAGTTTCTAGTTGTGGAGTTTCTAGTTGTGGAGTTTGTAGTTGTGGAGTTTCTAGTTGTGGAGTTTCTAGTATGTGAGTCTCTAGTTGCGGAGTTTCTAGTTGCGGAGTTTCTAGTTGTGGAGTTTCTGGTTGTAGAATTTCTAGTTGTGGAGTTTCTAGTGGTGGAGTCTCTAGTTGCGGAATCTCTAGTTGTGGAGGTTCTAGTTGTGGAGTTTCTAATTGTGGAGTTTCTAGTTGTGGAGTTTCTAGCTGCGGAGTTTCTAGTTGCAGAGTCTCTAGTTTTGGAGTTTCTAGTTGCGAATTCTCTAGTTGAGGAGTCTCTAGTTGTAGAGTTTCTAGTTGTG